>NC_046163.1:51376715-51676715 GCF_011064425.1 Rattus rattus | reverse complement strand
AGTAAACATGCTCTTTGGGAATCCCAAGCCCAAATCTTAAGGAGTCTCTCCCTCTCTCTCTCTCTCTCTCTCTCTCTCTCTCTCTCACACACACACACACACACACACACACACACACACACACACACACCATATACTGCTGTCCCAGGCAAAACAAATAGACAGAAGCATGTTCCTTCAAGCCCTCAAAATGTGAATATATGCCCATGCAGTCTCCTCCTTACACACAAAAACTACTGGATCTATACACAGACACACACAGGCAAACAGAGTACACATTAGCCTAGGACACACCCACTGCACGCTCTTGTGGCTTCCTGCGCGTCCATTCAAGACCAGACATATCTGCAGAAGCCCCGAGTTCCAGGTGCAGCCTGGCTCTGGAGAAGCTAGCAAGGACCTTACATGTCCCCCAACATCTTAAGCGGCACTGGACCTGCCCCTCTTAACCATGGCTAGCCCCCATCCACTCCACGACCTGAAAAGACCTCAACTTGACCTCGAACAGGCAGCCTAGCTTCTGGGACTCTAACGGGACCTGGAGAGGCCTCTTCCAGCCTTGGGCCAAGAGAATACCAGCTCATTCCTAAGATAAGGATCCTGATGCCATCTGTCAGATCCTGGGGCGTTGAGAGGCAAGCCAGGGATGAGCCAGAATTCTGCTGAGAGCAGAGTCTCCACCCTGGGGATGAACGACTGGGAACAGCGGACAACTGGGAGGATTCTCTTTCCCTGCACCACGGAGGTCAGCCAGGCAGAGGGTAAGTATTCAGAGAAAGGGGTCGGGGGGGGGGGAGGGGGAGATCTGGAATAGAAAGCCTCTACCCTGCATTAGGCTGTATTGCCTCAACTGTCTCAGCCAAAGAGCCTCACCCTAGCTCCTCGGTGTCCTTAGATGTTTCCTCAGCTCCTCCCAAGGGTTCCAGCCGTTTTGTACCTCCTCCCACCCCTTTGGCATATCACTCTGGTTTATCTTGCTGTGGCACCTAGGAAGGATTTCCAGGGAATTTAAGAGGAAAGGGAGACTTGTGTAGAAGGACGAATCGGGGTGAAAGCGAGCGTAGGAAAGAGTGCTGGGTAAGAGGACTGGAGGAGAGAGGGGCAAGGGGAAGTCGAGAGGCTGTTCAAGGAACTGGTGATTGTCCCCTATAAAGTCTCCAGGGCTGACTACTGTCTGTGGGGAGAGACAGCTCTGTAAGTGTCTGTGCTCCGCTAAGAAACCCTATTTCTGAGTTCTCAAGCTAATTTCAAACTGAAAGGAGAAAAGAGAAGAAAAGGGCAGCTCAGAGAAAGTTTTGGCGCATGACTTCACGAAGCAAGCATCTAGCCCACATACCCACACACATATAGAACACAGGGAGATGCCCCAGCTCTCCTGGCACAGCCACGGATCCTTCAGTGGGCACTGCCTGAGGGGCCTTTACCAGACAAAGAGAGCAGCATACAACTTGTCAGAAATACAGCCACCACACGTATGTACACACACACACACACACACACACACACACACACACACACACACAGAGGTATGCATATTAACAACCCCCTTCCCTCCCTCCTCCTTCAGACCTCATCCTACATCTAGACCGCCCCCCAGGAGGGTCTCCAGGCTCTTTTCTGCAGTACTCAATAGAATGTCCCTTGTCGGGACTTGCTCAATCCCGGGCAGGCGGCCATAGTACCCAAAGCTGAGCCCTGCCTTCTACCAGTGCCCCAGAGAGGTGAAAGGGCTCTGGGAGCCCCATCCATCCTGTCCACATCCTCTCAGCCTCATCCCAGAAGAGGCATCACCTGGGGGCTCTTGTAGACCCGAGGTGTCAGGCCTGGGTTCTTACTAGCTATGATGGAAGCAACAAAGCATGTGGAGCCCTTTCAAAGCAGACAGCTTTCCTGCCCAATGCCCCGGCTGGGGAGGGCTGGCCCTTCCACTGGGAAGAACACCCAGACTGTCTTAGGGAAACAGATCATTGTCAGACTCCTCCTCAGCCCCCACCCAGAGCTGCTGCTCACCTGACTCCTACCCCACCTGCAGTTCCCACAACTAACCCCAGATCTCCAAGCAAGCCCTGTCTCCAGCTCCCAGCGTGGGAACAGCACTAAAGTCACGTTGCACACAATCTATGAGCTACACGGGCTGTCAATTACCACGAAGATCTATTCCAAAGCCTCTGTACACAGGCACTGCCCCAAGCCTTCAGGTACGGGCTCTCCTGGGAAGAAGCCCCCTTGGCAGTGTCTAAATCAGTATCGGCAAAGTAGATGGTCCCACCCGGTGCCTCTTAGATCAGCTGTGAGGCTCCGCTGTGAGGCTCCGCTGTGAGGCTCCGCTGTGAGGACCCGAGCATCCCTGACCGTCGGCACAATGCTGGGTATCTCTACCCCTGCCCAGCCCCATACCTGGGCTCAGGCACACGAGCAGTAGATGGAACGCTCCTCGAACTCCCATGTCTCTAGGCTTGGTCTTTTCTCGGCCTGAGCTGGGCTCCAGTGGGCCGGTGGTGGTGGTGGTGGTGGTGGTGGTGGTGGTGGTGGTGGTAGTGGGTGGAAGGGGCAGGTGGAGGGAGGGGAGCAGAGGGCCCAGACACTGCCCGGGGTGGCAGGAAGGTGCAATGAGTGTGGAGCTGAGGAGCAGCCGGAGTTATTTCTATAGGAGGGAGGGGGCCTGGTCCCCGCCTTGGGGAGGAGCCCAAGTAGCCCTAATTAGCAGGGTGACAGGATGGCCTACCCAGGCATTACCCAGCCCTCACCCAAGCTCTTCCCTGTCCCAAGAGTGGTGCTGGGTGACCAGCGGGACTTGTAATTAGGCACCTGTTAAACCTCCACTTCCTCATGGCCAAGTCCTCGGGGTGACAACAGTCGCCCCATTTTCCAGCGTCCACGGAGTTCCTCTCACCACTCATTGGCTGCCTCCTTCCCTGGGGGAAGTGGGAAAGAGGAAGGAGAAGCCAGATTTGGGGAGGAAGGATGGTCAGCATTCGTAGAGTTAACATTGACCAAAGATGGCCCTGAGTCTCACACACCCTCCCACTGCAGACCCAGATTTCTGGGTCCCAATCTCTTCAAGCATCCCTTACTCTCCAGGTCAGGTCTGAAAGAAAGTGTATCAGAAAAGGGATCCCTCTGCCACGCTGGGACTTAGAAGGGAAGCCCAGATAACAGGAGATACGGGAATGTAGCTTTTCTCTGTCCCTGTAAAGGGAGTGAAGCACCCAGGGAAAGAAGGGGTGTGTGTAAGCATAGGGTCTTCCCACGCTACTGTTTCTCCATTCTTGCTGACACAAAGGTCATCCCCGAGTTCAAGGATCCCAGAGAGCAGGAAGTGCTGTGATGGGTTTAGATCCTTACCTCCCACACAAACCTTTATCAGTTCACTGAGGCCTGAAGAAGAGGGATGAGGGCATGGGGAGGGAGGGAGGGAGGGAGGGACTGTGTAACCTGAGGGAATGTTTGAGGTAGGCAAGACAGGAGGTCAGATGAGTGTGTACACCTCTCACGGGGATGAGGGTAAGACTGAGCCCCTCGGTTTGCTTTCTTCTGGGTTTCTTGGTATTTCAGCCAAGTCTTGAAGGTTTAATGTAGGCCCAGTGTTAATAGGAATCAGAATCCCCTAAGAACGAAGACCCTCAAAGCCTGGACTGGGCAGCCAGCCGTCACAGTGACTAAGCCAGCACAGTTCTAGGCAGGGCGGGAGGGTCTTAGCCAGCAGAAGGGGGAAGGCCAGCTACTGTTGGTTGGTCCACGGGTTCAGGACAGTTCCTTAACCTGCTCTGGATTCCTGGACTATCCAATAGGATGTAAGTTCTGAGGAGCCTCATGCAACAGCTTGGGCCCTTGAGGGAGCCTTTTCCACTACTGACCTGGGGCTCAGGAAGGGCAGAGGGGGAAGAGTCTTCAGGAGAGTTATGGGGCTCAGGAATGCTGCCAAGAGCCTCCCCCTTGGAAGAGCAAGACCGGACAATAAGGAAGCACACGGAGTCCACGCAGCTCTGTGTTCCAAACCCCTTTACCCAAACCGCCAACAATAACAGGTTGCTCCAGGACCCACCTGATGTACACAGTGGACATCCTTATTTCCTTATCTATTTTGAGATTTATGGGGTTGTCCTGAGCCTTCGGGAAAACAGGGGTCATTATCCCCATTCTACAGGTAGGGAAACAGAAGCCTGGAGACACAAAGATCCAGTTCAGTTGCAGCTACTGGCCAGCTAGGGATAGCCAGGCATCCTGGTACTCAGTCCCGAGCAGCCCAAAAGAGAGCCTGGTAGCCATACAGGCTACTACTACTACTACACATCAAAGGAAAGCATCAAAGGCCAGTGGTGAATGGAGGGGGAAACAGACAGGACCAGAAAGAGGAAAACCGAGCAGAAAGGGCTGAACCTGTGGTTCCACTAAACTGACGTGGAGGGATCCATTAGAGCTCTGGATTTGAGTTAATGTGCAGTGCCGGCCGCCTCTGAGGTTAAATTTGAGGTTAGTTGAAATTATGAATGAGGTTGAGGTCGGATATGAGGTTGGAATTAAAGTTAAGGTCAGTCTTAAGGTTAGAATTGCAGCTAGGAGTGCAGCTAGGAGTTAAGGCAGGACTTGTGGCTATGATAAGAAACCCATTTCAGTGTCACCCGCAGATCTGCGTATGCATACAGGTTGAGGTAACTCAAAAGGCCGGGTTGAAGTTGATTTAAGGTTTGTTACAAATGAGTTTGGGATTTAAGTCCGGAGAGTGTGGCTGGGGTTAAAACATGAGTGAAAATGTACAATCAAGCATCTTCAAGGTAATCGAAATTGAGCTTTTATGATATAGAAAGGTGGCAGCCCCCAGCTGCTAAACCCAGGTTGAGCCCAGCTCTGGACGCACAGTAGTGGTGCGTAGTGATGTGCCCAGTGTCTGAGGGAGGGATTCAAAAGTGCAGGAGCCCATATGAGAGGAGATGAAGCAACTTAACCCCATGACAGATGTAGCTTCTGAAGTCCTGCTCTGCCACCTGCTCACAGCCTGAGGAAGCTCCCAGATGCAGGAAGCTATGAGTAACCAGTGAATTCTGTCGCCAGCCTGAACCAAACGATGAGGCCCATTCGAGGGATTTGCTGGGGAAGGGATCCCACTGTGGAGCCTCAGAGAGGCTGAGGTTGAGGGGCTAGGGAAGAATAAGGACCTATTGGTTAGAAAACACTCTTGAGAGGATCACAGAGGGTTTCTCAAAGCTGGAAAAGGCAGATGGCATCATCTTTGGTCCCCCATGACCTACTGAAGGCTAATTGTCACCTGCTTGCAATTTGGAGCCTATAAAAGAAGCTGTCAGCCTCCCTGCCCTACGCCATGGGGGATGGGAGGGGGTACCACCCATAGATCCAGCCTAGTGTCTCCACCTTCTGAGACTGGCCTGCAGCCGGGTGGCTCTCTAGGCCTCTGCCTCAGCAAAGGAAAAGGGTCCCACTCCTGAGAGACGTTGTGCTTTCCTTCACCATCTGTCTCTTCCCTAAACTTCCCATTTCTACCCACACACACACACACACACACACACTCCCACTTCCCTTTCAGATCCCATAAAGGTCCAGGCTAACATCAGAAAATCTTGGACTTCCGTGCCAGGAGAGAAGGACAATAGCATTTGCTTTTGTTCTAGGACAGAAATAAAAAGTTGAAGACAAAGACCTAGAAGAGTGTGAACAAAGACTATGAGAGATGGAAGAGGCACACCAAGGACCCAACCCCAGATCCCTGTAGAGGATAAGCAGCCTAATCACCCTCCGCCCACCACTTCTCAGCAAGCCGCACAAACCCCTAGCTCTTCTCTCCCTACCTGACTTGACCCGGTCCCTCTCCAGGCTCCCTACAGGTTCAAGATTGAACTACAGGACTACCGCCTGACCCCCTTCTAGACAGACCTCCTTCATGGCCAGCCCTTCAACCCCTCTTCTATGTCCCCCATGTAGACCTAGAGCTCACCCCAGAGCACTCAGGGACAAGTTAACCAACTGAAAAAGTATCAGAGGGGTTCCAGAGCAGGAGTGAGGAACTACCACAGGGAGACAGATGGTATGATGTAGGTCTCAAAGCAAAATGGTCACAGAGAAGCCAGCTTCTGCAAGGCAAGGAGCTACTGCAGCTGTTGACTTCCTAGCAGATTTCAGTGAAGGTAATAAGATGTGGGACAACCAAGTGAGGCCAAGAGCAGGGGTTCAGAGGTGGCGCTGGTGGCATGAGGGCATCACTCTAAGTTCTGACAGGAAGGATCGGGGTCAGGTTCAAGAAGAGCAGATCTGTCAGTGAGCGTTTAAATCTGAAGATGAGCGGTGCAGCTGCAGGCTGACATTCAAATCAGAGCTGCAAAAAATAGCTTCAAACACAGGAGACCCTAGTATTCTCATGGCCCATTGTCCAGCTTCCACCGGCTCACCTCAGAAAGAGGGAGACTGCAAGAGGAAGCCTGGGTGTACCAGATCTGTCCTATCAAGCAGTATCCCCAGGCCTAGCCTGCCTCACACAATCTTGATTTCTGAAAGAGCGACCTGACCCACCACTTTCAGTGAGGCTCAAGGGCATGCCATCAACTGACATGCCAGGAGGGCAAGCAAAGGTGAGAGGGAATCCCTTGTAAAGAATGTGTGGAATCCTAATGACAGAGCTGAGGGAGAACCAAGAAACTTTGATGCTAGAGGTTGTCTTCACATCACAAAGCCCAGCTGCATCTCCATCCCACGGACCTTCATCTGGACTTCATGCTGGAGTGTGGGGAAAGAGCAAAGAGTCTCCCCTCCTCTCCTACAGCATCCCCACGGAGAGGAACACAGCTAAGGGAAGGGACATCTAGCCCATGGTGTGATGAGCTGTGCTAATAATATTCACAAGGTCCTGCTTGGTGGAGATGAATCTTGGTGGAGATTGAAAAGGTTATTGATGATGATGAGCCCAGAGAGAGAGAGAGAGAGGTGTAGAGGAGCCCAGAGGTGGCCAGAGCTATGTCTCGGTGCTTGGGAAGTAAGCCAGGGTCCTGCCAGACACAATTCGGAAAAATGAAACCAGGAGTGACAGCTGGTGATTATTTTTGGGCAGAGTAGATAAAACCCTTGAGAACTAAACCTCTCGGAACCTTCCACTCAAAACCTACGAGTACTTCACTGGGATGGTAGCCAGGTCCGCCGGATAGATTCTGCAACTCAGATTGATTGGCCTGAAGCATGTGTCCCGGTCTGTGGAGACAGATTTTGTGATGAATTCATCTGTATGTGTCCAGTGGGGGCCTTGGCTTTTGGACTTGTAGGAATAAAATTTGCTTTAGCTTCAGTACTTGGACTTTCTGATCTCGTATCTTCAAAGAGATGTTGTGGTCCCCCTCAACCCCCCAGGGTGGTCCCAAGCCTGTCGTGCTGTAAACGACTGCCCAGAGAGGTAGGGGTGGAAAGAGGCATCAGAAGAAAGGTGGTATCAGGTTCAGGGGTTTTCCCACTAAGCCTGACCAGGCAGGCCCTCACTCTGCCCTCCCTGTTTGTTTCCTGTTGCCTGGATACCTGGATAAAGGACTAGCTGAGAGAAGGTGGGGCTTCTCTCGGCTCAGCCAGGCCTGGCTGGAGAGGGAAGCGTTAACTCTCAGGAGAGCCATTAGCCCTGCCCAGGAGTAAAGAGGAAGCCTCCCCACCTCCTCCAGGTTCCTCCTTCCAACACTTCCCCCGGAAGCCTCTGCAGAGCCAGTTTCCAGAACCACCCGCACTTTCCCACATAAGGCTCGTACTGCAGAGTGGACACAGAGGGCTCCGGTCTGGTAGATTCCGCACCTGTTTAGTGTGGCCCCAGAGCGGGGCTGGGGCTGTGTATTCCATACACAGGAAGACACGGGTGGACTGAACTTTCTAAGCACCGAGGCCTGCTCTGGGATGACAGGGTTCCAATGGCAGGTAGGTAGTGGGTGCCCTATCTCTCAGAGAATGCAAGCGGGATTCTGCAACCATTTGCCTAAGGCTTTCAAAGAAGACCGGAATTCTGGCACTTCTCCAAGGTCTCCTCTAGCCATTAGTTCTCATGATTTGGTGCTCACTCCATTAGCCCAGAGACATTCTCTAGCAGCGATGTCGGAAAACAAAAATATCACTGACTCTGAGAGGTTTCTTCCAGGCCCTCCCTAGCCTACTCCCCTTCCGCACCTCCTCTTTCTGGGAGGCTGAGAAAGTCACTACTTCAGCTGCAACACTGTCCCAGCACCAGAGTCATCAAAGTCATTGAGACAGTGGCCACCCTTCCAAGGAAGGATGTAGGTGTGGATGCAGGAGTTTGAGCTCAAGAGAAAAATCAGAGAGGAGGGCAGGAGCTGTGGGCATTAAAGCAGAGAAAGGGGTTGAACTAATTTTTTGACGTCTTTTTTTTTAATTGGATATTTATTTTATTTACATTTCAAATGTTATCCCCTTTCCCCGTTTCTCGTTCATAAACCCCTTATCCCATCCCATCCCCCTTCTTCTACAATGGTGTTCCCCACCCCACCCCTTCCAACCTCCCTGCCCTGACATTCCCCTACACTGGGGGGGTCGATCCTTGACAGGACCAAGGGCTTCTCCTTCCATTGGTGCCCAACAAGGCCATCCTTGGCTACATAATGCAGCTGGAGCCATGGGTCAGTCCATGTGTAGTCTTTGGTAGTGGTTAGTCCCTGGAAGTTCTGGTTGGTTGGCATTGTTGTTCTTATGGGGTTGCAAGCCCCTTCAGCTCCTTCAGTCCTTTCTCTACCCTCCAATGGTGACCCCGTTCCCAGTTCAATGGTTTGCTGCCAGCATTCGCCTCTGTATTTATCATGCTCTGGCGGAGCCTCTCAGGGGTTGAACTATTTAAGGATAGATAAATCATGACAAATGAGATATGCCAGGTAACCTTTCACATAATTTCCTGGGATGCATCTCAGTGCATGGAGAGAGATGTGGGCCACCTTTCCATAGGAAGGGACCTGAGGTCTCTAGTGAGTAGCTGCCTTTACAGTGGCGCTTCCGGGCTTCACAAGAATGTAGCAGGAGGGGTGTGGTCGAAAGAACAGAAAGTGAGGAACTCTCTGTCTGTCCCTAAGCCTCCAAGCCTGTCTACCCAGACTTCTCATCTGAAACTTCGGCGTCTTCTTTCTTCTGTCACCTAAACAGCTGCCACCTTTCCTTACCCCCAAAACCCTACAGGGCTTTGAACTCCGAGAGCCCCTTTCATCCGAGCCCATTCAAAGTGCTTTTACTGAGACCAATTAATGCCCAGCTGTGACCCAAGTCGCACATAGAGGTGCCGAAGCTTTCAGGAGCACCAAAGGACATCCAAGCACCCCGCTGAGTCAGGGACTACGTGACGAGGCTACCAGAGCCAGCAGCACAGTCATGCCCAGCTGGAGCAGGTGCAGAGGTTCAGAGACCGCCCTGGAAGCCACCAAGGAGTCTGGCAACAGGCAGGTAGGGCACAGAGCCCAGGCAGGGCCTGGGGCACACGTGCCTGAGACGAAGCTGCTTGCCGATCTGACTGGGTGTTCTACCCGAGTACCCAGACACTGGGTTTCCTAGGCTGGACCAATCCAGTCTTGACAGATTCCAGAGGCATAAGACGTGCTACAAGATCATTGTATACCTTTCTATATAAGACAATATAAATGTAATCAATTAATCTGAGCCTGGTGCATGCTTTTAATCTCAGAACTTGGGAGGCAGAGGCAGGTGGATCTCTGTGAGTTAGAAACCATCCAGGTGTACATAGTGAGTTCCAGGATATCCAGGGCTAAAAAAAAAACTAAACAAACAAACAAAAAAAAAAAAAAACCAAACCCTGCTCTAAGTTACTAATAGTTTGAGCACTCAAAACAAACAAACAGAACAACTTTACATACATCAACAAAGAGAATGCACAACACCAGGACACCTTCTACTTATTTCCTGGTTCCCACCCCCAACCCCCAACCCCTCCCACTGCCCTCTGCAGCCTTCCAGAAAACCCCAAGGCTGATCTGTGGCTTAGAGAAAAACACAAAGCCACTTGTGCCTCTGAGCATAAGGTCAGCGGAGGCCTCTCTAGGAGAAAGCTCAGCAAAGGGCCAAGAGCTAACCTTTAGAGGCAAGGCTGAGGCTGGTCATTCCTGATTGCTGAGCCTGAGGGTTACCCGAGAGCCCCCAGTACCACACGTGTTTGTACCTCATCTCATTTCACTCCCACCCCATAGGCTGTATTCACCCCACTTCCTACTGACTCAACCACTGCTGCCACAGAAGGACCCACCTACTTGAGCCGGGTGACTGACTTCTGTATGGAGCTAGTCCCACTGCCAATCACCGTTAAGAGGGATAGAGAGGGGGTGGAGATACAGCTCGGTAGTAGAGGGCTTCCCTGGCATACGTGAGGCTCCCACTCATTCCCCAGCAATAAAAATATTCACCCCCACAAAGTACCTTAGAAAGAGCAGGTAGAAGGTCTATATGAGGTGACAATGTGGAGCTGTCCAAGACCCCAGCAGCTCTCAGAACTGTCCCTCTTCCAGGAACTGGGCTCTCGTAGATGAGCCAGCTGATTCTGGAGGCTATCAAAGCCTGTGAAGAGGTTCTCACACATCCCGGGAGAAAGTACCCAACCTCTCCTCCACACCATGGGCCAATTTGAAAAGGTTAGTGGGACTAGAGGGCCAATCTTTGTGTTGAGATTCTCTCCCAAACCATCTCTGTGTATGTGTATGTGTATGAGTGTATGTGTGTGTGTGTGTGTGTATGTATGTGTGTGTATGTATGTGTGTATGAGTGTGTGTGTGTGTATGTGGTATGTGTGTGTATGTGTGTGTATGTGTGTGTGTGTGTGTGTGTGTGTGTGTGTGTATGTGTGTGTGTGTGAATGTGTGTGTGTATGTGTGTGTATGTGTGTGTGTATGTGTGTGTGTGTATGTGTGTGTGTATGTGTGTGTGTGTATGTGTATGTGTGTGTGTGTGTGTGTGTGTGTATGTGTGTATGTGTGTGTATGTGTGTATGTATGAGTGTGTGTGTGTATGTGTATGTGTGTGTATATGTGTGTTTATGAGTATATGTATGTGTATGTGTGTGTGTATGTGTGTGTATGTGTGTATGAGTGTGTGTGTGTGTGTGTATATACATATATATGGTTAGTTTCTTTTTTAAAAATTCTTTTAGTTTATGTACATGGACATTTTGCCTGCATGCACAGATGTGTGCACCACATGCATGCCTGGTGCCATGTATCTCCCGGAACTGGAGTTGCAGAAATGATGAGCTACCATGCGGGTGCTGGGAATTGAACCTCTGGAGGAGCAACCAGTGCTCTACAAACCCCCCCCCTCCAGAGCTGCATTTCCCCAGCAGCAGCCCTGATCAAATGGCAGACTTGTCGTGCGGTTATGAACCTGGCCCATCTCTCTGTAGACCTGGGAGCTGGTGGTGGGTATGAACCTCCGTCCTGCCTGACTTGCACAGCAGAGCAGCCCGTTCTTTTCAGCTCTGCAGACGGCAGGTGTAGAAGCAGAAAAACAGCAGGTACCAACGACGGCTGTGACATTCTTGAGAAAGAAAGTCCTCTGAAGTACATGAGGCTTGTCCTGTGTTCCCAGTATCAACCGAACAATCAGCGGTGCCAGTGTGCCAGCTAGAGGCAGACTAGAATCCTTGGTGACACCACCAATGCTTTCTCTCCTATCGTGGGCTGGGTACCACACCTTCCAAGACCTTTAGGAAGGGATGGATACACAGCTCTGGATTGGAGGGCATCGAGTTAGGGGTTTTCCCCCCATCCAATGGAGCTTCTCACCTAGTTGTATAAAAGCAATAGCCTTCTAGTTGAGGAAGGTGACTGGGGAAGCCACTTGGTCCTAAGGAAGAGGAAACACAGGAAGCAGCTTGTGACTCTCCTTGGGCACTATGAAAGGACGACTCTTGCCCCAGGCCCTTGTAACCCGGCGTTGTAAACACCCAGGACGCACCCAGCACCAGTCCTCCCCTCCTTGGTGTGCATTGCATGGAGACAAGGCTAGACTGAGTCTGAGAGATGGTGCAAAGGGTCTGGGGCTGAGGTGGGCACCACAGTAATGGCTTTAGATGGGAGCCCTTCCTTCCAGGGCAGAGAGCTGCCTCCATCACTGGAGGTAGCGTTGCCGTTCAAGATGGAAGGCTTGATGCTCAGGGACCTTCTAAAAATGCTGGGAGCATCTTAAAGGTATACAAATGGCATGTATGAGACATCTTAAAGGTGTATAAAAGCCAAGGGAAGAATCAGCACAAATGAGAAGCTTCCAGAAGAGGGGACCAAGTCGACTGTAGTAGACTTGTGTGCCTAGACGGTTCATGGTGTACCACATGTTCAGTAAGTACCTGGAGAGCGAATGTGAAAATGGGCATGGACGAGGGCAAAGCGGGACGAGCTTACAACAGGACTGTTGAGGAGGCTCGCTCACCAGATAAAGCGAACGGAGGAGAGCAGAGCTATGAGTGGGGGTTGGCTGTATTTGGGTGGGGAGCTGTGACCTGGGTGTGGCTCGATGAGAACGGGCAAACGTCTGTGCTGCACTACTGCCTGGAGTTGGAGGTCTTAAGCAGGAAGGGATGAAGTCCAGGGCACTGAGACCCGGGCTCACACACTGCCCCCTCCATACATGTGGTCTGAGTCACAGTTCGGAGCCCAGGTTGAGCCAGTCCCAGCTCTCCATGCTCCTCCCCCTCCAGCTCTGCCTTGTGCACCCTTTCACCAGCCCTCGACAAAAGCAGAGCTCTAACTCTTGCCTCAGTGGCCCCAAATTCCTATGACATGGGTACAGGGCCAGCGGAGAGATAAGAATATAGTGAAAAGGGACAGGCCATATGATTACAAAAAGGCCAGGATCCCCCTCCCCTGAGAAAATGGATCCCACTGTTTAGGGAGAAAACCCCACCAGAACATCATCTGGTTCTAGCCCCTGGGTGTCAATCGCCCCACATCCAGGTCCACTGTTATTTATTTTGATCCACTCTCAGTGCCCATTAGTACCCCCCATCCCCTCAGCAGTAAAGTGGAGATGTTGCCTTAGAGAATAAAATAGCTTTAATCTGTAACTATGAAATGTCTAGGTTAGCAGCAACTTGGATGCCCCGGAACTAAGCTGAATCCGTGCTCTCCCAGAGGCCGTAGAGGCTCCCCTTCAGTTTACGGAAGTGGGTGGCAGGATGTTGGCCTTGCGCTCAGCTTCGATGCAATACTTCTCAGGAAGGCCGGTGGCTCTGCCGGAGAGATGCAGGGCATATGTAAGTAGGGTACTTACCAAAGGTGTGACAGGAGAAAGCACCCTGGGCTTCCAGAACCTGGGGTCCTGTACCCCAATCCGTTCCTACAGGTTGCCTCTAGCTGGCTATTGGCACTGCTGATGTACTACCAAGTACATTCCAGTCAGGATCCTAACACACTGCCAAGGAGCCCTGGGCCGAAAGCCCTCCCTTTAAGGCTTTTCCAGCCGGCTATGCCGCCTCTTTGGGAAAAAGAGGAGGAAAGAGAGAAAGGAACCCAGCGCACCTCAGCTCTTCCAGCTTTTGTTTCTTGATGTCCTCGATGCGCTCGCGGCGCTTCTGGGCTTCCTCCTTGAGGCGCCGGCCCTCTTCGAAGGTATCGAGCCGGTTCTGCACCTGCTTCTGCTGGTTCTCACGCACCTGCCTTCGGAGCTCGTTGGCATGCTGGAGGCACCCCGCGGCCTTTTTCTCCTGTTCCCGCTTCTCCTTCTCAATCTGCTCTCTCTGGGCCCTGGGGAAGGGACAAAAGGAATGCAAGTGGCTGAGCTCCTGGGTGACCCCTCAGTGGTCGAGCTTCAAAGTCCACAGCTGTCCAACCCCAAGCACCAGACTAAAAGTGGCCACCGTGTGCTCCTCTCCCTGGACAGACCCAAATACGTTGTCATATGTCACAGTGTTAACATTCTTAATAATTTCTGTTTTTCATTTTATGTGTGTTTTGCCTACACATGTGTTTGTGCACGACATCTATGCCTGATGCTCTCAGAGACCAAAGGAGGGCATCGGATCCCCTGGGACCGGAGTTATGGACCATTGTGAGCTACCATGTGGGTGATAGGAACTGCACCTGGATCCTCTCAAAAAAGCAGCCAGTGCTCCTGTCTGTTAAGATAACTCTTCAACCCCTTATATATTTTAGACAGAAATCTGCACAGTCGAAGCTTTCGCTGGGCTCTAAGTTATGCAGCTGGCCCTACAGCCAGGGTTTCACCCACCGAGAGCTGTCCGTTCTCCTCCTCCTAAGGATGCATGTAACTCCTCTCCAGCCTGTTCTAAGTTACCTTCCTTCCTTTCCTCCCTTACGATAATATCAACAAAGGGTAAAGAATCATCGTCTGTAAGGTTAGCCCTACTTTGGTTGCTGGGAGAAGGCAAGAACTCAGTCTGACGTCTTTCTGTTCTCTTATGGATTCTTTCCTCACATTCCTTCTGTTGAAGTCTTCTGTAAGAATAGTTCCTAGACTCTATTATCGGGGAGAAAATCTCTAATGGTATCCAGAGACGCTCAAATGAAATATATTTACATCTCAAAGAAATTTGGTCAGAGGCCACCTAACCTAATACTGGATTTCTTCTTAATACAAACAAAACCAAATTGTAAAACTATCTTAGGCAGGAAATCCTCACCTGCTTCTCTCCCACAGAATCATTTACACCAAAACAAATCCCCCCCCACCCCATCCCACTGCCAAAGACCTCGTCATTTATTCACGTCCTTACTGTCTTCCAAAATCTATCATACATGGCGAACCCTCTCAAGTCCTAACAGCTCCTCCAGCCCCATGCAAGCACCACCCCAAATCCCACAGCTCTGTGGGGCGCTGCCCAGTATATGGGAAGGGAAGTGCTGGTCCCCGTGCACCTCAATACTGAGACATCAAGTGCCCCACAGCCCACACGGACCTGAGGCGGGTATACTCTCCCTGCTTGTGATCACTCACCTGTGTGAGGATTAGCTTCCTATTGTTTCATACTCATCTAAGTACTCATCTAAGTGAGGGGATAGTTCATGGGTGGGGGTTGGGGGGAGCGAGCTGTGTTACTAGAGAGCTGCTGGATTGGTGGGCAGTGGAAAAATCCAAATGAGGAGGAACTTAATCTTCATTGTCAGCTTGATTAGATCTTTGGACGTGTCTGGGAGGTAGGGGGTAGGGGTTCTAGAGAGGTTTAACTGAGGAGAGACTCCTCTTGAATTTGGACAGCACCACTTGTGGACTGGGGTCCTAGACTGAAAGACTGAATATTTTTAATGGAGAAGGGGAGCCAAGAACCAGCATTTTTTTTTCTGTCTGCTTCTTGAATGTGGTTTGACCAGTCATCTCAGTGCCATGGCTTCTCTGCCATGATGTACTGCATCCCTTCAAACCATAAGCCAAAATAAGCCCTTATTCAAACTGTTTTCGCTGAGCATTTTGTCATGGCGATAAGAAAAGGAAGTGATACACTGGTCATGCCACAAGGGCAAGGCAACAAGTTGTGGACTCTAACTGCATGCTAGAGTCACCCAAGAGATTTCAAAAGCTACTTGCCCCAGACTGTTTAAACCACAACCTGTGAGGGTGTCACCTAAATGTCAGCATTTTCTCTAATGGTCTCAATCCAGTCTGAAAGTTCAGGATCTCCAGAACAGAAGCAGGAAGTCCATATGCAGGCTGTCCTGAAGGTCACGCTTTTGAAGTAAGAACATCTGGATTGCTGGCTGTGGCAGGGACACTCCCCGAGTAAAGACATCTGTCACGGAAGTCACCTGGTCAGGAGACACTAGGTCTGGATGCTAAGCTAGGGCAGCAGGTGAAGCTGGACTTCTCCCAAGAGCTGGATGGAGTTTAATAGCTGGCTCGTGTACATGCTCCGGGCAAACACAGCAAAGCAGAGTCAAGTGGGTCAGTAGCAAAAGTAGGGCTTGGAATTCATCGCATTAATACTTATTAGTGCCTGCCAAAGGCACAGAGCTGTCCAAGAGCACAGAGGCAGGGGAGACACCTGCAAGACAATCTGGAGCCCAAGGGCAGGCTCTATGGGGGATTTGGGAGGCTCTCTCCATTACTAGGTGTCCAGTGACCACAGCACAACCCTAGGGTGGGGGTTGGGGACAGCAGGAAAAACAGAAGAGCCAAAAGGCATCACAGCCAGTAAGAAAAAGCAGGGGCAAGGTCCTGTGAAAATCCAGGAGTGTTGTTCTCGGGGGAGAGGGTCTACAGATCTGCTCTGCCTCCTTAGAGGCCCAGGAGCCTGGACTGGCTTGCTCCTGGCTGAAACAGCTCCAAGAGGAAGGACCCAGAGCCTAGATACCAAGAGTGCTGGTCAATCTTTCTTCATTTGAGCATAACGTCTCTGATTTAAAGTTCTCCAAATGCAAATTTTCTTTGGTTTGTCTGCCATCTCTACTTTTTTAAATCTTATTTCCCAACAAATCATATTTGAAACAAAGCAAAAAGGAAGTGGTCCCCAGTCAGATCAGGTCTGGTGGTGGTAGATATGACTGGGAGAAAACAGAACAGAAAAGGAAGAAGCCCACTGCTCTGAGGGAGGACCAGAAGAGTAAGCGGTATGAGTCCCTGGCACTTGTGTGCATGGTGGAATCATCATTGAATGGAAACAACAAACAGTAAAGAGACACCAGGCTCCAAGCAGCACGATATATGTAGAAATGCCCACCCAAACAGGAATCTCTGGACGCCTTTGAGTAGAGCAGGCACAGACAGTGTTCCTCGTTTCTAATGAGCTTCATGATAACCAGACAGAGTCTTCAACATGTGTTGCTTACCAGCTATGAGTCAAATCAATGGCAAAGACTCCCTCAAAGGCTTGCCCTAGTGACACGAGCCTTAGTGTCAGGATGAACCCTACATCTCCTCTAGGCTTCGCCCACTCAGTTTCCCTAGTGAGGTGATCTAGGAGAGACACAGATATATACCTGTATTTACACCGTTACTGATACAGGATAAATAACCCTCGGTTCCTTAAACACTTCCAAATGCTCTTTTCCAATTCTCTCATCAGAGAATTTCTGGCTCGAATGGCTTTGAAATATCTCAGCCATCCATCTAGTCGGGATGATTGCAGCAATGTGACCGAGATGGATGTGCATCTGCCTGTTAACATGGCAGGAAATCTCCTCTCTATCCAACACACGCCATCCCCTAAGCACACTCCTGCTCTCCTTCCACAACTTTATCAACACAGGGAAAGGAAGTCAGGGCTCTCGGCTTCTCCTACCGAAGGATCCTCTCAAACTCATCCCGGTCCCGCTGAACCTGAACGGCCAGCGTGTGTTCCTTGAATGCCACCTGGTCCAGTCGGGTTTTGCGCAGCTTCTCCTCTATCTCTATCTTCTTCTGAGCGTTTTCCTTTTCCTTTAGGCGCCACTCTCGATCTGCAACTTCCTGGTTGCGCTTAGCCCGCAAGGCATCCTAAGAAAGCCGGGCAGGGGTGGGGGTGGGGGTGGGGGGCAGCTATGAGGCTACAAAAGAACCTGAGATAGAGGAGTCACCGACTTACAGACTTCAGTCTGCCAAAGAAAGAAAAGGAATCCTGGCATAGATCTTTAAGGTCAGAAGATTCCCCAAGGGGTCACCTTGCCCTACCCCTCTCACCCTTATTCTTTCCCGGTTCCTCCCTGGACTCCTAGAATTGCTTTTAACTTTAAAAACTGCTAATGATAGAGATGCCAACACTTCCTCTGGTGACGTTTCATTAGTCAGTTAAGGTTGGAAAATCGTTATGTAGCAGTCAAAAACTTTCTCTAAAACCTAAGCGCATACTTCTGCTCTCTCCTGGCCACCGTGGACAATGAGAAAAGGCCCACCCTTCCTCCTCAGGTGCACTTTCCAGAACACATCCCCCATGATTAAATGGCATTTGTCTGCGGTTGGATTTGAAGGTTAGACATCAAGCTTCCTCTCTTCTATACCTCCGCCCCGCAGGCAACTTTACAGGCTGTCAAGGGATGGCTTCCGGGAGTGGGCGGGACAAAGGAAAGCGGAGAGGGAAAGGAAGTGGATACCTGCTCTGCTCTATAATCCTGAGCCTTCTCCTGCAAGGCCCGCAGGCGGGCAATCTCCTTCTCTTTCTCCTTCCGGATTTTCTCCTGCTCAGCTTCAAACTCTGCCTCGCGAGCCTGCCAGGAAGAAAGGCCTCCTGATAACGCACACTGTTGCAGCCTTGCGCAGAGAAACACAACATCCCTTCCAGCATCTCCCCCTTCCACTTCCTCACTCCATCTAAGATGGGGATCGGGGCTGTAGCAATGCACAGACATAAGGACAGCTAGCCTTTGTAGAAGGCAGTCGTGGTTTACAAGAAGCTTTCTCAGGCCTTATCCTAGAGAGCTCAGACAGCATCGCACCAGACAGAGGCTGTGGGTGCCGAAACTGATTTGAACGCAGGAGCCCTGAGCCCAGGCTTTCTTACTCCTTCCATCACACTGAAATTATTTCAAGCTGCAAGGCCACAGAGCCCAGTAACAACTGTGGTTCCCTGCCTGCCTTGTAAAATGTAGCAGGTAGAGGTTATCTCATTAGTGCCCGGGCAAACTGCCAACCATGCTTTGGGCAACCCCACAGTGCTTAGCAGATACCTCAAGAGTAAACCATCAAAATTCATCCCTTTTATCACTTTTCACAGTGGTAAAAGGAGCAAATAAACCCCACGGCTTCCTGACCGCTGCTCCTAGAGCAGTCACATGACCACAGGCACATGTTGGGTGGCATGCCGTGGTCATCCCATGAAGACTGTCCCTTATCCCTCATTATTCTACATTCCCAGACTGCCCAAAATCCCAGAATGTTGCCTCTTTGGGGGCCATGCTCCACTGAGTCAAGCTGGTTGTTAGCTTACAGGCAATCCAGCTGGCCTGCCCTCAGGGACCTAGCAACTGCTTATGTCATCACCTGCCACCCTAGGTGTAGGGCTGAATACAAGAATCCTACCTCACTCCCTCTCTCTCTCCTTCCCTCTCCTTGGAGTTCTCTCTCCCCGTTTTTGTCCTCGGAGCCACCTTTCTCTCCCTCTCTGCTACCTCTCTCAATGCCCTCCCTCATGGTTCCCTTGCTGCCTCTACTCCTCTGGAACCACCAGGTACCCCCCAACCCTGCTTCACCTTGCCCTGGATAGGAAGAAACAAAATTCTAGATGGTTCCACAAGGGGCAGAGCTAGGAGGATCAGCATATTTTCTCTCTCTCTCTCTCTCTCTCTCTCTCTCTCTCTCTCTCTCTCTCTTCTCTCTCTCTCTCTCTCAATTTATTTATTTATGTATATAAGTACACTGTAGCTGTCTCAGACACACCAGAAGAGGGCATCTGATCCCATTACAGATGGTTGTGAGCCACCATGCTGTTGTTGGGAATTGAACTCAGGACCTCTGGAAGAGCAGATGGTGCTCTTAACCACTGAGCCATTTCTCATACTTTCTAAAAGAATGCACCATAGAGAAGTAGAATACGTTTACTGTCATCAAGAACTCCAAATTTTCAGCAGAGACTGGGTCCACATGCAAAGGAATCATTTTCCTGCCATTTTTTTTTTACATAACTCCATATTCACTCTAAATTACACTTAGAAGTCATTTTTCCCTCCTCTTCATCCTCTACTCCCTACACACCCAAATCATCCATCATTCATCTTGTCCCAGAGTGAGCCCACACATTTGGGAGCTTCCTCCATCCCAAGCTCTTTGCAGATATTGCTTTTCCCATCTAGTTCTTCTATCCATTCATTCTACAGTGAGGTATCTTAACTACCCAATACAGGGCATCCTATATAAGAGGTTTTACCAAAAAAAAAAAAAAAAGTATGGGGAAGCTAACGCTTGGTTTCTAAGGTTCTCAACCCTTGAAGAATTCATAAAGTTCACCTTCACCAATCACTTTAGGTTTTTGTTCGTTTTTTGTGACCCTGATTCCAGCTTTTAAGTGACGATTAATGAAGATAATGACACACTGGTATGGGGGAGGGTGTCTCTAAAAGCTACACTCTTACTGAACAATTTATCAGGCCATGATGAAGAGGGGGGAAGCCAGGCCTCTGTATTTTACAATGAAGGCATGGCGCTCTCCTGCTAGCGTCCCATGACTGCTCAGGCCCGTTAGTTCCGGCATCCGACCCCACCAAGTGCCTACCATCTTTTTCTTGGTAAATTCCATCACCATCTGGTCTGCCAGTCTCTCCTGGGCCAGCATCTCTGCCTTCTGTCTCTGGTTTTCATCGTTGATGCGTTTAATCTCAGCCTGCATCTTCAGCTTTTCCTGATGTCTTCGTTCCAGATCCTGCGAGCAAAAGGAAGAGATCCTCAGGGGAGCAGAAGGCGAGACACGCAGCTCCCACCTGCGTGATGGTAGAGACAGAGACAGAGGCAGGAGGCGGCACAGCGGCCGGCACCAGCCCAGATTGAAGCTGTCTTTCAACAATGGACGAGAGGCGACTTTGCCACCAAACGGCCTCTTTGCATTCTTCACCCAACCCTTGGTGATGGCCCCTGACACTTAGCTCTCTACGCTTTCCGGAAATGAAGGCTCTTAAATTTCTCTCCCTCTTGCAGTGCTAAAGTCTACCCCTGTGACCTCATGAGCTCCTACTGAAACTCGAATTTGAGATCCCACTCTGTAGTGATGATTAAAAAACAAATCAGTGTTGCTCGCACTGACTGGTTTCCACTCACTGGGCATTTAGCTCAGGCTGTTTCCCAAGGTCTGAAAGGCGGGGCTTGAACAGAGGAAAAACTTGTGTATTTACTCCTCAGTTGTTGTTTTTGTTGGTCCATTTGACTTCCAAGGAACCAAAGGGACTTACCCTGTTTCTTGCCATTGAAACCCTTCAAAGCAACCCCCACCCAAAAAAAAAAAAAAAAAAAAAAAAAAAAAAAAAACCTCCCTCGATTCCTCTCCATCTTGTTAGCTGCTGCCTGAGTGCTGACAAGCAGCTCTATGGCTGGTGAGGTACCGGGTTCTACCCTGAGCTTGCCTAATACCACTTCCTGGAGACTTGGGAGTGTCTTTTGGAAGGACATTCGGAGGACAGTGACGCACCAGTGGAATGGTGCTGACTCACTACCGGAACATCCCAGTGAGCCCACCAATTCCCAGCTCCCCACAACCGAGCTGGTGTCCAGTTTTCATTTACCACCTCATTCCCTGCGTATTTCCCCCATACCTCTGTTTCCCACACTTCTCCCCAGAGCCAGTACCCTAGCTAGCTGTATCCATTTATCTCCTGGGTCTCCTTTCTCATCTTCTGCCCCAGGCAGGGATGAGTCTTCACACCGGCCCTCACATTATGGGAGCTAGGAAAACCTGCTGATCACTTACGGGACTCTTGAGGGTCCCCAGTCACACATAGAGGAGAAGGAGGGACAAAAACCGTGAGTTCCGTGAATTAAATGGCACCATGGAAAAGGAATCCAGTACAGGATTGCAATTAGATAAGGGGAATAATTTCTGGTGTTCTATAGCACAACGGGACAATTACTGTGATATTAATCAACTGTACACTACAAAATGCTAATGGGAAAGATTCTGAGTGTTTCCAATACGAAGAAATGTCAGCTATCTGAGGTGATGCGTATGATGATCACCCTGATCTGACCATTCACACCCTACATACAGAACTGTCACTGAAGGTCACAAAGGTGCACTGACCATTACACACCCCACACACAGAACTGTCACTGTAGGTCACAAAGGTGCACTGACCATTACACACCCTACACACAGAACTGTCACTGTAGATCGCAAAGATGCACGACTGCCGGGTGCAGTTAAAAATAAAAATATATTTAAGAAACAAATGAGTCAACAAATGAGGAGATGCTTCTTCATCAAGGCAGACTAGAGAGACTTAATCAAATACAGCGTGCGAACCTTGATTAGAAACCGGTTTGGAAAACAGGAAAGTAGCTGGAAATGCATTTCTTTACCAATTACAGAAAACTGAACCTGGGTTAGTATTAGGTGATGTTACAGGGCCTCTGGAGGAGCTTTTGGTGGTGACTGTGTAAGTGGGCCTTGCTCTTCAGAGACGGGGGCGTGAAGCATTTTGTAGCGAGGGGTCAAAATGTCGAAGGTGAGTATAGTTTAACCAAGTATTGCTGGTATGGTTCTGATTCTTTCAACTTTTGTTTGTGGATAGCATTTTGAAAAATGAAACAAAAACAAATGATAAAACACATTGTACGACGTTGCCAAAGAAGGAATGTGTGTATGGAGGGCCAGACAGGTGGCTCGGTGGCTAAAGCGCTTGCCACACAGGCATGAGGACCGTGAGGCCTGGAGTTCGGATCCCTGGAAATCTTGTAAATGCTGAGTGGGTGTGGTGCTCCACGTATAATTATAACCCGAGAAGACAGAGAAAGGAATTCCCCAGAGCAAACTGGCCAGCAAGACTAGGCTTGACTGAGAGGCCTGCCTCTGAGAACTGCGAGTGATGGAAGGTGATTCCTCACACCAACTTTGGCCTTCCCGGGTGCACGTGAGCACACACGTGTGTCCATCCACGTGCAAAAGCATGCATACCCACAGACCTGTGTGCATATGTGTGCTATGTGCTTTTGTGCATTGCAACATACCAGATAAGGCAAGGAGAAGACCATCTTAGCTTTATAAAGTTCACATGGGTGAGTCAGCGGGTGATTTCTTTTCTTTTTATTTTTCATTAAATGTCCCTACTAATTTTATCTAAGCTAATGGGGATAGAAGGTTTGGCTTCTCAACACAATTAATGACAATGGGATATTGTGTACTCTGAATGAGACAACAGCGGGGAGCAGGAAACTAAAGCACTCCTGTTCATCGATGGAGTGTATAATTTCCCCCCGTAACTGAGGGACGGACTGTAAAACATCCCTATGTTTACTTGCGCGAAGCACACAACCATATATTTCCTTTATGTGTCTGTTCGCATTGATATGCAAGCCCTGGACCCCAAGTCCCTGGGAGGCAAGGACAATATCCATCCAAATCACAGCCCGGCCCCAGCATGATGCCATGACCAAACAAATGTTCCAGACAGCAATTAAGAAGCTGATGGCGGTGATGATGTGAAATGAGCGTACGCCCTGGGAGAAAAGAAAAATCACTCCATACCCTGAGCCCTGAAACCTTGGAGGGCTTAGCTGCTTGTGCTGGGGAAACGCAGCACGGCCTGGTGGTCTGTTACCTGCAAATCTTCCTCCTGGAGCCGCTCCAAATACGCCAGCATCTGTTCCTTTTCCTGTTCACGATGCTCGGCCTGAAGCGATCTCTCCTCCTCATTCTTTTTCATCTGTTCCACAATGTGCCGTTTTCCCCTGGGAGAATACAAAACCACAGTGACTCTGAAGTTACGAGTCCAAGTCTCCACCCTGACTTCTACCCATATAGCCCCCAAGACAGGAGGTTTCACGGGCACCATTTGACAAGTGTCCCTTTGTCATGATCATGCTTCCTGGGTCCAGACTAAAGTCCTTTCCTCCAGTGTCCTGGAACACAGGTCCTCATTTTGCTGTGTTAGTTCCCGAGTACTCCTGCCTGAGATTCCTCTTATCTGTCTGCCCAGGAGTTACCCTACATCCTAACCCACCTTCTCCCTCCTAGTATAATTTAACGAGCCTCTGGAATCCAGCTTCTCCCTAAGTCACCTAATGGTCTGGGAAGACAGATTCCTCCTCCCTGATTCACGGAGAGCTTTGTAGATTTCAAAGACCAGGATTTCTAATTCCTTTAGTGTTTGTCCTCTATTGTCTTCCAACCTGACACTCATGCCCCCTCTGCCTACTGTCTTTTTGTGTAAGAACTTATAACACTGAAGACTCTCGGCTGCCGATAGACAGGCCTGAACCCTGCGGTCCACTCAGCAAAGCCCTCTTTTCAACAGTAAATCCAGGGATACTGATTGGACAATCAGAGCCGCCTGCCTGTCAGGGTGCGATAAGTGTATCAGTAAACTTGGGGGCATCTAAAGCCTATGGCATGAGTAAAGGATGGAGGGGTGGGAGTAGACAAGGCAAAGACAGGAATCAAGCAGAATGTTAGCTCAGATTCAGATGGGGAACTTGAATGCTTCGTGTGACAGACGAGATTTAGCAGGAGCAGAAAGAGTTGCCTGGAGAGCGGGTTTGAGCTCAGTCAGCATCGAGATCGGGAGCGGCCTAATGAGAAAGAGTGTTCCTTCCTTGGATCTGCTTATGAAGACTTTGTAGATGGTGGGGAGACAGGTAGAGTGGGTGACGGGGGCACCGAGAAAGGACACTGAATTGGAGTACACAGAGAAGCACCTAGTACAATCTATACATAAGCCATACAGGGTGTATGTCATTCCCTAAGGGATGAGAGCTATGGGTGCCTCACAACCATGTCTTCCCTCTTTGCTAGGCTACCTGGACCTGAAGATACTCAGAAAGGACTTATGGGGGAAGTGACGAAACCCCACTTTTACCTACCGTACTCTCTCCTCCCTCCTTCTCCTTTCCCGGTCCTCCTGCCTTTGAAGGGATTGCTGCCGGTCTATCTCCATCATGTGGTCCAACCGCCTCTCCTCTTCGTCCAACTCCTTTTTTATCTGCTGCTTCTCCAGGATCTGGGCATCCCGGATTGCGTGGCACTTGGCATTCAGAATAATCTAGGGAGTCGGGGGAAAGAATTCTGGGCTCAGGAATAGGTTAAGGAAAGAGGAGATATGAGTGGGTGGGAATGTAAAAGGGGAAACATGGGAGCAGAGCCATGCGATGGAGATGTGCTCGGCTGCTGAGTTCAAACAATAGCACCTTTCACTCACCAGGTAGCTCAAACATTTACCTGTGGGTTTTTTCTAATTATTTTTATTTAATGTTCATTGATGTTTTGCCTGCATGTATGTCTGTGTGAGCCTGTCAGAAGCCCTGGAACTGGAGTTACAGATAGGTGTGAGCTGTCATGTGGGTGTTGAAACTTGAACCCGGGTCCTCTAGAAGAACAGTCAGTGGCCTTAACCACGGAACCATCTCTCCAGACCCTTATCAGGCACTAAGGTTTATTCAAGCAGAGACAGCACCAGTAGGGGTACTGTAGCATTCTGGAGGTAATGGATCGGCCTTTGGAAGGAAATATGATTAACACAGTGATATCGTGTTCACCTACATAAACACACACATAATCTCCATAAGGTGTTAGAGCTTCGCAATTCCTCCTCAAGGAACCATGAGCAGCATGTTATGCTTAAGGAAGCCAAGACATTCCAGCAGAAATTCAACCGGTACATTTTTTTAATCTAGAAGAACCCAACATGCATAAAAGAAACGGGAAACCATGGTGCCCTCATTAAGAACCAGAAAGTAAGAGCTTTGGAATAATAAAGCAGGTACAAGTAGAGATTTACCAGAGAGATGGAAATCAGAGATGATGAGGGGCTTGGGGAGTCGGCAGGGGTTTTTGTTGTTTTTATTGGTCAACAAAGGGAGTGACATGTAAGTGAATTACAGAACGGCATTTCAAATGAGCTCCCTGATCCTTGTGCTCCCAGCTAAAGGAAGTATTCTGGGCATTTCAAAAAGAACCCTATTGTCTCCACCACTATCTAGGGCCAGACTTGAACTAACAGGATAGAGACGGAAGTGAGAAGTGAGATCTCTATCAAGCACGGTTCACAAAGACTCTCCCATATCTTAGCCTGTTCAGTGCTGTGCTGCCAAAATGTCTGCTAAGTAGTGCTACCGTCATTATTTTACGTAGACATGAGGAGGCTCAGGGAGGGTGGGTGACTTGTTCTCATCATCCAGCAAACAGGTCACTTCTCCTCCTATCCACGCGAGCCCCGCCCACACCAGTCCCTCACCTTGTGTGAGTAAGAGCACAGAGGGAGCCGCAGGGAGTCCTCGGATAAAAGGGAGAGACCCACCTTGCTCATGTCCTTGAGCTCCTCCTCCTGCTCCATGCGAAGATTGTTGGCTCTCTGCAGAAGGTTCTGGGCCCGAGCCCTGGCCACCTCCTCCAGGTCACTTAGCTTCTTGTTATTGTTCCAGGCCATTTCCTTCTGCTTCATGATCTTCTTGCGAACTGTGACTGCATCCTAAGGGAGACCAGCCTGGGGTTGGTGGGGTTATTCCCTGTTAACTTGCCTGCCGCAGGTAACCCGGGAAGATTTCTCTTCGGTCCATCACTGAATCAGAGCAGAGGGGTCTCACGGCCTGGCTTTGTTCCCATCCACCCAGTGGTCCACATGCCGCTCCCCTATCTCAGGGATTTCCTCCCAGTCATCGGATGTCCAACATTCGTTTATTAAATGCACATGCACGCCTTATTTTAGCATGCCTTAACTGAGCTTATCCCGCCCGCTATGAAAAGCTGGCTTCCCTACTCCACTTTCCTATTCTGCCACCCGTCCACCAAGGACAGAGCTATGGAGGTAAGTTACCAAGATGGCTTCTTTCTCCTTCTTGAAGGCCTGCTCTCTGGCATTCAGTTCTTCTTTGGTCAGGACGTGGGATGCCCATTTGATCCGCTCAAACTCCTCAGGGCTGATGATTAGAGATTCCCCAGAGGGGTCCTCTGTGGGAACACTGACATAGGAAGGACCAGCATTAGGGAGGAGGGCAGGCTCCAAGCTCCCTCCTCTCTTCTCTTCCCCATACTATGTATGCTGAGACAGAAGAGTCTGCAGCTCATGGGCCACTGACGGGAAGGGTTTCAGGTGAGAAGCAGCGGATGCTGCAGACCAAAAGAGACATTTTATGTCCTTCTTCCTATGGTCCATCCCATGTGTCGCATTCTCTATGTGACTGTCAGCGACCTGTCCTTGTGTTTCTGTAAGTCCACCCTGCCTCCAAGCATTTTCCTCTGAGCCCCACCACATTCTGACTCCGTTTTACAGCCCACTTCAGGACCAGTGGTGCAAGGTCTGTTTCGAGCTTCTTCAGACGGAGACTGATCTCTGAGCCAGTCAGTACTAGGCACTTTAAAAGCAGATCGTTCCTGATGCTGGAATAAGGTATAAGGGAATGCTTGACGTTGAAGTGGATGCTGGTGGGAAATCTAAATATCTCTGTCCACCCAGCCTGGATAGAAGCTTTGAACCCTAAATATTAATTAAAAACTCTGATCGACAGACAACTACTGGGGACGTGTCTCTGGAGCTCTCCGTGTAGCTACCCAACGCATTCAACAAACCTACAGCTAATTATAATGATTAGAAATAAATAACATGCATTAGGGGTGGGGGAGGGAGCAGCTGAGGGGGGAGAATGAAGCTGCTTCTGGGCGGGGCAGTTTAACAGGTGCATGGCAACAAGACGCAGATGATCTGAGACAGGAAGTGAAATCTCTTCTAATAAAAGCCGGGGTGGGGGTGGGGACGGGGGAGGGTTGTCCTAGAAGTAGGTTCGCTTATTAGCAAGGTCTTAGACTGCACCAAGTGGTGTGGCCCAAGACAACGGAGGGTGGGAAGTGACCCGGAGCAACCTGAATCTAAGACAGTGGGTCTGAACCATGACCAGCCTGTCTGCAGAGAGGCCAAGAAGTAGGGCCCCTCAGGCCACTGCCCACATCTGGCTGTCAGATGCCCAGGCTCGGCAAAACAGAGGCCACAGTCAAGTTCAGCTCCTGCACAGGGATCCAGCTGTGTCTCTTCAGCTTTGAAGCCATGAGCCAAGGGCTTCAAACTCAGCAAACTGATGTCATTCATCATCCAGCAATGGCGCCAGAGCGGTAGGGATGGTCAGAGAGCACAAGCCTAGACACAAGTGCCAAGCCACCAAACGGCAGTGGCTCCTGGCACTTGGCTGAGCTCAGCCTGTGCCCTGCAGGAGGAGACTGATGGCGCTGTTCCAGTCCAGAAGTAAAACTGAGCTAACCCCAAAGGAACCTGGAGAGCCCCTGTGAGTTTCCTCTGGTAGCCTTGAGTCTGGGAAGGAGCCAGAGTGCTAATTAGGCATCTGGTCAGTTTCCCTTTGCTTTGGATTCTGGATGTAGCCAAAAGGAAGTGACTCATCGTTCATGGCCCTTCCCCAAACGCACCGGTGAGAGCCTAGAAGCATTACCCCTCTGCCCTTTACTTTTAGAGCCTAAAGCGTGCTTTCCAGTGAAGGGCGGAGAGGGTCGCCAAGATGGAGGAGAAAAACTGCTGAAACAAGAGGAGCATATTGATATGTTTTTTACATATGGAATTATGTGTGTGTGAGAGAGAGAGAGACAGACAGACACAGACACACGTACAGAGAGAGAGAGAGGCCTGTTAGAGGGAAGAAGAGGTTTAAAGTAGGAGAAGGGAACTATAGCAGACATTGGAATATCTCTGTCATGACAGCAGAAAGGGACTATTTGGAGGAGTACGGGACCATCGAGAAGAGGAGAGGGAAGACGCGGGGGAACGGACAAATAAGAACCAAGTATATAGATATAATAAAATATCATAATGAAATCCATTTTTGTGTACGTTAACCAAAAATAGTTTTGGTTTGTCTTGTTTTTAATCGACACAGGCAAACCAAAACAAAATCTCAAAAGGAAAAGAAAAGAGGAGACGGGTGGGTAGGGAAGCAGATGGAGCTGGGCTGTCTGGATGGAATCATCCCGGTGGCCCAGTCACCCTGCACAGAGGCAGCACAGTCTGAGCCAGGAACCAAGGCCTGTGCCCTGGGGACTCACATGAGTTCTCTGACCATGTCTCTGGTAATGAGCTGGATTGTCTCCGGCTTGTGGTCCAAGCCCAGAGCACTGAGAGTTTTCCGGATGGCATGTTTATCACGGATCACCACGATAGGGCTGTCACACTTGTCCTGGGGTGGAGGCTATAAGATCAGAAAGAAGGCCATAGAAGATGGTCACTCCATGTCCCACTGACCCAATACAAATCTCAGGAGTGACTCATTGGAGGTTTCCACCCCATGCAGCCACAGGGGCAGCTGGCTCTGGTATAAGTGACAGAACACCAGAGCAGCTAGGGTATTGGACAGCATCCTGGCCGTCTTCATCAAAACATGGCTTGGGTGTGTTCCCCACTGGCCCGACCTTCTGAGAACAATACCTTTTGTTCTTGGGCAGGCTTTCCTCCCAAGGATGCCGGAAACTATGCTGAGAGGTGGGGAGGAGAGGGGCTGACAGTGTGTATCTGTACCTATGTTAAACCCATCGGGTTGAAACTTTAAAAGTTGATGTCTAGGTTATCTCTCCAGGAACATTTCTGGTCTTGTGAAATTCTTGGACCGCCCTATGACTTTGAAGCAACACAACATGTTATGGATAAGTCTACACTATTAGTAATATTTAATCCTTTCTAATGATTAATTTTTTAAAGCCATTATCAGGGGAGTTAGACATAGCTAAGTGGCCTAACAGGAACTGCCTTTAAAATCTAACGTCGTTGGGTCAAGCGTTGTGGCATACACCTTTGAGCCCAGCAATTGGAAGCCAGGAGAAGGACAGCTGGCTTAAACCAGCATGGGCTACACAGCAAGACTCTTTAGGAAACAAAATGTGGTTAAGGAGGACACTCGGGATTCAGCAAAATGAACACAGGTCAGATAAATGTGTGATGTTTTTCAGATTTTTCTAACCTCAGAAGGGTTAGCAAGAAAATACAGTTTCCAAATACAGGAAATTTTAGGTGCCACAGACGCTGTAGCTGACACCTGCATGGCGTCCAGGGGGTAGCTTTGACTGGGTCACTTTGCACTGTCCCCTGAGCGCTACTGCCACCTGGTGTTCGTCTCTGCTTCCACAAGGGCACATCGAAGCAATGCTGCAGGCCACTTCTGCCCCCTACCGCCAACTGCCTGGACTCTCGGTTACCCATAAGGCCAAAGAACTTGGGCCAGGAAAGGACTGGTAAACAAGCAGGACTATTCCTGGAGCTCTGGGCCACTCCCCACCCTCCTTTTGGACTAGAAAACTCCATGAGGACCCTTCCCCTCACAAAGAATCTGTAAGTGTAATTACAAAATTGCACCCTTTTAAGTCTTGCCTTTACCAGTGGGGAAGACACTGCAGAGCGGGAGATCTTCCAAGGGGACCCTCTAGAAAGGCTTCTTCCACTCACAGGAAGAGCAGGAAGAGACATCAGCTCTCTACTCCCTGGCCCACCTATGCTCCTATGCTTCCAGAAGTGGCCCATCTTCCTCTGTGTTCTCTCTCTCTGTCACCCCTGCCCAGCTCTCCAAGTGTCACTCTTTCTCCTTCCTTCTCATCAACTGTCACAGGCACCAAAGCTGTGCCGAGGAGCACTGCACCTCCCCCTTTCTGCACTCCAGTAACCATCATTGTCCTAGTGTGGGGTGGGGGTCTACTGACGATGAGTTACCTTGACACCTCCAAAAAGGCTCTCGTCTACCTCAGAGTTCATGGCTTTGGTCCGATAGCGAGTCCTGTTCCGTGACCGGTTGGAAGCGGTGGAAATAGAGCTTGAGGCATCCCCTGTGCTTAGTGGCTGCAGGTAGAGACAGAAAGTCTGGTCATTAGTACCCAGTGGCATCCAGACCACAGGCAGCAAACATTTCTCTAGCCTATGCTGAGAGCTAGAAGGGCGAAACCTCTTACAGAACATGTCTATATAGGTCCTGAAATGTAGGGGCAGAGCATCCCCCATGAGGAGAGCTCTGGGAAGTGCACACTAAGTCTGCAAAAGGGCATTTCTGCAGTCTCTGGAGCTAATGAAGCCAAGTTGGTCCCAAGGTACAGATGAAAAGGTGGAGAGCATGGGTGGGGAGAGGGAGGCAGGCTCCCTGTTCCTCGTCCCTGCACACAGGCACAGTCTCCCACAAGACTGGCCTTAGAGAGGCAACTGCGCCTTATTTCCCAAGAAAGCATAGGTCCTCTTTACGGCCAACCTTTGCAGCCTCAGCTCTAGGACCCTTTCATTAAGGACAAACCACCCAACCCCCTTCCTGTTTCTTGAGCAGGCTGGGAACTGAAGGAAATAAAAGCTATAGAAACTCAGCTCAGCATGTGACAGCTGGCAGACTTCAGGTAGTGGATGAACAGTGGTTACCCGCTACAGTCAGACAGAGCAAACGAAAATAGAATACTTTTCGATGTGCCAATAGCTTCCTATGTTTGGCAAATTACCCTGTCTAATGATTGTGGGAGACAAGGACCATACCCAATGACAAAAGCTGAAAACGTCAGGTCTTGCCTCCCTAGTCAAGTAGGGGATCTAGGCAGAGCCCCTGACCTGACAGCAACTGGGGAACCAGCGATGAGAGACACTGAATGAGGAAAGCCTTTTTGACCCAGCCTGGCAGGAGCAGCCACATCCGGAACAGCGCTGATAAGGACGCCACCAGCATGCAGCCACCAGCATGCAAAGCCAGCAGCAGCTTTGAGGAGCGTGTGCCAGCTCCATTCTGTTTCGACTTTGGCCTCCGTTACAGCTGAAGGGACTCTCTCTGTTCCTACTTTTCAAACCTCGTTTCCCTGCTGGTACAAAATCAGTGGGGCTCTCCTAAATCCTCTCGGGGTGTTCCATCCCACTTAAATAAGAGTCCTGGTTCGGTGGCTTACAACCAAGAACCCAGCTAATCACAACCTCCAGTCCCAGCGATCAGTTCGGCTTCGCCTTGGCCCCGCTGAGAGTAGATATCTACATCCGGGAGGCAGTTTCTGCGAAGGCTTTTGGATAACCATAGCCTTAATCTAAAGCTGATTCATTCGTTGCTTTGAAGGAGCCCACACCCGTCTCAGCAAAGCTCTGTGAGCTGAGTTATCTTGGGGGAAATGGTCTAGACATGTTGGGTCCCTCCGAGTCTGGGAATCAGCAGCCCCAGGGGGATGGCGTAAACGGAGAAGTGAGCCAACCAGGTCACTAGGTGTTAGTGACTCTTCAGGTCACTAAACAGTGTTTTTGCAATCTCCCGTTGATCTGTCATTACCACCCAGCACCTGCAGCACCTGTGTCTGGTTTTTACACTGATTATTCGTCAACTGGCTCTCTACCAAGCAATGAGCACAGCTATTCGCGCCTTCCCCTCAATGCCCAGCCACTGTAGGCTTCCAGAGGGAACCATCTTCCGCCAGCCCCAAGGGAGCAGAGCAGAAGGGCCTAGATTTGTGAAGAGGCAGATAAGGGAGCCCCGGGTGACGCCAAAGACAGCAGCCTCTGAAGGGCTGTTATATGGTGGGTGGGTGGTGAGCAACCGCTCCCCTTCCCACTTAAAATTAGACTATAAGGAAATGAACGGAAAGGCCGTGGGTAGGACTGCGAGTAAGCCCTGGGAATACAGGAAGCCGGTGGAAGGAATGCGAGGGGTGGTGGTGTTTGAGTTCTCCATAGAGTTAAGGAAGGCGTGTGGGGTCTGACACATGGCAGGAACCCAACTCACATGTGATACAGAACAAGGGATGAAATTAAATAAGATGACCCCTTGAGGACTCTAGAGAAGACTGAGACGAACGCCTCTGGGGAACGCGTCTTTCTGACTCCGAGTCACTCCACCATGCCGCGTTTTCTAGGTCACGTATGTGGATAATAACATATACAAGAGCGCTCCGGAGTGCAGATGGGAAGTGTTAACGATTGTTTTCCCATCTGTTTTCCTGTTTCTTTTCAAGGACTCCCCGCGTGTGCCATTGTGCACCGGACTGTAGGTCCCACGTTGTGGAGACTGTCTTCTCTTTCCTGCGTCCTTGGTACCCAGGTTGGAGGAAGTCACCACAGGAAATAATCCACTGTCTGAACCTCGAAGTCAGAACAGAGGAAGGAAAGCAAATAACCACAGAAAAGTTGCCACTAGCAGGCCAAGGGGTGGGGAGGGGAGGGGCTGGGCTGTGAGCGCCGCCCGTCGTTGGGTAACTAAGAAAACCTCATTTAAGAACTGCTGACTTTGAAGCCACAAGCCTTACCCCAGGGCTAGAATAACCAGTTTTGCCAAGAGTAACAAGAAGAGCTTGGGAGGTCACTGTGTAAACACGCTAGGGGGGAAAAAAATGAAGAACCAAGCAGAAATGGAAAGTTGGATCCCTCCGGACCAGAGGCTGTACTCAAGCTGTCCTCTGAGGAGGAGAAGGGCTGGCTTGCTTTCTTGCGTGACCAGACAATATCCCCATGACACTGAGCAGTGGCTGGCCAGAAGCCGCCTGGTCTGCTTGGAAGGAGGCAGCCATGGAAGGAAAAGCAGTTGTCTCCAGCTACCGACAACGGAGGAGGGAAAGACGGACTGAGGGCAGAGAAGCAGGCAAGTCCTGAAATAATATGCTTATCTTAGGGACCCAGCTGCCCCTCCCCCTTTATTTACCACCTCACTCCAGGAGCACAGAATTTGCTCCAAACAAGGTTACTCATACAGGGACTCTGGGGCAGAAAGATTATGTTAAGTGGATATCGATGAGACAGGGAGAGCTCCATAACATAGAGTTTTTAAGAAAACATGGATTTTTTTTCCAATTTGGGGATTCTCATTCTATAACTGAATCAAGCAGTCAAAACTTTATTGGGGAAAATATATTCTAAGAAACATGTAAGTAGGGGTTGGGGACTTAGCTCAGTGGTAGAGTGCTTGCCTAGCAAGCGCAAGGCCCTGGGTTTGGTCCTCAGCTCTGGGGGAAAAAAAAAAGAAACATGTAAGTGTAATTTAATTTTTCTTTCAAAATCTTAATTTTAATGATGGTTCTTAAACGCTTTAATCTCCCTTTAGTCCATCACCCACTAGAGGTAGTGGGAAAGAAAAGATAACGTATAGGAGGTGGGTAAGAAGTCGACCTGTTTAGAAAGGTTCTTTGGAGCAACTGCCGTCTGTGTTGTCTGGAAATCGGCAGTTCAGTTCACAGGTTAGCAGCTGCAGCTCTATCCACTCGAGAACACTTCGTGGATGCACTAGCAGTCACGTGTGGTAGTAACAGCGGTGACCTAGCAGAGACAGCCAGGCCTCAGCAGGAGGGACCATGAGGACCAACAGGAGTTCTCAGCTGCGCCTCTCTCAGCAAAGTGAAAGTCAGCGAAGACCAGAGACCCACAAGCTCTGCACAGCTAGTTCTATAAGGAAGCCTATCTCGGCCTCCGTCACTGTCCCTCGAGTCCTATTTATATCCTCCACACATCGAGAGTCCTCCACGTGTCTTGCCTCAGCACGTGCTTCTGTCTTACCTGACATCACTCTTCCAATCAGCCCATGTGTGTGGAAGTAGCAAGAAAATTCAAGTCCCGACAAACGCAGCTCAACTACTCGGTGTAAGGCGGACCAATACATGTGTGTCGTTAGCAAAGAATCCTTCACCTCGTGTCCTTTCACACCCTTGCTTTAGCAGAACATCCTCTATCCTGTGTCTGCTTCAGTGAAACGTTCCTTCACGAGTCTGCCTTAGTCTTTCACCTGTGTCCACTTCAGCTAAATGTTCCTTCACTGTTTACCCCAGCAAAACACCATCCAACCGACTTTCCAAAGAACCCCTAAGTTTCACTTCATGTAAGTGTTCCTCTAGGGATGTTGGTATGGAGGGCTGGTTTGGTTGCAAAGTGCTCGCTGCACGGCTGTGAGAATCTGAGTTCGGATCTCTGGTGCTCACATGAAAGCCAGGCATAGCATTGCACATTTGTGATTCTGGCCACCACTACCCCCGGCCCCACATTTTGGGTATTACCATCTTAAGAGGTTTCTACTATATTTTATGGCCAAGAAACATAGTAAAAAGAAAGCTATTTCTAGTTGAGAACAAAATATATCTGTATATGGCAGGACCTAGGGTGTTTGGCTTAAATGCAAGCAAGACTAGGCCAGCAGGGACAGGAATAGGTCGGTGTGGAGTTTCCCTGACGTAAGTACAACACCTGTCAACCGAACAAAGACAAAGGCTATTCATTCTTAGAGGTCCCTTCCCACTCACATCCAGTTCCTCTTTCACATACAGAGTCAACACAGGCTGACAAGGTCCGGCTTCAGATTCTTGGCCTGGGTGTATTTCCCATCCCACAGACCTGGCTACTAGGAAAAGAAGGATCCTCTCACATCAGGGCTCTTGCCTCTCTGAGTGATCCACCCGGTTATCCTCTTTCTTTAAATGGACCAGGTTGCCCACCTGTGACATATTCCGTGAACATGACACCAGGGTTGGAAATGAGCCGCCTGCCTCTCCCTCCAGGGGATGCCATTAGTCTTTTACCTTTGGGGAGTCCTGGGAGCTTGTCTATGAGCCGCCCCACCACCACCTCTTCTCATTCCTCCATGCTCTCAAAAAAGCTTGTGAGTGGCAACACACACACACACACACACACACACACACACACACACACACACACACACACACACTCCTGGCTTGCTGGGGATTACTCAAACCCTCTGACATGTTGTATGTCCATTCCAATCCAAAGGAAAAAGTCCAGTAAGTTAGGGTCAATAAGTTAGACAAATTCTTGTCCCTAGTGGTCTTTGGGTGGGAATCTCTGGGCTTGGGAGCCAGCTAATCCAGTTGCAACTTACTGCTTCATGAATGCTAGGGAAAGAAGCACTTTTAACACAGGACAGAAGAAGAGCTTACCTCTAACACTTGTCCTTAGACAACAAGGCATAGTGCCAGGTCAACTCACACACACACACACACACACACACACACACACACACACACACACACACACTGCTGTACTGAGGGAAGAAAATTAAATAAATGTACAACCAAAAGGGAACCCCATCACTACCCTCCAGGGAGTCCTTAGAAGTTCGGAACCCAGCTTCTTCTGAAATCCACTAAATCTCATAAGAGCAAGGCAGACACTGAAGCCAAAAGTATGCCCACCATCACAACCCAGTTATCCGCCTCAGCCACCTAGGCCGCCAGACATTTCAAGTAAGTTCCAGGAACCACATGCTCTAATACCTGTCTGCAGACCCTCCTAACCCCTCAGAGCCAACCCACTAGGGTGTAGGCTTTCATGACTCCTACGAGACCTATGACCATGACAGACCACCCCGGATCAAGTTGTGTCAGGACTGGCAGACTTATCCCAGTCATTCCCCCAGAACTTTGTCAACCTGGGATCCTCTTCATTCATTCATCCATCCATTCGTTCATTCAGTCATTCATTCAGTCATTCATTCATTCATTCATTCACAAACGCTTACGGTATTCCCATAAGCTCTCCTGGAACATTAGGTGCCTTCCCATGATCACCCTGCTGGTTAACAGCGTAGCAGGTTATGGAGACCATCGTCTGGCCTTCTAACCAGACTCAACAGGCTCTTCTCAACATCACACCGCACAGCCCAAGAAGACTCAGCCCAAGAGGATGGGGAAAGAGAGTGCAGCACATCCCCCATTCAACCGTGCCAGACGTTGCCAGTCTCTACTAAGTCTTTTGAGACTTCCTTTACTCCATTTCCAGCCGTCGTCCTGTCCTCACTCCCAGAGCTTCCTGTCTTCCCCAGTCTCTTGGAGAAAGTCCTAGCTTTCCCTCTCAGAGCCCCAAACCACTCAAGAACCACAGCTAACCAGAGCCTCACCATCTCTGTGGCGGCTTCAGCAGCAGGCGCCTCGACCGGCTCCGCGGGAGCTGACGCGTTACCACAGCAACCAAGACCCAGCACTCAGCGTTTTAGACCCGCCCTCGCCCCTCCCAATTCTGGGGCAGTCACGAGGTAGTTTAGAAGCAGGAACCCCTCCCTCAACCTTTTCCCGCCCTAGAATCGCTGGGACCAGGCTCTTGAAGGTTGAGCCCCTTGGATACGCCCATCATGTCCACTTTGGCTTTAACCCAGTTCAAGTCAGGCTCAAACTTTAAAGCTCTACTTTCCATGGGCCCAGGAGAGCTCAACTAGCAAGACCCCTAAGAGCCAGGCCCAGGATCATGGTTTTTCCCTCACAGACCCTTCCACCAACCCTAGGTTACCATGGTTACTGCTACCGGTTTCCGGGAGGATTCAAACCAAACCTGATGAGAGTTCAGGCTGCTGAGAGGCAAGCAGCATTAAACCAAACAAATTTCACAGTAGGAGGGAGTCTGACGAGACCAAAGAACGACTTCCATCCCTGAAGACGCCTATGCAGTCTCACAGCCTTAGATCTGAGGGAGTTTATTGAAAATACAAGGAGTCTGAGAGAGGAAGTTCAAAACCAGCCTGGGCAGCATAGCAAGATCTATCTCAATAAATAAATAAACAAACAAACTCAAATGTAAGCCCTACCCGAAACAAGGTCAAAATCAATGGCAGGAACTTAAGGGAACCTGCCTTTTAACACTCCTCCTGTGATTATTTTCAGGAGCTTTAAGGTTTTCCCCAGTTTTACCTTAGTCCCTTGTGCCTTAGATCTGCAGCCCAAGGCTGAGCAGACCTGGGATCCCGCATGCCTCACACCCCACAAAACCTCCCACCAAACTGTGGTTGCTTTTCTTTCTCAGTTTATTTTCTGAACTCTTGGTCTCTCCAAACCCCCAAGTCTCCCTCCAAACTTGTCTTCCAGAACCTTATTCCAACCTGAGTATGGGAAGCTGTTGACTAACCCTGGGGTAGTGGAGGAAGGGAGACAGAGTCATCAGCCACCTCCACACCACCATCACCACCACCACCACCATCATCATCACCACCACCACACCACACCCACCACACCACACACCACCACCACCACCACCACCATCCCGCCCCCCACCACCACCCCCACCTCACCACACCACACTACCACCACCACCACCACCACCACCACCATCACCACCACCATCATACCATACCACATCATCACCACCATCACCACCACCACCATCATCACCACCACCCACACCACCACCATCACCACCACCACCACACCACACCACCACCATCACCACCACCACCACACCACACCACCACCACCACCACCACCACCACCACCACCACCACCCATCACCCACACACCAATCCCACCACCACCACGCACCACCACCACCACCACCCACACCACACCACCACCACCACCACCACCACCACCACCCACCACCACCACCACACCACCACCACCACCACCACCATCACCACACCACACCACCACCACCACACCACCACCACCACCACCATCATACCACACCACATCATCACCACCATCACCACCACCAACATCACCATCACCACCACCATCACACCACACCACCATCACCATCACCACACCACACCACCACCACCACACCACCATCACCATCACCACCACCACCACACCACACCACCACCATCACCACCATCACCACCATCACCACCACCACCACACCAACACACCACCACTGATTCTATGGCCTCCATTGCTGCTGCTTAATCCAAAAAGCTGCACAGTTCATCCCCTGGGTTCCTCTACTCTTATCTCCTTTGGAATCCAATTACTAGCCACACCTCTCTTAGGCAGTTATTAACCACACACCAAAGAGCAAAGTAAGGCCAAAAGAGGCGACTGCAAAACAAAGGACACGTTCTTTTCTCAGCTTGGACTGCCACACGGCAGGAATGGTTAGAGGCAGGGAGAAGAGGGTGCTGGAGTGAACTATAAAGAAATCACTCCCCAGTGTTCTGCCTGAAGGTGTCTCAGTTAGCAGTGTCACGCCATTTGGCGTGAGCCACTCTAAGGCTCATAGCAAAGCCCTGAGCAATACGTCTGCTTACTCATGTATTTGTGCAATGTAAGTTGATTTAAAGAAACATTTATTCTGGGTTTAGTGACACATGCTGGTGTGGTTTCCATCACTTGCATGTACAGTTAAGACTCTCCCAGGATAGGAAAACTTCCTGAAACGCTCCCTTCACCGGGCTACTAAGTCAACTCATTGGACATCCGGGCCACAACTTATCAGCCATATTCTCCACATAGCTGTGCTGTGACGCCTGCTGCCTAAAGGACCTGGAAATGGAGAGGAAACGTGGTTGGGAAACAAAGCCAGAAAGTCCATGAAAGTCCATGAAAAAAAATATTCTTCCAACCACTGATGCTGTAAAGTTCTAAGTGGGCTTGGGGAGCTGGCTCATCAGGTAAAATGCTTACCACACAAGCCCGAAGACCAGAGTTCAGATCCCACAAGCCCACATAAATGCCTGATGGGTATGGCAGGTATGACAGTCCCTGCCATAAGCCCTAGAAGCAGAGATGGTCCCAGAGCAGTCTGGCTTCCTACATAACCAGAATCAGCAAGCTCTGGGTTCAGGTGAGAGATCTTACTTCAATGTATAAGGTGGAGAACAATGGAAAAGGACACGCAGCACCAACCTCCATTCTCCATATGCATGCATGCACACTCATGCAATGAACATATATGTAGGCAAACATATACATACATGCATTCACACTCATGTAGTGAACACATATGTAGGCACACATATACACACATGCATGCACACCATGCAGTGAACACATATGTAAGCACACATATACATACATGCATTCACACTCATGCAGTGAACACATATGTAGGCACACATATACACCATGCATGCACATCATGCATACACATACAAATAAGAATAGAAAACAAAACATTAAGTGGGGATTCCATTTACATTAATGCTTAGTAAGGCCTGAAGTTTTCTGTGTCCAGAGACACAGCAATTCAACACACTGTTTTTCTACATGTCAGACCTCCTATCAGAGAACAACTGGGCACCCAAACCGGTTGACCACTTGTATTCTTCCTTTGCTTTCTCTTTGAATCTCTATGTCACCCGAATTTTCCCAAACATGATGAGGCAGTTTTCTCATTTTAAAACTATTTAAGTCCTGTGCACTAGCTTTCCAGTGCTGCTATGACAAACCAGCATGGATGTAGTAGCTTAAATAAAAACAAATTTATTCAAATTTTATTTAGCGTTCCATGCGTTTCACTGAGCTAACATTGAAGCATCGACAAGACTGCGTTCTCCCTAGAGGTTTCTGTTGCTTTAAAGGCTGCCCCTTTTCCTTGGCTCATGACCCCTTCCCCTGTCCCCAAAGCCCATCGACTCCACCTGAACAGTCACAATCATCTCCCACCTCAGGCTCCCTAAGTTAATCATTTCTCTAAAACCTCTCTTGCATTGTAAGGAAAGTATTCACAAGTTCTGGGGAGGAAGAGGCAGACATTTGACAAGTACATCAGGACAGTGGGCTACAAATACACTGTGAAGCATAACAAGAATATTTCAACATTTTTGAACGCTTTTCTTAAAATTTTTATGTGGATGAGTATGAAGACTGAATGTTTGTACACCATGTGTCTGCAGTACCACTGGTGGCCAGAAGGTGGCATCAGATCACCTGAAACTGGAATCCCAGATGGTTATGATCTGCCATGTGGGTACTGAACCTGGGTCCTCTGGAAGAGCAGTCAGTGCTTTTAACCACAGATCCATCTCTCCATACCCTGTAATGTATTTTCAAAGATTTGAAAAAATGAAATAAAAAAGTATTTAAAATGATGAAACAATTGAATACGCTGCTTTAAATCCGTTTTGTTTTATTTATGTTATTTATGTTTTTATTTATGTTTTTATTTCCCCTCCCTCATCTCCATCCAGATTATCCCCACTTCCCCACCCTTCCAACTTCACATCTTCCTCCTCTCTCCCTTTAGAAAGCAAACAGGGAAACATTTTAAAGGGAGAAAGAAAATGCATGATAAACATCTTCAGAGAGATACACACCAAAATATAAGCTCATAAAAACGCAAAATTCAGAAAACATAATATACAAGCAAAAGACCAAAAAAGTCCACACAAAGCAATATAATACAAAAATACCATTGAGTTCATCTTGTATTGGGCATCTCCTGCTGGGAATGGGACCTGCCCTTACCTGTGATCTGTACACCCAGTGAGACTCCATTAGAGAGACCAGCTTTTCCTTTGTGAGACATTGCCAGCTGGAGAGAGCTTCTCAGTTAGGGATAGGGGTTCATGTTCACTTCCCCCATTTGGCTTGGACCTGTGCAGGCCCTGTGTTTACTGCCACATCTTCATGAGTTTGAATGTGCGTCCACCCTATTGTTTCTGGAAGATACTGTTTCCCTGGTGTGAGCTCACAAGTGCATCAGCCCTGTTGCGTCTGGAAGACACTGTTTCTTTGGTGTCTTCCATCCATTGGCTCTTGCAATATTTTACCGCATTTTCTGCATAGGTCTCTGCACCCTGAGGGGAGGGAGTTGATGAGGTTATTCCATTTTATTTTTATTTATTTATATATCTGTGGCATTTGCTCTCATTCACATGCACACACACACACACACACACACACACACACACACACACACACCACAGGCAGGGATGGGGTGGGGTAGCATGATTCTCCTGTCTCTACCTTCCACCCCACATAAGAGTGCCATGCAGACAGATGCGAGCTACCAGGTAAATACAGATGTGAGTTACCACATCCAGGCATCAGGCTCGGTTCAGTCACGCTTTTGCAGCAAGCACTTTTGCAATCTCCTTAAACTGAGGGTCGAATTCAGGGCCTTAGGCACTGACTCTACCACCGAGCTAAATCAGAGGATGAATTTAAAAGATTTCTGATTCGGACACGGATGGACATTCTTCTTCTGACGTCTTTAACGTGTGTATGTATTAACGGGCCTTAGATGAGCTTAAGACGGATAGCTCATGGAGTGGAAACAGCAAAAGCGTGCCACGAACTCGGTGGGAATTACTTTGAAATTGAGAGGCAAATTAAATCAATTTTTAAATTATACCACAGAGAAAGGCAATTCCGGAAAAGGAGCAGATGAAATCTGAAGGAGTAAGATGGAGTTTCTGGTGCACAGTGATCCACTTAACAAGAAGGGAGTGACGCGAACATCTGGGAGAAGACCACTGAAGTCCTTGCTGATTTAACAGAAAGCGTTGGCCTTGATAGAGAATCCATGAAACCCATACTAGCCCAGCAAGAGCTGGACCAGCGACAAGCTAATTACTGAGTACCCTCAATTCAAAAGACACGTAAGATTAATTACTGAACGATGCTCCGAAATCCTACAGCTCCTATAAGAAAGAAATGAAATACAATTTCCCCCAAATTTGACAAGAACAATAAAAACCAACGTGATTTTTCTCCCCACAGCAAGCTGAGAAGAGAAACAGCCTAATCTATCAATAATAACAAGAGTGTCGTTCAGTCCACATCCCGGGAAAGACTGGGTTGTCATACAAGTTATAAAATCGTTATTATTCAAAGAGACTGAGAGGCGGGGGTGGAATTGCCGCCATTCACAAAGCATATTACTCCTCCTGGGGTGGCAATCTTGGTGACATATAAGAGTGCTTACAGCTTGTAATTATTCCGGCTTTATTATTCCAAGTGTTTGTCTCTGTACTTATTTTTGCATTAATAATTTCATATTGCCTTTCTCAAGTGGAGCTTCCAAAACTACATAAGATTCAGGCCTCCCATAACCAGGTCCCAGCGCTGATACAGAGCTTTCTCAGCAAAATATGGCTCAAAAGTACAGCAATATCCCTACCCAAACTTCAAGCAGTTACCTCTAGCCGTCTAACCTCTTCTACCATGGTATCGCTCCCAGAAAGGCCCAGAATAAGGCCTAGATTGCTACCCAAGGGCCAGGATCCAGGAGAGGAATAGAGGGGGGCAAACATCAGTAGCCCACCCTGTCCATTCTGGTTTGGACTCGACCCTGAAACGGCCTTTTCATCCCAATCGCCCTGCTGGCCCTAGAGATGCCGCCACACTAGCTGAGGCAGGAGACATAGGAAGCGTGACTCTATGATGAAGAAGCCTACTTGGCAGGAGGAGCCTGGGAGACATGGGAGACAGTTCAGCAGAGCTGTTAAAATAAAGTCTGGCTTCTCACTTAAGCATGTCTCCTAAGAGCAACGCAGAGGGACACTGGTTCTCTGCCACTCCCTGTCCTCCCTTTCCCTCGCCCCTCTGAAGTGCATGGAGGAACCCAGCCACCCAGCACTAGGGGGAAAGACACATTCCGTGGGTAGGTGAGGAAAGAAGCAGGATGACGTGGCCAGGCCTGGACAGAGAACGGGATGAGATCTACATTCCTGTGGAGGAATTTGTGTTGCTCCAATGTGGCAACACTTCTTCCTCAGGATCTGTCTGAACCTCTATACTCGTCCTCAGAGTTCCTGAGGCCAGGAGTCACCTCCTTCTCCTCAGCCTTCCATAGCCTCTGCTTCCAGTTTTGGGGTATCCATTTTGATCCTCAGTAAAGCTCTTTCTGCTGCGTCTGGTTCCTAGCCAAAATCCCATCTTGGAGGGCTGGGAGGAAGCTCTCCCATGCTGTGTTCCCTGGAGGAACAGAACGGAAAAGGACAGCTATGATTTATAAGTCTCCCAAGGCTTGACCCTGACCTGGGCCTGATTTCCTCCTGGGAGGGGGTAATAGCCCCCATCCCTGGGGGACGGAAGGGAATGAAGATAAGACCTCGCCTGAGAATCAGTTTGCTGTGTTTTCTTCCCCTCAGCCATGCAGGGGTCTTGTCCTTAGTGTAGTGCAAACATCAGGACTCAGGAATGGGTCTTTTTCTTTTGTTTCTAAATTGCATGAAGCTTGAGAGTTGCATCACCCCGCTGCCTTTCCTGGAACACTTAAATTCTCCAAACCACCCTAAATTCTTCTCAAATCAAAGGCCCAAAACATAAATAAATACTTAAATGCACGAATTACTTTACTTACACTGCTAGCAGCATTCCATCTGTCTTCAAAACCCCATTCCCCTTTCCTGTTCTTAATGACTGCCCTCGAGACTGAGCTGCAGCAGGGAGAGCCCAAAACACAGAAAGTAATCTTGACCCGAGCAGAAAGAGCAGACATGCATAGAACTTTGGAAGCAGGGTTGTCGGTGTTGGGGTAGGGACCACTGGGGGATCCTGGGGCTGGAGACTAGGTCTGGAGAAGAACATTCGTTCAGGTGATGCCGGGATCCGGCTGTGAAAAGAACTGAGCGATAAAGCAGAGAGAGAGCCCCTAGTTAGCCATAATTCTCCAACATCCTCATTTGGCAGGTACCTCCCAAGCCATAGAGAAAGACATGAGAAAGAACTCATGCCCCTGCCCACCCTCCTGGACTTCTTGAATTTCGCAGCACCACCTTCCGGCCCTTCCAATACTTGGGCAGTGTTCCCTTGGTGTCCTCGACACGCCTGGCACCAGCTTCCCCTCTACGTGACCAGCACGCAGTCCTGGACTGGGTGGCGGATGCCGAGATAAGGCCAACGAGGGGGAAAAACGCCAAAGCCAGGAAGTTGCACAGCCCGGTTCCCCTGGCAACCCCACCACAGTCACCAAACAGAGTTAGGGTTGAGGGGGTAGGGACAACTGTTCCTGGCTCAGGCCAGGGCCCTTCCAAGACCTCAGTTTTCTTGCTAGAGAAACATTTTCCAGTCTTCTGGGACATACTGCCTAAAGATTAAGGAAGAGTCAGCTTGAGGTGCAATTCAAGCCCCGGCCAGGATCTGTGTCTACAGATCTATTAAGTCTCCTGGAATCTGCATTTCTCACTCTCATGCTGGAGTCCCATGCTGGAGGATATCACTTAGAGAACAGCCGTGTTTAGCACGTTGGAACTTCTGGTGGTCAGGTTAGGAGAATTTACCATCCTGTGCTCCCTGAGGTCTAAAGTCAGCCCCATGCCCAAGGGCGCCTGACTTTCAATGTCGACTGATTGGTGACCAGAGTCTAGAAACCTGGGTTTTAGTTCATGCAGAGCCAGTTCAAACTCCTGAGCTCTGAGCTCCTGGCTGTACCACGTTTGGTTCTGAGAGCCAGAGCCAACGGGAAATATGTCATGCATGTTTTCTGTTCCCAGGAACCCAAGGACTCCAGGCAAATCACACGTGTGCCCTACGCTTCGGTCTTTCTGTTCTCTCCAAAGGATTTGACATACTAAAGCCTTACCAGGAGGTTACAAGCCTCTCCGGGATCAATAAATATCCAAGTGTCTTGAAAGCACATCTCTCGGGTATTGCCTTGGTGGTCGTAGTAGCTTCTGTTGCTGGAGGTAAAAACGGGGCTATCTGAGAGAGGTCTGAGAAGGTCAGGCTGCTTTGAGCACAGAAACCTGCAGAAGCAGGATCCAGGGGCAGTGCCTCAGGCTCTCTGTCGGCTCCCATCCAGAGCAGCCAGATCTCCACTGAACTAGAGTTCTGCTACAGAGATGAACTTCCTGTACCTCTTGCCAAGCCTGACCTCTCCCTTCCTCCACTGTGGCCCTGGCCTCCACTCACAGGAAAACCGCAGCCCAAGTCAGCTGCAGGCTGAACCCCTTCTTCGGGGCCAGTCACTTCACAGGGGAACCCCAAAATAGGATGAGTGGTAGTTCAGACTCACGCCAACTAGAGATTAGATTTCAGTCGCTCCGTTAGTCTGGCTGGGCTAGGTTACTGTTACTGTACAGTTTTCAGTCTCCTCCTCTGCAAAATGGGAAGCATTCGTATTTTGGGCGAGTGCCCTCTCTGTTGATTTCTCATCCTGGCAATAGCTAATGTGTGAGTTACTGAAGCTAAACAATGTCTTTCCTAATCCCTTTCTCTCTCCTTCATGTTCTGCTAGCAACAAGAGAGTCGCAAACAATTCGGAACTCCCCGCTCTCCTTTCAGTCCTTCATGCCCTCCCCTTAACCCTGACTTCTGTCACTTCAGCCTGAAAGACTGGCAATCCTGACCCAATTTCAGGCCATTTACCTGGAAGCCTCACGGAGCTTTCGAACAAAACACAGTCTGCAACTGTGTCGTCTGGCTTAGAATCATTCAGTCATCATCACCGTGGCAAACCCCTGTAATCCCGGCATGCCATAGGCAGAGGTAGGAAGGCTGCCCCAAGTCCAAGGTCAACCACACAAGACCCTGTCATTTCCCTTTGGGAATTTCTCATGGTATTTATTTCTCTTTGAAGCTCCTTTGACAATCTGATCTTTACCTCCATTCTCAGTCACGTTCCTGAGCGTCATCCCGAAATTCAAAGATCTACAACCCGGTTCTGCACAGCCTCATCTCACAAGGGCACTTAGCACATCCTGCCTGGGAAACTGCACCATCCCTGGCCTCCTTTTATGTCTCTAGTCATCCTTGAATCCCAAGATGTCATCCTCTTCCATACACCATGGAAGGTGTATGGCAGAATCCAATTTTTAAAATTCAGTTTTTCTAGTAGGGAAATATGGCTCAGTATATGGTAGAAGTATGAAGATGATGATGGTGGTGATGATGGTGAAGATGGTGATGGTGGTGGTGAGGGTGATGATGATGGTGATGGTGATGATGGTGATGGTGGTGGTAATGGTGATGATGATGGTGATGGTGATGATGATGATGGTGATGGTGGTGGTGATGGTATGATGGTGATGGTGATGGTGATAATGATGGTGATGATGGTGATGGTGACAGTGATGATGATGGTGATGTGATAATGATGGTGATGATGATGGTGATGATGATGGTGATGGTGATAGTGATGATGATGGTGATGATGGTGGTGGTGTTGATGATGGTGATGATGGTGATGGTGATGGTGGTGGTGATGATGACAATGGTGGTGATGATAATGGGTCATGGCATTCATCCTAGAGATCGCCCTAAGACCTAGACCTTCTTATTATACCACAAGTCATGCTGTTTTAAAATTGGCTCCTCACTCTTACATGAAAAGTGGAAGAAAGCAGAGATTGCCTGTCTGGCTAATTGCAGGCACCACACCCCCACACCCCAAAAGACCCAGCAGGTTCCTCACCTGTTCAAGGGTCACTTTTTGAGATAATGAAAGAACAAATCCAAAACGTGCAGTCCCCAGCATAGCATGAAGCAAAACCTGAGAGTGAATAGCACCGCCATCTGGCTTCTATCACACACTGAGTCATATTTCCCTTCTAGAAAACCACCTAAAACGTCATATTCTACCAAAGATTGGGGGTAAAGCAGAGAGAGAGCCCCAGGGTCTGACAGAATGCTTCTGTCATCTCTCCACACACACTTCAGGTTCTAGCCATGTGACCTGTATGCCCTTGCCGATCGATCCTAGTTCTCACCCTTACTCTCAACTCTTTGATCGTATCCACCCTCTCTCTACCCACAGACACTTGGCCTCTGACCACAAAGCCAGTGACTGCTCCTGAACCCAAAACTCTCCCTGGCAGGCCCTCATAATCCCTTGGGCAGATGGGAGAGCAGATCATCCCTGATGTAGGTGATCTCTGATCCCTACGGTCTTCTGGAAGTCACCAGGGTACTGAAGAGTTGACGAGAGAGTCCTTCCACAGAGCCCTGCCTGTTATCATCACAGCAGACAGACGTGTCTCACTGGCTTCAAGAGTCATCACTGCGCACATCCATGTTAGTTCCCTTCAGGACCACAGAGTCTTTGAGCAGAGGTCATGTATCAATAACTCACCCTGTAGGGTCTGGCATCGAACCCTGGTAAGTGTAGAAAAAGCGGAAAGGGGTGTATGTGGGCATTTCCAGGCAGAACTTCCTCCATTAGGAAATGACATCTGTCCTATTTACTGAAGACATTCCTTCTGACCCCTGAGAGAGATTCCAGAGGCTAATTACCTTTAGGGGCAAGAGGATCATTTTTCCTTGTCTAACCGAAATTTCTCTAGATGCAACTTCAGGGCATTTTCCTGGAACCCCTGGCTACTGGGACTAAAACCTACTTCTTTGAGAAGAGACGGTTAGTTACTAATTCATTCTTTCAGCCTTTTCTCCTACAAATCTAATCCCAGACCCTTTGTTGTTTCCCTCACCCAGCCCTCTCCAGCTTCCACTGTGCCTTGGGCCCTTTGCCAGGTTCTCAAACAGCTATGGGGGCAGGAATGGTGTCTATTGTTCTCCTGGGCAAACACACAGAGGTCTACATACACAGAACCTACACCTCTACCCTCCCATTTTCCTGCCTCCATCCTGAGCTGACAAGACACTCGTGGGCAGTCTCTTCACAGACTCATCTCTCCCACCAGGGGCCCCAGAGCCTTCCTCCAGTCAGTACTCAAACGCCAGGTAAACACTCCTCACACAAGGACGGCACAGACCTCCGCTTTTTCTCACAGGTAAGCTAAACTGGGCGGAGCTTCTGAACTCCTCTCCCTCCTCCTGGCTCTAGTCCTTCTCTAACTCTATCTTCTATTGGCCACCGTAGGCCATGACTTCTTTCTCACCCCTCCACATGGTTCACTTCAGGGCCGAGGGCAAAGTAAATGAACCAAAGTTGACTCTGTCCTCCTCCTCCTCCTGGGCTCGCCACCCCCCTTGCCCTCCCCCCTCCCCCATCTCAAATCGTCAGTCGTCTTTCTCTTCTCCCAGAGCATGCATCCACTACCTTCTGTCTACTTTGCAGCTCGGGGCTTTTGCTTTGTGAAAATTAACACGCGGAAAGTGTGGGCGCTGCCAAAAGAGCGTCTTTCCGTCTCAGATCGGATGACAAGGCTGAGTTGCTGTGACCCTGGTCCGCCTGGACACTATCTTACTAGGCCAGGGGATTTGAGAGCAAGTACGTGGTGCGACAGTCATTCGTTCATCCATTCAACAAATATTTACCCAGCATCTGTAGCACCACTCTCCAGGAGCAAAACCAACAAACCCCTGCTTCTGTGTGGTGTAGATTCTATGGGTGGAGACGGAACGTAAGTCAAACATTGGCTCCAGGGCCGCGCATAAATGGCACCAGGGGAGGACGGGTGGGATGCAGGCTGAAGTGGTGGTGTGTGGTTTGAAGGAGGACGGTCAGGGAAGGTGATATTTGAACAAAGCTTTGAGGAAATGAAAGAGCAAACCAGGGAGAGGCCTCGAAGGAGATTGTTTTCGGTAGCTCCAGGATCGGCTACAAAATACATACAGAGAATGGGACCAGAGCGATGACAAGCAAAGGAGACATTGTACAAAGGAGCTGGCCTCGGGGTCGCGACCCAGCTGGGTTCCAGGGGTTGAAAAGTTAGAAGAGTCCAATCCGGACTGAAATGGACCTCGGCAGCGACCAAGAGCTAAAAAGCAAGAAACAGAAAACGATCTAAGACCTAAGATGCCAGGCCCCAGAGTGGTTTTGTCGTCGTTTTCTCTGTTGATGTGACATCAGGACCAAAAAGCAACTTGACGAGAAAAGGATTTATTGCCTTACAATCCTAAGCCCCGGTCCACTGAGGGGAGTCAAGGCAGGGGGCCAGGAGGCAGCGACTGAAGCCAAAGCCCTGTGGGGAACACGACTCACTAGCTTCATGGCTTGCTCAGCCTGCTTCCTTATGTCACCAGGACCATTTGCCTAGGGGTGGCACTGCCTACCGTGGGCTGGGCCCTCCCACATCAATTATTAATCAAGAAAATGCCCTATTAACAGACTTGCCTCCAGGCCAATCTGAGGGAGGCGTTTTCTCCATAGATTCCTCTTCCCAGATGACTTCAGTTTGTGTCAAGTTGACAAAAACAAACAAACTAACTAACTAGGACAGAGTTGAACACCTACTGAAATGGATTAAGAAACTGAGACTCCTAAGCTCGGCACTTGGAGATCATAGCCGGAAGGAAAATGAGCATATTTTGGACCCCACTGATGCCTTTGAAATGTCCCTCTAGAGTAGGATAGGGGCAGCTGGAGCTTCTTTGATCATATTCAGCTGTGCAGGGGTGGAGGGGTGTAGCCCTGACGGACAGCAGCAATCTCCCAGGGGCACATAAAGCCTACCTTCTATCCCCTCACTTCCGTTTCTTGGGCCCTATGAGCATGCGCCATGGCAGCCCTTTCCGCTCTGGGCTTACCCGGTTGCCCCAGGTGCCTTTGAAGCAATCGTTCTCTGTAGCTTACAGAACGGGGAACAGCATTACATCCCCCAGTCTCTCCACATCCTGACTTATGGCTGTAACAGCACGGGATGGACTACACCATCAGCCAGGCTGACTTAGGGCTCAAATACAAGCTCCTTCATGTAATCCCTAGGTGGCTGACTTTCTTGCCGTTTGGGAGAGCCAGTGAATAGAATGTGGGCAACAGTGAGGTGTATCAGCCTCCTGAACTTGTGTAAGAATCGTCTGGGACCAGGCAGTGACAGTAAAGAGGCACATCACATCTCAGAAGATGGCAGTGTGTTGACAATAGTGGTAACTCGAAATAGTTAAATCAGGAAAAGGATGTTTAAAAAAAAAAAATCTGTGAATTCAGTGCTTTCTCTGCAATGACATCACTCTCTCACACTGGCAGTCCACAAAGCCTTCCTGAAGGAGAGATAAAGGACTGACGGCTAACCCCCTGGAGATTTATACAGAGGCTTGCAGCCTGTCTTATCTGTGCCACAGCCCCTGGGAGTACAGCAAGAAAATGCTATCTCCTCCATAGTGTGGCACCAGGATTAGGCTGAAAGCCACGGGGCTGATAGCTATGAACTACAGCCTGGTGCCTGGCACACAGTAGGTGTTCTACGAAGAGAATGCCACAGTGAGGTAGGGAAGGACGGGAGACGAGAGCTCTTGAGTCACAAACTGCTGTATCATGAATCTCAGGCACAGTATTGTGGGGGAGAGGAACATTGGAGATCATGGCTGGTTTGAGCGGGCAGGGGTGGGACGCTAGCTGACCTAGAGTCGCCCAAGTCTCCATGGGAAGACATGGAGACAGCATAGGACAGGTCACCGTCCTCAGCCCAACCTATGAATGAATGTTTGCAGCCTGGAGGTCTCCCGAGTTGATTATCTTGTCCAAGGCCAAAACCTAGAGGAAAACTGCTGGGAGGCTCTCCCTGGAATGCAGCCCACAGGTGCCTGGGATCTGTGGACAAGGCGTCTCCATAGCCACCGACTCATTCTTGCTCATTTCCCAGCTTTTGGCTCCAGCCAGCCACTGTGACGCCCCACCCACACCCGCTTCAGCAACCCAAGTTGGAATAGCCTGCTTCAACATGGGGCCATCTTGCCCCAACTCCCTTAATGCTCTCCTGTTAGACCAGGCTTGTCCTTGTCAGGCCGGGAACAGCAGGTCACCTGCCCAATTCACTGAGGAGGAAAGCTCTCCCATCCTGCAGACACAGGCCACACAATCTGCATAAAGGCTCCTACCTTACAACAGCTGCGAGGTCCTGTCCCATGTCAAACCCACCCTGTCCTCCCCTAAACCAACTGACAGAGAAAGGACCAGAAGGAAAACGAAGACAGGGCTTAGCCTTCCACCTGTGCCTTCTCTTCCTTCCCTCGAAATGGGTGCAAGAAACAGCCAGAATCCATCCAAAGGAGAATGAGATTTTTTTTTTTTTTATTACTTAAAATCAGCAAACTCGTGTTCCTCAAGCCCCAGACCACGGTGGGCAGCTCTTTTACCTCTGTCTCCTCCACTCCACCCCTTAGCCACAGTGAGAGGAATGGAAAGTAAGAAGCCAAAGGGCCTCTGCTAGGAGAAGCTGCCCGGATGTGTGGTAAGTATGGTCCAGCTGTGGCTGGAGTGACAGCCACAGGCCCCTCCCTATAAATGAAGTGCCTGCAGCCACAGCTGAGGGAGAGGCCTACTTGTAGAAGGAAGGGTCAGTTCAGCACCGGGCCACAGGGCAGGATCTCTGACTCCTAGCCAAGGAATGGACTAAAAACAGAGGTCAGGAAGGCAGAAACATGCTGGAAGAAGGAGGCTTTGGTCCCAGGGTTTTTGTTGGTCCAGTTTTGATGGTTGTGGGGGAAGGAATGCATTAGTAAGCCCAGAGAGAGAGACAGAGAGAGAGGCAATTATCAGGCACTGCCAGAGGTAACAAGATCGGTTGGACCCACCCCGGCAGAGGGGAGCTTAGCAAGCCAGGGGCTCTCAGGGAATGTCTGCTAAAACATATATATACATATATATTAACCATTCATGGAGGGCAGGGGAAGAGGAGGGTCTGATCAGAGGATCTGCCTGGGCATCCCGTAGCCAGTCATGCCAGCCTGAGAGGCTCCACGGTTGGTGCCCATCTGTAACCCAATCACATTCTTGCCCTCTTGCAACTGGTTGTCCGAGAAGTTCCGAGGGTTCTCCTTGGATTTCCTGAGTAGAAGGGGGAGTACAAGTTAGGAGGTGGTCAGAGGCTAGCTACCCCGGTAAATTCTTCCCTGAAGTGTGTACAGTGACACCCACTCTGCCTTTGAGACTCCTGGGCTGCCCAGAAGCACTTCTTTGTCTCTCCATAAGGACAGTCATTGTCATTGCCACCACCACCACCACCACCTGCCACCTTCTGGAATTGTAAAGGTGCTTTGTAATGACTGGTTCTACTATCTGCAGGCAGGAAAGGGCAGGAGTGCTGTACCAGCAAGGCCCTATGGCTATCCCATAGATACTTACTTAGGAAACCAGTTGGGGTCCCCAGAGAAGAGCCCATCGTCCCTGGCTACTGCCAGCCCACCCAGGTTCATTAGTGTCCGCTGCACACAAGCCATGTTCTTTCCTGGAAGAAAACAGTGACATCATCTCAGCAGAAGTACTGGATGCCAGCATCCTACCTGCTACTAGGTCTGCAAGCCTGATATCTAAACTTTTAATTCATTGTTTCAAACTCAACCTGCAGTTTGGCTCATCCTTGATCAAACATACATGCATGCATGCACGCGCGCACACACACACACACACACACACACACACGTCCCCAGGAAAACCATCAGCTATCCTTTTTCTTTGGTAAAGATGGCCCGGCCCAGCTCCCGCTCTCCTGGGTAAGAGCCCTGGCCCCTGGCTCACCTTCCCAGAGATCCACGGTCTGGAAGATGTCCGTGGTGTTAATGCCATAACGCTCGGCTGCCTGCAGGAACTGAGAGATCTGCTCCATCTGCTTGAAGGCCATCGTAGAAGCCTGGATCTTCTTTACCGGGGCCTGCCCCTCAGGATATAGTGAATTAATGAGCTCGCACAGCACCTGGAAGAAGCAGTGGGCACGTAGAGGTGAGGATGGGACAATTGAAGAACAGAGAACCAGAGAGAGACGCCTTTCCGGTGGTGACCCTCAAGGTGCCTACTGCCTCTGAACCCAGATAGAGGGCCAGTCTTGAGTCTTTCCTCACTACTCCAGAACCACTGCCCAGGGCTCACCTTCTCACCCTCTTTCCAAAGAGCTACTCTACCCGCGCCTACCAGGTCCTGATGCAACAGGCACATCTACCTGACCTTTCCTCCTCGGAAACAGAAGACGTGGAAACTCTTCCAGCCCCAGGAAGAAGCTCGGGCTGACAAGCTTGCATTTGCATGCTCTTTTTCTTCTTTTCTTTGTGTAAAACAGTCCCTGCTCGCCCTGCTCGCCCCGCCCAGCCCTCACCGTGCCATCCTTGAGCCAGTTCTGGAAGTTCTCCCGCCCCGGCTGGGGCTGGCTCACACCCTTGCGGCACTGAGTGGTAATCCACTGGATCAGGATCTGCTCCAGATCCGGGTCGTACTGCTTCTCAATCTTCTGCTGCACCTCTCGGCTCAGGCCATACGCAGGTCCCCTGTTGGCCATTCTGAACAGTGGTGAAGAACTGTGGAGAGGACAGAACCAGGCCCACAGTCAGCATTCTCCAGTACAAGGCATTGGAGGCCCCTGAAGACCAGGGAAGGAACTGGCCAGGAGCTAGCGCTGCCAGGGCTCTGAACTCTGGCTGGTAAGGAAGCCACACAGATACTAAAATTCCATTTGAATGAATGGCTCTATGTATAGAATGAAGCCTGGGACCCACTGGAATGCAGTTTGAGGGAATGATTTCTGTTCAGCTCCTCATCTGGAGTAATGAAGCTTGACAGAGGCCAATCAATCAGTCTAGCCCCCAACCCTACTCTTTGAAGCCTTAAAAACGATTCGGGAAACAAGAGTACAGAATCTAAGATCTGTACTAGGGGCTGTAGACGAGAATGAAGTCTTTAGTTCTCCACTATCCATAGTGTTATCAAGGGGATGCACGGAGTGGTGGTGGCGGTGGGAACAGTGCACACCACAAATATTAAGCTGCAGCATTCAGATCATCTTACAGGAATTAATAGGAGGAGAGGGACAGAAGCAGTCTGGGTGTGCTTGCTGGGAAAGGTAGGCCCACACGTCAGCAGGCAGAGGGAATTTCCGGAGAGAAACGTAGCAGACAAAACAAATTCCCTCCTTTCCCTTCTAGGAAGGGTGATTAGCAGACCAACCCCTCTTGCCTACTCTCCCGCCGAAGGTAACCCTATTGTAATTCCCAAAACTGGGAGATACATCATCTTACATAGTTGTAAAGGTAGGGTGTGCCTTTGCAGGTGGCGTGATTAGCCAGTCCCAGCCAGGTGGGCCCAGTTCTCATTCTCAGTAAGTGAAAGGGGAAGGCAGTGAGAGAGAAGTGAAGACAGGGAGGGTGTCAGGCAGGGTCATGACCAAGTAATACCCCGAGGTCAGAAAGAAAAGGAAATGGATCCTCCCCTAGCTCCTCAGCCCCAGTGAGTTTGGCCCGGCCAGCACCTCCCACTGAGTTTCTAGAACTATCTATCAGAGCATCCAGAGTGTGGCTAGGTTCATAGCTTGTTACAGCAGAGAGGGGAAACTAATCCAGAGCCTTGGGTGTGATTATCAAGGAAACCTGGGAAGAGAAAGAAGAGTGGCAAACTGCATAGCTGGGTTTAATGTTCCTTGAGGACCCTGGTTAGGAAGGACTGACGGCTTCTGACCACAGCCTGAATTGGCCAGCATTTCACTGTGGGCTGCCTGCCACACCCACCACTTTACTGACAGGTGCCACACCCAGGAACCTGGAGAGAAAGTACTGCTACTGAACAGGGGAGCCGGGGACAGAGGAGGGACACTGTTCTTCATTTGCTAATCCCAAGCCATTGCTTAGGGGTCCTTCTCTCTATTCAGAAATAGAGCCAGCTGTTTCCGACTGCTCACAAAATGGTATCCACAGGACAAGCGCCTCCATTCAGAGAGAGAAGGGAGCCCACATCTGGCTCCAAGCCAGGTCGGTCTTAAGGGATGAAGTCATTCTGGCTCCCTCTCTCATGCACCCCAGGTTAAACACTCCCACCACCCCCTCAAAGGGCTCTGGTGCTCTGCCAAAGAAACCAGGCTGTCTGTCGCTAATAATGTCATATGTCTGGGCAGAGGTTGTGTGTCGGGTCAGTCTCCTCCCCCACCCTGCAACATGGCTGCTCCTTTCTACGCTGGGTTATCATGCACATTTCTGGCAGGATCCTTCCCACGATTCAGTTATTTTTAAACTTCACTAGGAGACTTCCCCCTGCCAGACCAGATAAATGTCAGACTGGGTCCTGACCCGCGCCACACCACAGGCCACACACACACACACACACACACACACACACACACACACACACACACACACACTCAGCTTGATGAACGCAGGTAGTCGAGTGGAGTGGCTGAGACCTGGGCCGAAGGAGGAGCCTGCGTCCTTGCCCTCACTTGTCCAGCCGCAGCTACTCAGCTCTCGGGCTAAGGCGGGGCTGTTGTAACCTCCGACTACAATGGAATGGCTAGAAACCAGGATAAGAAAAGGAAGGGGCTAGAGGCTGCTATCACACGCAAGCCTCTTTTCCCTGCACAGTATCTAGACCTCTCTTCTGGAAACAACTTTCCTCTTGTTGCTTGGGGCTATTTCCAAGGAGCTGGTGTGCCTGGAGCCCTGGCACAGGTAAAGAAAGGGCAAGAGAATGATTAACCAGAGACCAGGGTTGAGTGGAAGAAGAGAGTCCAGAGACAGACCCTTCCAGCAGCTCCCTACCCAGCTCTGCAGCCTGGACGCAGCTGGCTGGGCTGTTAAGTCTCCAGCTGCAGTGTCTCCGTTCCACTCTGAGGCCATGACCCTAGAACCCCAAAGTGGCAGAAGCACGGGGCGGGCTTCTCAGACCAGCCTCTCCCAGATGGCCCTGCCTGGCTAGCAGCTGTCTCTCTCCCTATCCCCACAGGCAGGCAGGCAGGCAACTGATGGGTGGCGGCTGCTGCAGCTGGAGAGACCCACCCTAGTTCCACCCAGGAGACCCACCCCAGCCCTCCCTCAGAGAAGGAGAAAATGGCCAAGTCTCTTTCTAGTGTGGGCTACAGAGATCCTTCCAGCTGGAACACAGGTGTGGGAGATGCCGAGAACTGGGTATCCTAAGTGAAGACAACTGGGTAGCTTGCATGGTGGGCTGGCAGTGACAACACTAAAGCTGACTGGAGCCCTGGGAACCATCTTCAGCCAGACCCACAAGGTTACAGTAACTGGGATAGGAGGAGGAGCCATAAAAGGCCTTCCAACCGGGTGCTCCACCCAAACCATGGCTGGCAGTTTACCTCATCCCATCAACGTCAACGCTGAAGGCAAGGGAGACAAGTTGGAGGATTCTTCACTATGTATTGGGAAGACAATGGGACTCTCCTCTCACCGTGTGAGTGGAATGTAGGGAACTTCCCAACTTCTAAAACAGAAATGCCATATGGGTAGGCTGAAGGCCAGTAGGGGCACTGTGGTTAAATGGATGCCTTAGGGAAGACCCTCCCCCACCAGGGGGCAGTCCCCTAACCACCTAGAGTCCTGAGCAGAAGAGAAAGCTAAACTCCACAAACAGGAAGCCACAGGGCTGCGCAAGGAGGAGAGGAGGGGGTGGAGGCCGTTGCTATGGCTTCTGTGTACCAAACATAGGAATGGAGGCAGGGTGGGCCCCCCCCCGGGGCAGGAACACCCACTCCACACAGACCTGGGTGGAGGCTCTAGGCGACGGGGCATAGAGTACAACCAGAATGGGGGCGGCGGGGAATGGAGGGGCAACTCTGGAGGGCCTGGAGAGCATATGCAGTTTGTGGGTAGAAAAACAGAAAAGACATATCCAGGATAGGAAAGACATTTTCTGAGCTGAAAAGCCCACACCTGACAATCTGGAGGGGCAAAACCATGGGGTGAACACAGACTAGGGGCCAATACCCTGGGGACCAGCATAGACAGCAAAGTCATGAGTGTGCAAGGGGATCGCAAGGACGAAGATTATTTGCCGCTATGGAACGTTAGCACCTTGCTCACCCCTCCCAACCTTGGACCGCAGTCTGAGACGTATCCTGAGCTTCAGGAAGGAGAAACTGGAAGGAGCTTAGAGATGAGCTATCCTGACTACTTGCTCTAGAGAACAAGGGGACCCGTCCAGCCACAGGTCTCCTACCCAGCACCTCCACTTTTCCATCACCGCTGCTTTTGCTCCACAAATACCACATCTCCCTTAACCTCTCGGATGCGAACACAGGTAGGCCTGCAGAGCCCGATACTTCCGGCCTGCAGGTCCAGCCCCTTCAGCCGCCGCCACCCCCACGGCCACACCCTGGGCCGTTACTGTGGATGAGTCACCCACCGCCCTCCCGCCACTGGGGTGACGCAGGTCTGGGCAGCCCGCCCGCCCGCCCGCGGCCACCACCGGCTTTCCCAGCAGCAGGGGGCACGGGAGGGGGCAGCGGGTCTCAGGCTAGGGTAAGGGAGCTTGGACAGCAGCCAAGCCCTACAGACAGGGCATATCCGAGTGCAGTCAGGGCTGCAGCCTCGAAATGTCCGAGGTCAAAGGCATTCCAGAAGAAGGGGGTTTCACAGAAGACGAGGCTACTGTGCAAATAACTCACCGAGAGCCGTGACCCCAGCTGGTGACCCCGAGTATCCAGACAAACGAACTAGCAGGAGGGGACCAAAAGGGCGGTCTCGGGGTCACAGAAGGCAGGCAGTGCCCACACGTGCTCCTGGACCAGGAAGTGAATGGGTCGCGCGGTAAGTTTAGGGACCGCGGAGACGCACCGGGGCGCGCGCCAGAACCCAGTTCTTGCGGCCACTCAGCAGCCTGCGGACGTCCGACGCCCTCGTTCCTTCTCCTTTAAGGAGAACTCGACGCTGGAGCGAACTGCTGGGGCTTTGAACCCGACCTTTTGGGTCGGGATGGACGCCCCGTCTGTGCGCCCGTAAAGCTTGCCTTACTTAATTGTTGAACAATGCAAAGATGTCCTGGGAACCGGACCTGACAGCACGGGGCGGGGCACCCAGTTCGGACCCTTGTGATCTTCAACCCCCAGGCTCCCTAAAGCAAGTCTCAAGTGTTGGCTTCTTGCTTTCTACAGACCACACACATACCCCCCCCAGCCCCACCCCGCTGCCTCGATCCCCCCAGTTCTGCTCACCGTCCAAGCCGGCTAGATGAGAGCGCACACACGGCAGGGGCTGCAGTGGCGAGTGGAGCTCAAGACCCGGCCGGGCTTGGAGTTTTCTGGAGGGTCCCGCCTCAGACGGGGCGGACCAGGGGCGGGGCAAGGGCCAAGAGGGTTTAAAGGCGCAGCCGCGTGGAATGCTGGAGCGCTTAAGATAGGTGGTCAGTAGGCAGGAATGAGCACTATAGGACCTGCTGAGTCCCTGGCACCGCTGCAAAAGGTCTCCATCCCGGAGCTCCTCAACCTCCACTCAACAGCCATAGACTTGTTTCCTACTAGGAAACTTTCTGCCTAGATTAGCTCACGATCTCAGACCTGTTTCTGCGAGGAGGAGCCTACTGTTACAAAAAGGTTGGCCTTTTGTAAATGGAGGTACAGGAAGAACCCTAAGGATCAAGGAAAGGGCTCGATCTGGACTGGGGCTTGCAGGTTGGGACAGCATCCCCGTGTGTGGTTCTGCTTGCCATTTAACTTCAAGTCCGGGCAAAAAAAAAGAAAAATAACGAACAGTGAGGTCATTCCTTGCCCAGGGCCTTAAGGGTGTGGTAGGTCTTGGGACCTGGGGTTGAGTTTCTCTCTCCATTCCATCTCCCATTTAATAAGTTGACATTTCTTCATAGATCTTGGGGGGCTATAGGGGGGCTTAGTGGAGGAAGTTGGCAGGCACTTTTCTGCCCCTTAAGACTGGGTAGCAATAAGGTAGGCGTGTCCAGAACACCTTTTACTTTTTCAGGCTTCAATTAGTGGAGTTCCCCACTTAAAAGCCACCAGTGTTTTTCTCTCTTCACATTATGGTGGAGTCCCCTGTTGAGCCTGATATTACCAAAACAACAGCCAGTTCTACCCTGACCTAGCATTCTCTGTTCCCCAAAAGTCCTGCTCAGACCCACAGAAGGTCAAGTTTCAGTCCTCTGCACCTTTAGGGTATTGCTCTGCCTGTAAGCTGGGGTTTTCCTTCATCGCCATGTCACCTGCTCTGCCTGTCACCTGCTTGTGTGGTTTTCTGGTCAATTTCGGCTTTAGTTGCTGTGCTCAGACTCCAAAATAAACTCCACTCGGTGGACACTTAGACGGCACAGGGAAAGAACTCTGAGCGGTGTTTGGCACACAGGGAATGTTGTCAATCTCCCTGAGTGTCCCAGGAATCCCCACATGTTGGAAGTATTTACTAAATACTGACTCAAACTGAACTCTCTGTGCCAATGTGATAACCAGCTAACAGCTTTATCACAGAAGGTAGTCGACCTCACCGACTAGAAAGAACTTCCCAAGGACAAAGGCATTATCTCGGTGACTTCTCTATTTTCTCATGGCTTCCAGCCTAACAGCACAGCAGATCTCCACCAGGCACTCAACCACTATTTTCTTGAATGATTGCTGAATGTGTCCCATTCAAGACCCTCTGTACATATCCAGGGACTTCCTCACCTCTCTTAAACACAAAGAGAAGTAACAGAGAAACATTTTTGCAGACTTTTATTCACCTGTTTAAAAAAAAAAACCCGCACCCACACCATAAACCACACACACACACACACACACACACACACACACACACACACACACACACACACACACACACACACACAGACTCAATTAAAGAGTCAGTATATCCTCTCTATACCAAGCTCACACAAGCCTACCACCAGGCCACCATCAGGGTCTATCACTGGACACAAAGAGGTAGGGGCAGTGCCCCAGCTTGGAGCCAAGGTCTTGGCCTCCTTGGCAGATCCATATGCCTTTCTTAGTTTCACACTAAGTGTGCTCATAGCAGAGTAGCCTGTTCAGGGTAAGAGATGGACTGCTGACAGACTGGTAACCGGGCCCTGGTAGCGTCCCTGCGTCGTCGGAAAGCCAGGAATTCCTCCCGAAGAGCAGCACAGCGGGCCTCGGGGCCGGGAGCGTGGGTGGTGTTCAGGAGACAGCTCTTCTCTGGAGTCTTAACACCTTCAAAGGGAAGACAGGGCAGTGTATGAAGAGATACCCTGACTCACTGGCTGAAGGCCTTGGGCCTGAGGCTCCAAAGGGCCCTTCCGCAGAGTGGGCCTAGGGAGCAAGAGACATTCCAGGGCAGGGAGCCTGAGACTCAGGAACTGCCTGGGAAACAGACCGGCCAGCTCACAGCACAGGAGGGTGGGTGTGGGAGAGTGCAGCCTGCTTAGAGGGTCACATACCTAACTCTGGCTCAAGCTCGGGGTGGGCCCGAGAACTGGCCAAGCCTGGGTGCCAAGTCTCCAGCAGCTCCATGTCCCCCGGGAATTCCGAGTCCCATTCATAGTTCTCATCCACAGAGGTGTTCCTCCTGTTACAAAGGACAGGAGGGAAAGTGTGGGCGGAGAACCAGAAAAGGATGGACCTAGGGTCCTCTAAATCAGATTGCGCTTCCTGGACCTCAGCAGAGCTTCAAAGATAAGGGGTCTTCTGGTCTCAGGGTGGGAGTGGGCCATGGAAGGTGACGACTATGGGGGGTTGGGCGTGGAGGCGATCTACAATGACAGGACAGGGTGGAGAGCCTGGGCAAGAATGAGAAGTTACTGACTTTACCTTTTGCTGACTGTCACCACGTGCTCCCTTCGGGGCCACCTTTCAGGGCCACTGGCCCAGCTGCTTGTGTCTCCTGGAGCTGGACTGAGGTAGCTTCCCCCTGCAGAGGGGGCTGTGGAGGGAGGGCGCAGGAAGGAAGCACTGCCCCGCCCACTGCTCTGGCTGGTGAGGCTGCCACGAGGGGCAGCAGAGAGAAGGCCTGGCAACACCCGCTCCCTCAGTGTCCAGTCAGCCAAAGCTGTGTAAGGGGGCTCTGAGGAGACCCCGACCCCCATCAGTGTCCCAGGAAGCACTGCCCTGAGGTTTGTAGGAGGTGAGTCGGGTGGAGGAAGGAAAGATGAGGTGGGGCAGGGCTGACTACCCATGAAATCTGGAGGTGAGGCAGGTGTGGGCTCCTCGAGAGGTGGCCAGTCCCCATCCACATTCATCTCTCGGAAGAAAGGCAGGCTCAGGTACTGGAGCAGGGGTCCCGGACCTGGTAGGGGGCTAGGCATGGCTGCAGGAGGTTGCCCCACAGGGCTGATGTCTGTGATGCAGAGGGGCTGTGGGACCCCACTGGGGCTACTACTGCTACAGTCAAGGGATTGGGCCAAGCGTTTAGCTGAGGTCCGAGGTTCTGACCGCTCCAGGCATAACTTTTCTTGGGGGGGTGCCACAGTGGGTCCCATCACAAAGCGCCCATCTGGGCCCCTGCAAATGGGCTCTAATGGTAAAGGTCCCCGACCAAGTGGAGAATCCGGGTGAGGGCTAGGCGGTCGGGCAGGCTCCCCCCAGAGCAGACTCTGGCGTAGGCTGGGAACTGGGGAGCCTTGAAGCTTGAACTTGGTCACGCTGTCAGGGCTGTCTGAGCCAGGAGCAGAGCTAAGGAAGGACAGAAGACTGGGGTCTGGCCTTGCCAGGTTTGTTGCACAACAGAGCAGAGCTAGGGAGAGCAAGCAAGGGCAGGGCCAGGCGGTGGGAGTGAAAGATGAACGATGTAGAACTAGTCTCCGAGCTGGGGCCAACACACGCCTATTCTCACTTCCCTTAAATTTCCCATTCCTTCTGAAAGTAACAACATAGGAAGCAGTGGGAAGGCAGGAGGAAGCCAAAAAAGGACTTACTGTGGGCCTGACCTCCCACGTGGAGAGAAGATCAGAGGTGGATCTGCGAGGACGGGAGAGCAGCAAGTGATTCTCCCGAGTCCCGGGGACTGAAACCCTCAGCCCCATTCTATCCAACTGGGGAAAGGGTATGCAGAGCCAGGTACCAGAATGCTGCCCCAGGGCCATGCAAAGGGGACGGTCAACCTTTCAAGTGGCCTATGAGTACTTCAGGACCCCAGTGATGAGAGTGGAGGAGAAAGAGCAGCCTAGGGGAGGTGAGTGATGGCACCCACCCTGGCGTAGACGTTTCCTGTGACGGCGAGCTGCCCTTCGCCGATTCATGAGGCAGGCAGCCAGGATGCTCACAAGGACGGCCACGCCCAAGAAGCAGACTCCACCCACAACACCAGCCAATACAGGCTGGGGCAGGAGACCCGGTAGCTGTGTGCGGGAGGGGTACACCTCCAGGCCTGGGCAAAGAACAAGAGAGAGGATCAGTGAGCAGAGAAGCCCCATATAACCTCCAGCCAACTTTCACCACCCCACCCTCACCCCCACACATTGGGTTCTCACCGGAAGTGGAGATGTTGGCTATGTTACTGGGGTCACTGACGTAGCTATCAGCAAAGGCCACGAGGCGAAACTCATAGAGAACGTCCTGGGGAATTAGAGGTGGAGGGCCATGGAGCAGGTCGGGACCAGCACTGCCCTCCATAGTCCCTTTTGTGAAGACTGCAGTTGGGAGGTAAGAATGAGGTAGGGCGGGAGGTGAAAATGGCCAAGGCAGGATGAGAAGGCGGAATTAGGAAAGAAGAGGACATTGGCCCTTCCCTGATATGTCGTCTCCAGCACACACCTTGATGAGGCCAGGGACCAGCAGCTGAATTTCCGTGCCAGCCACACCTTGGTCCAGGATCTCCCAGCCTTGGGAGCCTTGCCGTCCCTCCAGGATGTAGCCATCCAGTCTCTCAGGGATGAGTTCTGGGGGATCCCAATGCAAAAGGACCCCCCGGGGTGTCCTCACTGCCACCAAACCTCTAGGAGGGGACAGGAGAGGTGGCATCTCTGTCGGAGGAAGCCTAGGGACAGCCGGTGTGGTAGGAAGCCCTAAATAGAACAGGCAGACAGACAAGTGAGGGATCGGAGGGTTAGGAGTTTCAGAGTCCTTCATCCTGTCCCTCCACCCTGCCCTTCCCCAACCCCAAATGCCCACATAGCTTTAGCATTTCTGTTACCACCATGCTGCTCAGTGTCTGCCCCATCTCCACCCCAGGTCTTCCCATCCACACTGCCCTCCCCACCCCATCCACACTGCCCTCCCCCCCCATCCACCCTGCCCTTCCCCCCACACCATCAATCCTGCCTTTCCTCATCCTCTTCTGTGTAGTACAGAGCTGGGGAACTCTTACCCTCAGGTATAGACAGGACAATCTCGCTGAAAGGCCCACTGCCCAGCTTGTTCTGAGCAAGGACACTGAACTGATACTGCGTGTGGGCCTGCAGCCCTGGCACTAGGAGGTGTGTAGCCCCCATAGGCACAGCCAGAGATACCCAGTCATGGTGAGCTCGGTCAGGACGCTTGGCTCTGGGGGGTATAGGAAGATCTCATCAGCAAGGAAGATTGGGATGGTGTGGGGTGCAAAGGGTTGACCTCACCCCTCTGCTTAGCCACCGAAGCCTCAGAACCTCAGCCCTGACTGTTATGAACATGAGACAGCAGAGCCAGCATGTGGCTAGGCAAAGAGAGGGATGGGTGGTGTAAGGGCAGAGGGCCAGGTAGGGCCAGGGTGAAGCCAGGAACGGGTCACTCACAGTGGGGTATACCAGACACTGAATCTCTGCAGATAGCCACCATCAAAGCCAGGCTCCCAAGAGACATTGGCACCCTTGGGTAAAGGTACCACAGACACATTGGTGACGACATGGGGACTGGTGCCTGGGTAGGGGGAAATGGAAGGAGGGAGGGAGATCAGGACCCTGAAGTAGGGTAAAGGAAGAGTAAGTCGGAGACTCTACTCTCCACCCCATTACCTCGGGGGAATCCCATACCCGCAAACCCCGTCTATACACCTCCCTAAAACAAAACTCCCACCTCCTGCTTCACGTGGCTCCCCCCCACCCCCCGCCCCAGTCCACTCCCGGGCCACTAACCTAGCACGTATACGTTGGTAGAAATGGTCACGTGGGCTACAGCATTTCTGGCGCTGCATTCCCATCGTCCATGGGCCTCCTTGGTCAGGGGTCGAAGGATGAGGCTGTTGTTGCTGTCCACCTGGGCCTGGCCCTGCAGCCCCCGTCCCACCTACAGAACCACTGGTCAGCCCTGAAGACACACGCAGCCACCCCTCACCAAGGGGGCCGCTCATTTCTCCAAGTAACCTGTGCCCTCCCGGTGTTGCCTCTGGCAGCCTGAACCTCCTTTCCGAGAGCACAGCCAGGGAAACAGTGGGCATGGACCCAGGTAGAGCTGAGTCAGGAGTGGGGAGCCTTACCTTGGCCCAAGAGACAATAGGAGGAGGGTCTCCCCGGGCGGAGCACGGGATGAGTAGGTCCCGCCCTACTTCTTGGAAATACTCTTCCTTGGGCTGGTCTATAAAAGCCGGGGGAGCCTGCAGGCCAGATCTGTATTGGGAGGGGCCTCTTTCACAGCCTCTCTTCCACCTCTAAGCTTTGGTGTCCCCCATTCCCAGGTCCCTGTCATACTGTCTCTTTCTCCATCTCTCAGTTCTGTGTCTTTGCTCCCAGCAGGTAGGACTGCGTGGGTAATGGGCCGGGGCAGGACTCTCTGAGATAGACGAATCTCTACAGGTCACCCCCTCTCTCCCCTTTGCTCTATTCCCTATGGGATTAAAACCAGACAGATACCTCATTTCGTGAATGCGTACGTGACCGATGTCCTACTGCCCGGTATCTTTTCTGTGTGGTCTGCCGACTGTTGCTATGACCACCATACGAAACAGACGTAGGAGCCCCTCCCACCGCTCTCTGACTTACTCCACCCTGCCGACATGGTTCAGAACACACAGCCAGCCACCTGGCCTTACCACAGCAGGTTTGCTGCAAGCCTCACCTTGAGCAGTACTCGGGTCACAGGGGAGGGTCCAGCCGTACCAAGACTGTTGTAGGGCGTGCAGGAGTATTCTCCCAAGGCATCCTCATTTCCCAGGGCAATGACGAGGGAGCCTTCTGGACCCAGGGACCAGCCAGGAAACTAGAGGGCAGAGGAAATGACAAATCGAGAAAGAAACTCAACAGAGGCAAAGCTGGGGTGGGGAGGGACAACTCAAGAGAGGAGACGACAGAGCAAACTCTGTTCAGGAGATAAACTCATCAGCTCTGGGTCTTAGCCTGACCCTCTCTCTGCACTCTGGTCCTCCACTTCTGTCTGTGCTTGTGTCAAGGGGTACAAGACCGTGATAACACAGCTTGGCACCAGTCACAGAGAATATAGCATGAATGGCATCTCTCTGGTTGAGACACCTGGGTTCTCTGCCTGTCCCACCCAGCACTCTCCATTACTAAATTCTGCATCTCCCAATCCATTTCTCTAAGAAAGTCTCCCATTCTCCTGGATGAAGTGTGGTCCCCCGATCTCTGCACCTAACTTCTTGTCTGTCATTCTGGGCTGAGCAGGAGAGCTTTTGTTTCGCTCTGTCGTGTTTTCAGGCCCTTGCTGGTTCAGACTGAGTAACCCCTCACCTGGACTGTCTCTGCTGCTTCGAAGCCTTCGGGATCTGCTCCTAAAAACTCCAAACCACACCCCTGACACAACAACACCACTGCCGAAATTCACTGCTGCTGGAGAGATGGCTCAGCAGTTAAGAGCACTGACTGCGGGTTGGGGATTTAGCTCAGTGGTAGAGCTCTTGCCTAGCAAGCGCAAGGCCCTGGGTTCGGGTCCCCAGCTCCAAAAAAAAAAAAAAAAAAAAAAGAAAGAAAGAAAAAAAAGAGCACTGACTGCTCTTCCAGAGATCCTGAGTTCAAATCCCAGCAACCTCATGGTGGCTCACAACCATCTGTAATGGGATCTGATGCCCTCTTCTGGTGTGTCTGAAGACTGTGACCGTGTACTTATATATAAAATAAATATCTTCTTAAAAAAAAGAGTTTTGGAAACTTCCAACGAAAATTTACCAAATGCTACAACTGTAAAAGCTTCGGAGACACTCGGTTGGAAAGACGTGATGCCTCAAGGAATTTATAGTCTCCTCAGACAAACAAAAGATTCCAATCAGCTCCGAATGAGGTCATATTAAGCTGGCACGCAGTTCTTCCTCTCAGACCCAACCTGTCATTCCAGCCTTTTCTACACCTCTCAAGTCCTTACAGGTGCTCCCTGTAGCTCCCCCTCACTGCCCGGTTTATCATTCCATCAGCACACTATACTGTATGCCCTGCCTCGGCCAAGGGGTTTCTGCACTCTTCAAGGCCTATCACCTCACCGAAGGTCCAGAATCTGTTACAGGTCTATCCTCAACCAGACCTAAAAACAAAAGCCGTGGCCTATCCCTGCCCTGACAACAGAGTCTCTGTGGCAGTTCTGCCCTCAAGGCAACGTTCCAGGGATGGATACTTCTTCGCCTCCCCTCCACAGCCACAGCCTGACATTGGCATCTGGTAAGAAACACGTTTCCCAGCCACGGTGCTGAATTAAACTCAGCTACCTGCTGGGCTGCAGCTGGCCCTCTGACAAGAATAAAACCTAGCCAAGACCTTCCTTCCCCCATCACAAGCCTGTACCTTGTCCAGCTGTAAGGCCTGTCCGTCTTTGGTCCAGGTGACAAACAGTAGTGGGGGATTAGCACGAACCGGACACCGGATCACCCCACGCATGCCAATGGGCAGGGGTGTCTCGGGAGGCATGGCTGTCACCTGGGCTGGGTCTGGAGGAATGCAGAGACCAGTTAAGAGGATAACGTCATTGGTCTGTCTCAGGGGGAGGAGCAGGCTGTGGAAGGAGTGTAGGGTTGGGGCTCAGACTTACAGAGCACAGTGAGATAGGCAGAAGCTGAGGGTGGATGTGGAAGGCCATTGCTGGGAACACAGGTATAGTGGCCGGCGTCATCAGGCTGAGTGGCCTGCAGCCACAGACTTCCATCTACCAGGATCCGCACTCGAGACTGTAAGCGGCTGCAATGTGGCACGTGTGAAGAGGAACCTAGTCCTCACCCAGACAAGGAGCCCCTCAGAGACTACTCATCAATCCCCTGCCTCCACTACCCAAGAGATAGGCTCCCCTACCTAATGTGGAAGACATTGATACCATCCTGGAACCAGCTATAGGTGAGGTTTGCAGGGTACGCCTCAGCCCGGCAAGCCAAAGAGACATCCTGGGAGGCATTGACCGTGTTGTTGTTGGGGGGCACCACAATGACAGGGGGTCCTGTGGGAAGTACAAAGAGGCAGAAAAGTGTCCTCAGCTCATGACCTTCCCAGAACCCTCGGGGCCCTTCTACACCTCTTCCTGGTTCTGCCCTTTGTACTAATGGGCCAAGTTGCCTTGAGGACTCAAATCGGAATGTGTGATAAAAAACCCGTCCTATTCCAGAGGCGACTCCCTTTTCCAAGTCCGCCTTGTTTCACGAGGAACGACAAGTGAAACAGCCTGATTCCTTCTGCTTAGAAACTGTATGTGGAGGAGGGTTCAGGGAGGTCAGAAAGAAAGGCAAGGTTTCCTGGCGGGCCTTCCTCATGTCAGGGTCTCTGACATTAACTATATCACCCAATGCTTCTCTTCTCAAGTACCAAGGAGACCGATACTCCAGCAGATCATACATTAATCGGTTCTCCCCCACAGTGCTAAGATAGATACCTCATATGCCCCATTTGCCTTTCCTTCCAAAAGTGCACAGCATACATGGGCTATATGTCACTTCCTGTGATTGTCAAAGTCCTGTGAGAGAATCTCTTTTTTTTTTTTTTTTTTTTTTTTTTTTTTTTTTTTTTTTTTGAGATCTGTGAGGACTCAGGAGGGTCCCACGATTCATGACCTAACACCAACACCCATATCCTTTCCACTGCAATGCACTGTTGGGCACTAAACTGACTGTTTCTTTACCCTTTCTCTCACCCTACAGGGCCCCTTGCTCGGACATGAGCGTCCTCCCAATCTTCCATGTGCTTCCCCGGTATAGGTCATGTTTTCTACTCTAAGTGGCCCGGTTGCCCTGCCCTTCCACCAAAGAGCACCTAGCACCAGCAGCTGAGTAGTGTGGGTGACGCTGCCCTCAGTGCTGGAGGCTTGGCAGGTGTAGTCTCCAGCGCTGCCTCGCTCCACCCGACGGATCCACAGTGTTCCATTCTGCACCTAGGTAAGGAGTCTTTAAGGAAATGCCCTTCCTGTTTGGTCAGCCTTACACCCTGCGCTTCCAGAACTGGCCAGCAGAGGGAGGCAGCACCTCAACCTCAGGGAAGCCGATGGCATGCCCCTCCTCCGACCCATCTCCGGGCTTGGCTTCTGTCCCACTCCTGCCTTCCCGTTTTTGTCCTCCCAGTCCAGCTGACCCCACTCACTTGCATCTGACCCTGGACTTTGCCAAGGTCTTGTCCTCGGAATTTCCAAGTCACATAAGGCTGAGGGCTGCCAAGGGCCACACAGCGCAAGGTAACAGCCTCCAGTTCCTTCACTTCCAACACTAAGGGAGGCGTCTCCTGGAACTGAGGGGGCGCTGTAAGGGAAAGAGGCATCAGGGGCTGCCAGAAAGGCTATCATCCCACAAAGCAGAGTTCAAAAGCCAGCGAGAACTCTCAGAGCTGGAGCCTGCCCGCAGTACACGGGAATACTAGCCCAGGGTCACCTTCTGTTGGGACCATCCTAACAAGACACACGCTGAACACAGGCTGCATGCCCGGAACTAGGGGGAGAGCCAAGTGCCCAGGGAAGTCTGGGAATCAGGAGGGGCGGGAATCAAGCTGCCTCTACCTGATTCTCCACCTCAGTATCGCCTATGAAATGTGGTTACTACTGCCTCCCCTTTAGTGGAGAGGGAGAAACAAAGGCCCTAAATAAAAAAAAATACTATGCAAGGTGAACTGAATCATTCAGGGCCCAATATACCTTATCCATGACCTTGGCCAAGGAGTGAAAGTTCCTGACTCAGTCTATGGGCTGATTGGATTTTATCTGAAGAACTGAGGGCGTGAGGGAGGGCAGAGGTAAGTGGCAAGCCTTAAATGAGCAAGTGTGGTGAACAATGCCAGGATGGGTAGGGCATCGGTACTGCACCGAACTCGCTCATGCCCCTTACTACCAGGGTCCCCAACATTCTCCTCCCTCCCGTCACCACGGGCTTCCCCGCTTCATACAATTGACTGTCAGGTGCACCCAGGAGCCATTGGCAAAATCCTGCTCAGGGCTGTGTTGGTCCAGGAAGAGCACGCGGCACTCGTACCAACCCTGGTCTTCCACCCGGAGCCCCTCAATCTGGAGAGATGCTCCTGTCTGCAGACGGACTCGTCCTGTGAGGAGGGAAGTCCTGAATCAAGGGCGCTGAATGAGGGGATTCTGCCAAAGCCTCCCAGTTCTGGTCACACTGGCCGTTCCCAGAGGTTGAGAATAGCCTAGGTCTGTCATCCACGAGTGAGGGTCTCCAGAGGAACAGAAGAGATTGAGGTCATTGAGGTCACTGCTACGTTCGATCCTTCTGACTGCTCCTGCCTCTCAAGACCCGAGACCCAAACCAGACCAGAAAAGCTCAAGGCTCGTTGAGTGGACCGAATGTTGTGCTGAAATACACTGGACTTCCCAGACAATTAGAGGACGGCGTCTCCTACAGGATTCACCATCCCTGAGGGGCTTTATAAGACCAAGACATAACTTCTCTGGGAATACTCCTGCTTTTGCAGGACTCTGCCCCTGAAATCTCTAGCAGTGTTTGGGGCCCTTCCAGGGACCCATACCTCATCCACCAAAGCCTGTAATCCCTCAGAGCTATTATCAGCGGCCTAAGCGCCTTAGAGTGGCCAGAGTCCAACCCAGGCAGGCAGCAGTGTCAGCAGCCTCCACAGCCCAGCCCAGCCCAGTCCAGCCCCTCTACGCCCCAGCTGACTGACCACACGCAGCCCCACAAAACCACACACCACAGCACAAAAAAAAAAAAAGGCCCTTGGTTCCCACCAACTCAGCACCCACAGCACACCACTAGGCTGAGATGTGCTCGCCTGGTCCCCTCAAGACCCACCTCTGAGGGAACCTGGCACCCTGATGGCCTGAAATATCCCTAGCAGTGCAGTCTCCCTGAGAAAGGCATATGCTTGGCAGCCCTGAGTACCCAGGCACACGTCCAGCTCGGCTGCACTCTCCTTTGCAAGTTATTCCACCTGTCCATTTCAGTTTCCTCAGTCAGAATGAAAGAGGGAGAAACCGGGATGCAGGCGGAAGGTTAAGAGATGATGCAGGGGAGGTGCGTAGCGTCTGCCATTACTGGAGGCTCCCAAAAAGGGCGTTACACGAGTAAGTGAAGGTGCATCTTTGAAATCAGAAGCCTGCACTCAACCTGGGCCCCACCCCTATCCGATAAAGTGGCACCTCTGTTTCTTCTTCTACATCAGCGAACTGTACCAACCGCCATGCACCAGGCTGCCCTCCGCGGAGCCTGGCACAACCCAGATTCCTATCACTGTCTGCCATTTACTTACTTATTCCATCGTTCAAATCCTACCTCCTAAGTGTTAGTATTTCCCTCCCTGTCATCTTCCACCCTGAAGGCCCGCAGTGTCTCTCACCTACGTCATCCAGGGGCTCTGTACCCCCTACTCTTAGCAGTCGCCCATCCTCACTTTGACCTTTGGTGCGAAGGAATGGTATTTTCTAAAATGCACAGGACAGACAAATGGAGCTCCCAGATGACACCCTGCCTATCCCAGCCCTCCCTGGTAGTGGCAGTCGCACTCCTAAAGCTGCCGGAGTACCACCCACTCCTCCAAGCTGTTTCCACTCCACTTCTAGGGTGGCCTATCTGAAGGAGAAACTCAGCCCGTGTGCTCCTTGATGGCCCTGGAAAGATGAGAGTGGGAGAGAGATCTAGGGTAGCTACTGATCTTAGTGGCCCTTTTTAATTCTTAACAGTTGGTCCCTGTGGCTTCTTCAGAATGGGTGGGCCTGCTTATAGGTCTAGGTGTATAACCCCCCCACCCAGGAGATAAAAATGGGCCATGCAGGTAAATATTTAACATAATACCCTTCCTCAAACCTGCAGGATTCCTCGTTCACCTTGCTCTGCCAGGCCACTGAGCCGAGCAGACCCTAGATGGCAGCTTCCTCAAGCCCCACAAGATAGAAGTTTTCATCATGGTGATGTCTGAGCACCAGAGTGAAGACAGAAAGGCTGAGCCCTGAATATGAGCTATGTAATATTAGACACTGTCACCCTACCTAATCCTCCCAAAACATCCATTACCGATGAAGGAACTAATGTTAAACTTCTTTCCAAACTTTCATAGCTATCAGGAGATCAAGCCGGGTCTACCAAGTCAGAGCGCTTTCTGCTGAACGCTGCCATTAGAATGGAGTGGTGTTCAGGGCACTGTGCACAGTCTGATTTCATTCAAGAAACGTCGCCAGCTGATGCCTCACAATCCTCATGTCTGGTAACCAGAACATTCGGAGCAGCATGTTGTACAAACTAACTTCCCTAGGAGGTCCAGAGAGGCTGCAGTGTTTCAAAACAAGGTGACCAGAGTGGCACTTCCTGTGTCCTGACCACACCTCCCACAAACCCGCCCTCCACCTGTGGGACCAAACCTAAGGGACTTCAGATCTGCCTACACGAGGCGTTGAAAAGGAAAGAGTCTGCTCTCTTGGGCTCTGAAAAGGCAAGAAGCCCACACTAAATTTAACCATGAACACAGACAAGTGAGCGTTCACACGGAAGCTCAAATCATGACTGTGACAGTGCCCACATACTGCACGATGAAGCCAGGGCACGAGGAGGCATTTTGGGATGATGTAGGGAGGCAGACAGCTCGGAAGGATCAAAGGCAGAAAGGTGAGATTATTAGAGTGAGCTTAGGTGCTCTAGACGGACAATCGGAATTGATTCATCAAGCAACTAAGCGACTTAGGTCAGTCACAAAGCACAAGTCCAGCTGCTCTGCTGGGGCATCTCTGAAACTCCCAAGAAACCCAGCACAAAAGTCAAGGGCCAAGAGCCAGCCTCACAGATAAGACACCGCCCTCCCCCCTTTCACAGCACCCAGGTGCTGCTATGTTTAAATACTTTAAACACAGTAGTTTACTTAATCGATTAGTCCTAGACCATTTTCTATTGCTTTTTGCCACTCCTGTACTGGTTTACACATCTAGGATCCTGTACCCCACAGCTTCTAGAACCCCTAAAACCAGCTCTCCTTTCAGTGTGGTCCCCAGAGCTACTCTCACTCATGATTCTAGGCCACCAGCCTCATGGCGGTCCCAGGCCATCTCCTCCCTCACTTGCCCACAGGGTTTATGACAGAACAGCATTGTCCTCAGCAACCTCCACCTCCTGTTGCTTAGCAACTGCAATTGTGAGTCCCCTGAACAAAGGCGGAGAGGCCCCTCCTGAACCGTGAAGCAGTAAAGGGTTAATGGGCTCGGAGGCCTCCCTCTGGGGTCTTCACCAGAGCAGGACCCAAGTGGCTGAACTCAGGGGCAAGAGTGGGGACAAAGGCTAGAAGTAGGGGGTAAAACACAAAGACTTGCAGGCTGGAGAAAATCCACAGGTAGACGGGGGAGCTCTAGCCATCTCTTGGCTCATCTGCCCAGAGCCCAAGAGAAAAGCCCGAGACGGATGCTGGGGCAAAGGCAGAGTCCCACATCCCCCAGGCGGGGTCTGAAGGAAGCTCTTCCCACCTCCCCACCACCACCCCCTGCCTTGCCTCAGCCTGGCAATCATTTGAATTTGTCCGTCCTTAGCCCCCGAAACCAAAGCCCCCTGGGCACAGGCAGGCACAGACAGGAAGGCCGCTCTGCCTGTACCATTTCTCTCCACTCGCGCTAATTGGGGCCCACTTTCATCAAGTCCCCAGGGCTTGTGTAGACAGACAAGCACACTCCCAACTAGGCTGTTTGCCAATAACTGCCCCCAGTTTGAAAATAAACTCTCTCCTGCCGGCACCTGCCAGCACCACCACCTCCCTCAGCTCGCCAGCCTGTGACAAGGGCCCAGCCAATCCCAGGATTTCCCTCAGGATTCAAACCAAAGGCAGACAAGGCACCCCAACAACATCTTCCCAGGCGACCTCTCCCTCCTGAAAACAGAGTACCACGGCTCTTTCTTACCCGGCAGTCCACATCTACCCTAGGGCCTCCCTCAGGCCCTCTGAGGCCTTACAGTAAGCCACTCAGATTAGGGCTCCATCCAGGATGCAAGCTGAGGTGCAGGAGAAGACTCCAGGGAGACCTATACCGTATGCCTCTACTGTCGCCTCTAGAAGCAGAGACCCAGCCAATCCCATCTATGCCCAGACCTTTAGGGGAAACTGATCTGGAGCCTCCTCCGGTAACCCGTCTGCGTCCATGCTCTCTGCAACTGAGAATCAGACTGTGCTCCTCATACCCAAAGAGCCCACGTCCCTACCCACTCTGCTGTCCCTTTACCCCACTCCCTAAACGCTTGGACCCTCCAAACTGGCATTCTGAACGGCAGGGAAGGGGATGACACAGAGCAGCAGATAGAAGACCCAGAGACCAGCACGGGGATAAAGCGGGGATCAAGACCGAGTCTGGAAGGTTGCATGAGATGAGAACAATTAGCAAGTCAGGATGGATCCTCGGAATACAGCTGCAGCATCTCCCATGCAACACGCCATCCACAGCGAAGAGAGCAACGCTCTAATGTGTGCATGCATCGCGTGCAGATAAACGAATCCCTCGACGGAGGAGTACAACTGGGGAGGAGCAGGGCCATGCTGGCTAAGCAGTCGGAGCAGGGGAGCAGGAGATGAGATTGGAGAGAGCGCGGAGCAGCCTACCTTTTGCTGGTGACACTCCCCCTCCCGCCTAAGGACAACTCTTACCCACGTAATCAGGGTCAATTCGGGGAGAGTAGAGGCCGAACTGGATGAAGATGGGAAGCAGGAATCCAAAGCGCAGCCACTCGATGACATGCAGAGGGGGGCGGCCAGCTGGAGGCAGCAAGTCACAGCCCAGCACTGCACTCTCCCCAGCCCGGCCCACCACAGAGACCACCTCAGGCTTCCTTCGACCTATGAGGTGGGTAGCATGAGGGAACAGCAAGGGATCAAAATGAGATGCGGGAGGGGGAGGCTTCATCAACAGCTCTCAAGTTGCCTTAAGATTGCATGATTGGGGGGAAACCCCAACCTCTCCAAACCAGCCCTAGCCCTCTCCTACTCTCCAATTCTCACAGATAACCCCTTACTGAACAGTCACATCCCAGGGTGACACGGAGCTGTTGGTTCCCTGGGGTCTGGCTCACCGTCAGCCCCTTGGCTGAGGATCAGGCTGAGGATGGTCAGACGGAGACACCAAATCATAGCCCAGCTGGCCTGCTCGCCCGGCCCCTCCTATCCACAGGAGCCCAGATGGAGGGGCCGGAGGAATGTCCACTGCCCGGCAATCCCAGAGAGCATCAGTGACGTTCTGATCCGCCTCAGGCAACCAGTTTCAGCTCTCACTCTTCCAGTTGGTGCCTAGCTCACTCAACACCCGAGGGAGTTGTTCCAGTCTGGAGAGCCACCAGACCTAAATGCAAAATATAAGGCAACATACAGAGTCGGTCAGAGGAGGAGTACAGAGGAAAGCCCTGTCAGAACAAGGCACAGGGAAGAAAAGAGGTATAGAGGTAAGGAAGGGACCTGCACAGAGACGGGAAGGACCCTTGGGTTGCTCTGCTGGGGCTTCATTACCACCAGACTCTACCACAACCAAGCTCCTAGCTCCCAAAGCAGAGATCTTAATCCCTGAGATTGAGCTAGGATGGGAACGCTAGGGTACTTGAGGATGCTGACTGGTGGAGGCTGCACAGGTAAGGAAACGGATCCAGGAAAAAGCAAAGGAATTTTGGGAATGCCTGGCGATTGATACAATGTTCTTAGCAAAGTGAGCAAAGAGAACTAGGGGGTTCTCATACAAAAGGAAAGGATTTATCAGGAAAGCCCTGGAGATGAAGACCATCATGGAGTTGCTAGCTCCCCAACCACCCCCACTCTTCTTTCCTTCCTCCTGATGTCAACAAGGCAACAGATAACATTCATTCATATTCTCTCTCTCTCTCTCTCTCTCTCTCTCTCTCTCTCTCTCTCTCCCCCCCTGGTCTGATCAATAAGGATCCTAAGGATCTTGCTCAGAAACAGATAGCTAGTCTACAGAAAATTTAAGATAATCTAACCCCTTACTCAATAGCAAGCACCCACACCCAATTCTTCACCCTATTCCCCATGCTCTGTGGGGAGCCCTGGAGCCTGGAGACAGTCTCCACTCCATCCATACTGCTTTTGGCAGTGAGTGAGTCAGGGGCTTGGGAGAGGAGGAGCTGGGGGTGGGAGAGGGGGGCAGCATCCTCCAGGTCTGGACAGATCCAGGGCTGGCAGCTGTAGCCACTTCCTTCATGATGTTGCCAGAGAACCCTCCCTCTGCCAGACACCCTGACTTAGTGCTTCACCCTAATTACTCCTACACACTCCTCTCTAGTATCCTGGGGGTGCCAGGATTTGCCAGGCCCTTCCTTCCCCCTAACCCTAAAGGCATGATCTAGAAGAAACCAAAAATGCTTTTAAGTCCCTATGATACACAAAAAGAACCCTGGAGCATGGCAGGTAGGCACCCCCGCCAGCACCACCCCCTCAGCCTCTAAGGCAGTCACCAAGAAGCAAAGGGCCCTGACCTGGGCCTGGCAAACCCAAGTGGACTCTGCTCTGTGGCCTCCACCCTCTTCTTGGCCTCCCACAATTCAGCACTGTCAGCAAAATACCCTTCCCAGGGCAGTATCGTCCCTGCCTCTCTGCATAATGTCCCTGTGTGCCTGACTCCTGATAATCCCCTGGCCTTCTGTTGCACAGCCAGCTCTCCTGGATTTCCTCAGAAAACCTTCAAATTGTAGCACATAGAAGCCATTCTCTTCCGGCTCCACCAAGAATCTTGGTGATTCTACCAAGAATGCCTGATGACCAAGGCATCCCCAGAATTTACCCCACTTTTCCTGGAACCCTTCCAACTCCTACTCCCCATCCGTCTTCGGTCCTTTCGGTCTTTCCATCCAACACTCCTCCTTTCTTCCAGGACTCCCATGCCAGCCACACACTTTTCAGTGTCTGCAAAATTCCAGCGTCTCACACCTAACCCCCAGTTGCAGCAGGTCTCCCCTCAAAAGCACTCCTGGCTGGCCTCCTTCTGAATTCCCATTTGCCCTCCCCCCCACCCCACCCCCGCTTTCCCGGGAATCCCCCACCTCCCCAATTCTCCCCAGCTCAGCCCACAATACACTTCTGATAGTCTACCACAACAATTCTCTTTTCCCTCGCATTCTCTGGCTCCTGGAACGCCTTTCTTTTGGAACCCGCCAAGAACTCCCCTACATTACCTCTAAGACTCTTCCAGATCTCGGGGAACCTATCAGTAATTCCACTTCGCTTCCAAAACTACCCTAGTTCTGCTCCCCCAGATAATTTCACTTCTCTCTAGAGCCCTCCCGCTTCCCTCTGTCCCCCACAACTACACGCTGTTCCCCTTGTCCCCGCCGGCACCCCATTTCTACCCCCAAGATACCCCCACCCTCACCTGCTCTGCACCGCACAGCTCTGCTCTCGCAGCCACACAATAGGGGGCGGACCCGCCTCCCCGCCTTAGATGCCCCGAGCGCCTCCCGTCGCCCTGGAGACCGCCAATCCCCCTCCCGCGGCGGCCAATTGGAGCCAACAGAGGCCGAACAAGGCGGGCGGGACCCCCGAGCCGCCTGGGAGTTGTAGTTTAGAGAGAGAAGGACGCGGTCGCACGTGGGCTCTGGTCGCCCCCTCGTGGAGCTCTGTACAACTAAGCGAGGGAAGGCTGATCGCCGCTTCCCGCCTCGAGTCAGAGGGGCTACTAGGTCAAACAGATCGGTGCACCTAGGACCGCAAGAGCCTACCCACTTTGCAGGCTGCTTGCAAGCCCTCCTTCCTTTATAACCTACCTGTGGCTTCCCTCCCCCCCGCCCCTTTCTGAACAAGCGATGCCACAAAGGAGGCATCGAAGGTTGAAATCTGAGCTAGGGGCAAGAGCACTTGGAGGAAAGCACGACTCCCCGCCCCCTCCCTGGGGATCCACCCAAGTCTGGGGCCCATCTGATCTCCTCTTCTATCTTTATCCCCACCCCCACCCATTTCCTCTCGCTGGACTGGAAATACCTGTCTGTCTTGGCGAGCTCCCAGCTTTTGCCCAGGCCCCTCCCTTGTGCTGAGCTCCTAGATTGGGACTGCTAGAGCTTTTAGCACCACTAACCTAGAGAAATAAGCCCTGGAGGAGGAAATGACAGGCACCCAGACAGCCTGCCACTGAAAGAGAATGGATGGAGTACCCGATCACGCACTGAACCCTTGCAGGGTGCCAGACCCTGGGATAGGCACGGTTTACTTTATTGCTCGTGTAATCTGCGCTGAAACTCCGCGGAGTGAGCGCAGCTCTCTTTATTAGTGAGAAAACAGCGGCCAGACCAGATGAAGGACCTTGCCCGAGATTTCCCACCTAGACACATACAGGGTCCGAATTCAGATCCAGCGGAAGTCACTGTTAGAAAAGAGGTGCGCCCTAAGCCCTCCTCAGCTCCAGCAACCACGTCATCACCTCTTGGACATTTTATCCACAGGCAGAACTAAAGCTGCCCTCAGAAATCTGTACTCGTCTTGGCTCTCCTGTGCGGGTGTGTGCCATTTGCTTTCCCACCAGGCTCAAGCCACATTGCCCAGATATGTCCCAGTGAGCTGCTTCAGAAGACCGCCATGGTAGCAACTTACTGTCCTCCCCACAGTCTGGCTCTGGTAAAACATTGAAATCATGGTCGGGAGCGAACCCTTAGGGAAGATTTTAAGCACACCTATGCCACGGTCTCACCACCCCCTATAGTGGCCATCCAGATCAGATCTCATCGCTGTGGTTGGCCTTCCATCTCTAGTAAGCCTGAGAGTGGAACATTCTTCTAGGTATAAGTGCCTGGGTGTTTTGAGCCACGGTAAGAACTTGGACTGGGGGAAGGAGGTGGGAGCACAAGCACACACAGTCTTTCCAGTGCTGTGAAGAGGTGCCATGACCACAGCAACTCTTGGGGCTGGCTAACTGTTCAAAGGTTTAGTCCATTGTCATCATGGCGGGAAGCATGGTGGCAGTTGGCATTAACCTATTTCAAATGGCAAGTAAGAGTGTCCTACCACATACTGCCACATTGCTATCCCAGCTTCCAGAGGTACACTCGCTTCCAGGTTTCAGCCTGTGTTTCCAGGCTGTTTTGGGCTTTCTCTCTTCAGAGATTGGCTATGAGAAGAAGGGATTCTGCCAACTGCAGGGAGATCCCTGGACCAACCACAAAGGGACTATTTGTTTCTCTATGTATGCCAGCTCCTAAAAGACATGAGACATGGGCCATCCCTGTCTGGGGAAAAAAAAAATGAGTACCAGCTGTTTTTCCCAGGCAGGCCCTAACCTTGCAGTGGCACCAGTTATGACGGAAGTTGAAGCTATAGACCTTTGCTTAAGACAGAACTGTTCAGGACCTAACAGAGGCCCAGATGATCAGCCTCAGGCCAAGGACTGCTTTCTAGAGTCCTGGCTCTTAGAATATCAGTTAACACTCTTAGGGGTGCATTGGGAGCTAGTTTTTCAACCTCCACACATCTTACCTAAGCTCTAAGATAGCCCATCTCCTTCACAGAAACTCAGGGAAGGTGTTCTCTGTGCACATGGACTTGGCTTCTGACTCTGTCCCCCACTCCTCGAAGAGCCTCCTCCTAGTTTGCCCTAGTAGTCAGATCATGTGCCCTGCTTTTCTTGGTCTCCATGGTCCCCCGATGCATCGTCCTATACCATAGACTTCATATTCTTATTCTTGGAAGACACTTTCGAAATCAGCGTCCTCCGCAAAGACAGGAAAGGCATCACGCCATGTGGCTCTTTTCCTACCCTTCAGGTTCCTCTTCCAAGGCTCTGCAGGGATCCCAGCCCATACCAACTTGGTGAGAACATAAGGACTCCAAGAAGCTACACCTATGACTTCCTTTCAATTATGTGTTCTTTGTGGAACTGAACTGTGGCTCAGTGGACAGGGGAAAGTGACAAAGCAAAACCAAAATCTCCCGAGATCTCACCCAGTTCCCTCCTTGGTGTATCTTAGATCAGTCACCTCCACTGATTTATTACTCACCCTGTCCTACTGAGTAGCTTCTCTTATACCTGCTCCTCCCCCAAGCCCTGGCAGCTGCCTAAGTAAAATACACAAGATCTGATTTGGGGAAAATTATATGATAAGCATGTCAGACCTAGAGCTATGGAAAAAGCAAAAGCAAAGAGCTCCACACTGATACACAAGGCCCATCAACTTAGACAGGGTTTCTCTGTGGAGCCCCCTGACTATCCTGGAATTCAATGTGTAGGCCAGGCTGGCCTTGAACTCAGAGATCTGCCTGTCTCGGCCTCCCAAGTGCCGAGATTAAAGGTGTGCACCGCCACCACACCCACCTGAACAGTATCAATCTTAAGTGAAAGTCAAGAACGCAAGATCTTGGCAATTGATCCAGCAAGTCGTCACTTCTACCAGGTGAGCAGCAGGCTCAGAGCAGCTGGCATCAGGAAGATAACAGAGGTCACCAAGCTCAACTATAAACCAGAGAGGTCCTTCTGCAGGGGCCCCTCCCACCTTCTTGTGGGACGGGTCCTATGTAGACTTGATACACTAGGTAGGAGGTAAAGTTGCAGCCAGAATAAAGACAGAGCAGGAAAGCAAAGAGTCTTAGACATAACACTTACTCAGAATTCTAAATGAACTGCCATCATTTACAACTCACAAGTTCAATTAGCTGAGAAAGCCTCTCGGTGTAGTTTAGAGTATATAAGACTTAGGTTGGTGGAGAACAGGACGCATATAGCAAAAACAAATATTTCACTCTAATGGGGTCTTTGGACTCATTTTCCCATGCAGAGGCAAGTCTGAAAGGGGGCATGGATTTCAGTAAAGATGCCCAGACAGGTAGTTGAAAGAATAAAGATTTTAAACTATGCCCCACTGACCCTGCTGTGAGGACAAGTGCACCTCACAGCAAAGAATAACATAGCATGTTTTGGGGATGTAGCCTGGCTATAGCCACCACAAACCATCTGGCCTCGATAAGGCCTGACTCAACAGTCCTGAGAAAAACGAAAATTAGGGTCAGCTTGCCCCAGAAGCAGGGTGGCCTAGAGTTGAACTGAGCCCAAGTTACAAACCAATGAAATTGCTTTGTGTGACTGTTGCCAACTACCTATATAATTTTCCCTATAAATCCTTTCCCCTAATTGGGCTCGGGGTCTACTCCTCTGTCTCCTGTGTGAGATACGTGTCGTCCCCAGAGCTCTGGTTCCTCAAATACACCTCTTGTTTATTACATCAAGATCGGTTTCTCGTGAGTTCTTGGGGATTGCGTCGTCTCGAGATTTGAGTGGGGGTCTTCCCCACCCCGGTGGTCTTTCAGTAGTGAGAGTGGGAAACAGATTTTTCCTGGACTTTCCAGTGCAAACAGAAGCACCAGGCACAGCTCCCCCATACTGGTAGAGACTTGATTTTATTGCTAGATGGTGTCTCTTAGGAAATATGGCCCTTTTAGATGTTCAACTCTGATCTCTCCCACCAATTCCCCAGATAATTTCTCTAAAGACTGAAATGAAACTCAGAAGAGGACCCCAAAGGCCAATCAGACTGGAGTAGAGCTAGACTTCCCCTTCTTCCTCAGTTTCATTCGGTTTCTCTCGAGCTTCCTCTCCCTTGGCATCTCAGACTCTTTCCAGGCTTGGGAGATGCAGACTCCCACAACTAGAATTATCAAGAGTAAGAGAAGGAACAAGCTCTTGACCAGGAAGCAGAACATTGAAGACTTCTCCGGATATCCAGGATCTGGGATAGGGAGAAAAGAAAGTAGTTCAGTAGAAGACTGGTGATTTTAGTGGGCAGACATCTATCTAGGGTTTCTCAGAAAGGTTCTTGGGTTAATAATCAGCTCACATCCTGTGGCAAATGTCTCTAGAAATACCTATTCTGTGCACACAAGTTCAGGGACTAAAATCTAGCTATCAATCTCAAGTCACGTGCAGAAGACTCCTCTGGAAATCCAGAGCAATTGACAAATTGGAGCCACTCCCCGATCCAGTGGCAAGCATCTGCAGGAGAGGGTTATGTTCTAGAGTCCTGATATGTGCCTTAAAAAAGAGTCACGGGCATGGTCAGGGAAAGAGATAGCATCCCAAGGCACAGAACTTGCATTCAGGCTCAGGAATAGTGTCTTGGGCTCTGGTACCTGCACAGAAGGACCCAACAGAGATGGGACGGGAACTGATGTTGCTGACGGGGTTGCTGACCCTGCAAGTATAGGAAAGGGCTTTGTCGCCAGGCCTCCAGGATGTACTGAGGAGAGAGCCTTCATGGGATGTGTTAGCGTTGTCCTGTGATGAAAGCCAGATGTAGGTCACGTCCCTGCCTGCTCTCTCTGTGGAGCACGTCAGAGATATGTTGCAGGTACCTTCCTCTGAGATGTTAGAGTTCACAGTGATGTGGGGCTTTGACAGCCGCCCTAAAAGAGAAGAAAACAGACCCAGTGAACATTCTGGAGTTGGCTCTGTTTTCCAAGTTTCTCAAGCCTTGGGCATTCCTGCTATCTGGAGAGGTCCTTTACTCAAACAATAACTAAGCAAAAACCAAATAGAACAACTGTATAACTGGTTGGTTATATACCCTGTGGTTACAGGGTCCCAGAGGATCTGCTGAGACAGATGCCCAGCCCCCTGTACCTTTTAACATCACTCTCTTAGTTTTACACCCTCTTACCTCCAAATCCTCTTCTACCTCATTAATTGCACAGAATAGTATCACCCCTCCCCCTCCTAAAGACATTACATTGTAATCATCTCTCCAAGTCCCAAAGTAGATTCAATGTGGCAGGTGGAGAAGAAATTGTGTTTCAAGTGGGGGAACAAATGTTTATTAATCCTCAAACCACTTGGGGGGATAAAGGCCTCCAGAGCTGTTTATCTAGAGCAATCTCCTTGGTGAGAAAGGGCTCTTGGATGCTCTATACTCGGTCTTTATCTTTCTCACTGCTTTGGGCACCTCCATGGAAACAGCCTCAGTGCCCAGTGCCTCCTTGTTCCTATTCATTCTCCCTGGGACTGAAGCTCAGGCACTGGAATAGACCACACCACAGGCGGTCTGCCTTCCAGTTTCAGCCTCTTATAGCTTACCACAGCTCCCAAGTTTCCATGACAAGCCCAGGAAAGCCAGAATAAAGAGGTTCTAAACTCACGATAGACATGGAGATAGTAAGACTTCGTGATAAGGAGCTGGGACGTCTTCAGGTTGACTTTGGCTTGGTAAGGCCCTGAGTCCTCCCAGGTCAGATTGCTAATACACAGGGAGTAGCTGGACTCTGGGATGCTCACTCTGCCCTGGTATCGAGGATCCACTGACATGAGGACGACTCGCTGCCCCTCTTTGCCTGGCATCACGGTAGCAAGGTTTTTTTGAGAGAACCAGATAATGTTGTCAATTTCTTCATTGGATGGTATTTCCAGAGAGAGGTTGACAGACTCTTGAAGGACAGCAACCACTTCCTCAGGGTCCTCATCATCTCCAGAAAACCCTTTGGCTGAAAAAGAGATGCTCTCAGCCTGGCTGATATCCCTTGGCGGCTGCAACTAGTTAACAGGGTGGCTGTGATTCACCCTCATCTGAGCACCTTCTGTAGCTCCACGGATTGTACGACTCTCTAGCCACCTCTTGTAGTTCTGGATTTCCACTGCACCTGAGTTGATTGGCTATGGTCCCCATGTATCTCTAAACCATTTTCCTTCTTTCTTGTCCTTCTGGAACTGCAACCCCATACATGTCTCCCAGATATCCTCTCTCATCCTACTTGGAAGCCATAACTCATTCCTTGGAGATCAGGGTACAAGCTCCCCAAAACTAGCCCAAGATCCAGGTATATCACTCATAGATACGGCGTACTCAGCACGATCCATATCAACATACAACAGTAATACATGCGCACCCACGTTTATTGCAGAGCGAGTCACAATCAACTTTGGTGCCCATCAACAGAAGGGCTGACACATTCATCCCCAAAGGAAGGGTCTTGGTAGCCTAAGGCCAAGTAGAACAGAGGGGTATAAAGACAGTCTTATATAGGAGCAGGTAGCCACTCACCTTCATGAAGCAGCAGCAGGAGTGACCACAGAAGGGCCCCCATATCTGCAGCTTCCACCTGGGAAGAGTGACTTGGTCAGCTCCCTAGAAAACACAAGCTGGTGAGGAGTCCATAGAAGCAGACTGACTGTCACTGTCAGAAAGCAGAGAGAAAAATAGTTCTCACTCCAACTTCCTCTGTTCACATTAAGCTCCTCCCTGGCCCTCATGGAAAACCATCTCTCTTCAGTCTAACAGTCAGATGATGTATCCACTGTCTCAGATGGCCCATCCCCCAAACTCAACCCAAATCTCACTTCCTAATACAGACTTTGACTTTCTAGTTCCCGCCATCTGCAAGCCCAGACCCCATAGAAATCACATATGCATGCGCTAGCCAGCTGTCGGCCCTCAAAACACTCTCTCCAACCCCTCAGGATTTTCTATGCTGCTGTGATCTTTATCTCCCCTGAGAGAGTCAATCTTTTATTTCCTCTGTATGTTTCACTGTTCCTGGACGATGCTAGGCCCGACTTCATAACATTAGAAAAGATGAGTGCGGGAAGTATTTCTGTTTAAAGCTAGGTGTATTTCCATTTGTGATGCATTTGAGGATGGGGAATTGATCTCTTAAAAAAACAAACAAACAAACAAACAAAAAAGCCTGTCTTCCACCTATCTTTCTGCTTTGCCCAGTGTCTGCAGAACGGCTTCTCCTGCTCAGTGGCAGTGCCATCTGATTCAGTGAATGGAGAAGACTAGACCCCAGGAATGTCTGAACACTGAGTCTTCACGAGGAACTGCTGGCTGGCCACAGAAGACACCTGCAAACCTACAGACCAGGCTGCCACCTCCACCAGGGAGCAGTGAACTCAGAAGCAGGTAAAGTGCTTTCACCCTGACCAGTCTTAGTCACAGCCTTTTTGGCTACTCTTGTTTTCCCTTCTCCATCTCTTCAGGCTCCGTATAGGAGTAGAGATTAGGCATGACCAGGTGAGAACCACGGGTGTTCCCCAGAGGTGGTGTCGCATGTGTGCTGAACTTCCCAAGCCAGCATTCATCCCATCAAGTAGGATTCAGTGGGCGATTACCCTTGTTGCATGGAATGGCGATTTCAACAATACAGAGGAGAATCTACGTCACACAGAGCAATGGTAGGCAGGTTGACATAAGTCACCTTTGTGAGAGGCTGGGGATCAGCTCTGGGATTGGTGACCAGCAGAAGCCATCACTCCCAGAAGTCCTCTTAGATCTGAGTAATGAAAGTCCACTGTCTCCAGAGGCAGCTGCAAATGTCAGCACAGCTAACAGGCCCGGGGAAGTCCTAGAGGAGACGAGGTTGACATCAGCAGTGTTCTCAATACCCCTCCTCACATTTTTTATGTAAATATCACCACTTTGAAGATGTACCGCTCCATCTGGAAGACAAGGTTGGTGCCTTGGGTTCCTACTGCAAGGAATTTGAGGACTTCCCTCCTTCTCCACTGGCAGGATATTAAGGACTGGCAGGATATTAACACTTGTGAGTTTCTTTTTAAATTGTGGTGTGAGTTGAGAAGGGACATCATAGAGACCCCTCACTGGGCAGCAAGAAAAGGCCGATTCTCACTTAAAATACTGTTTCGGTTCAAGAATAGTGGCACACACCTTTTAATACCAACACTCAGAAGGCAGAGGCAGGAGGATTGCTCTGAGTTCCAGGCCAAACAGGGCTACCTAGTGAGGTACTGTCTCAAAAAGGAAACAACAATAATAACAAGGACAATAATTTAAAGAGTTTAAGTTAGAGTTGTTAATATCACGGAAAGATTTTTAAATCATTCAGATTATCAATGTTGATCAATGATCTAGAGAAAATCAGATTTGAGAAGAGATTATATAGAATTAAGGTAAATAAAACATTCCCCAGAAAAGGAGCCCTTAACTTATGTACACTCTCGGTAGTGTGATGATAGTTAGCTTTGTATGCCTACTTGATACACTGCAGAGTCACTTAGAAAAGAATCTCAGTGAGGAATGGTCTAGACTGAGTTAGCTTGTGGGTATGTCTCTGGGGTTGATTGACATATGAAAATCCAGCCCACTGTAGGCGGCACCATTCCCTAGGCAGAGGTCCGGAACTGTATAAGAAGAAAGCACAGGCAAAGAAGCAAACACGCATGGACATTTCTCTCTGCTCTTAACTGTATGTGTGTCGGGGTTGGGGATTTAGCTCAGTGGTAGAACGCTTGCCTAGCAAGCGCAAGGCCCTGGGTTCGGTCCCCAGCTCCAAAAAAAAAGAAAAAAGAAAAAACTGTATGTGTGATATGACTAGCCTTCTACGTACTCATTTCTCTATGTTCTTGTTAATCCGATGTGGCCTTCTCAGGCTCCTGATACTGTGTTCCCTGCTTTGATAGACTATAACCTGGAATCGTGAGCCAAAATAAATTGTGTCTCCAATAACTTGCTTTTTTGTTCAGATATTTTATTACAATAACAGAAATAAAACTAGAAGTAGAACTGAAACTAGTGGGGATGTAAACTAATCTGAGTCACTAGGGAAATCAGTATGGTGGTTCTTTCAAAAAAAAAAAAAAAAACAACTAAAAATAGAACTATCATATGGTCTAGCTATACCATTCCTGAGCAGTAAGAATCTAAGTCACAAAACTACAGTCACCCTGCACAATCAAGTTTACTGCAACTGTATTCACAGTAGCTGTTCTCTGTGAGCGCCTAACAACTAAATGGATAAAGTAGATATGATGTATATTCACTATAAATTTTATTCTGCCATAAACAATGAAGTTATGTCATTGTTAGGGACAGAGCTAATCCCGTCAAACAAAATAACCCATTTTTTTTCTCATATGCAGAGTCTAGATTTTGGAAAACAAGCAAGTTAAAGGAAGAGTACATAAGAATAGAAAAGAGAGGGGTTGGGGATTTAGCTCAGCGGTAGAGCGCTTGCCTAGGAAGCGCAAGGCCCTGGGTTCGGTCCCCAGCTCCAAAAAAAAGAACCAAAAAAAAAAAAAAAAAAAAAGAATAGAAAAGAGAGACTGGGGGCGGAGACAAGAAAAGATAATAGAGAGTAAATGCAACATTGTGTGTCACAAAACCCAGTATTTCGTAGAACATATATTAATTTTAAAAAAGTTTAAAAAGAGAAGGGACCTTGGGTAGGAGAGATGGCTCAGTGTTTAAGAGCACATACTGTTCTTGCAGAGAACCCAAATATGATTCCTAGAACCCACATCGGGCAGCTTCCAACAGCCTGTAACTCCAGCTTTAGGTGATATGATATCCCTCTGACCTTCTGCTTGTGTACACGCACGCACACGTGTGCACAAGCACACACGCACACACACACACACACAAGCACACACGAACACATAGTAACTGAAAATTTAAAAGAAAATGGTAAGAAAGGGAAGGAAGGAAGGCAGGCAGGCAGGCAGGCAAGGAAAAAAAAACCTAAGCCTTTTCTATAAGGATTCAATGGATTGTAGTAAATAGTTTTCATCCCCTGTGTTCAAGCTAAGACTGGACAGACATTGGTTTGAATGTTCTATAGAATTTACGATACTAGATGGGTCCTCAAACTGGATAGTCTTTTTTTTTTCAGATTTATTTATTTATTTTATGTATGTGAGTACACTGTCACTGTCTTCAGACACACCAGAAGAGAACATCAGATCCCATTACAGATGGTTGTGAGCCACCATGTGGTTGCTGGGAATTGAACTCAGGACCTCTGGAAGAGCAGTCAGTGCTCTTAACCACTGAGCCATCTCTCCACCTCCCTGGATTGTCTTTAAGTTTCTATAAATGTTCCATTCAACAATTCCTATGCTGTATCAAGGAAGCAAGAATGGTATTTTATAACCAAAAAAGAAAGAAAGAAAAAGAAAATAAAAGAGCCTCCAACAAGCAAAGTTGAAGGCAGGAAGAATGAGGAAAACTCTCAAAGAGAGAAGACATTGGGGCTAAATCCTCAAGGGTGAGAGAGGTCCACTGAGGTAAGAAGAGAAAGTGATGCTCCTTCCACTTCAAATTTTGAGTACTGAGCCCCTTTGACTGGGATTTTCTATAAATATAGGTCAGGTTTTGACTTGAACGTGAAAGTTTTAAAAAAAACTGGTCTCCCCGTCTGTGTGAGAAGAAATTAGATCCAGCAACTCCATCACTTCATCCGCATCCAAAGGAAATGAAACCAATATGTCGAAGCTCTGCCGAGGTCCCCAGTGTAATAGAGCATTAGTCATGATCGCCATGAGACAGAAACAACCCGAGGATCCATCGGTGGATGGATGGATGAAGCCAATGTGGGACATAGACCTGATGGACTATTTGACCTCGATAATAGAAAGAAACCCATTTGCAGGAACAGAGATGGACCTGGATGTATTATGCTAACTAGAACAAATCAGACACAGAAAGTCAAATGCCACAGGATGCAGGACCTTTAAAAACAGGACCTGTGGAAGTGGATAGTAGAGTGGTTGCTTCCAGAAGTTGGGGATGGGGTCTGATGGGGAGATGGTGGTCAGAGGACACAAAGTTTAGTTGGACAGAAGAAACAAATTCAACCGATCTACTGTACAGCATGGTGATTATAGTTAATGACAACATAGAGTATTCTCAGAAAGTGCCAATAATAGATTTTAAGTGTTTGTAGCACAAAAACAAAATGATTTTGAGGCAGTTAATACACGTGTTAATTTAACTTGATTTAGTTATTCCACTATATACACACAAATATACACATCTCTTTTCTTTTAAAAAATGGTATTTATTTTTTTTTTATGTGCATTGGTGTCCTGCCTGCATGTATAAACGTGTCGAATCCCCTGGAACAGGAGTTACAGACAGTTGTGAGCCGCCATGTGGGTGTTAGGAATTGAACCTGGTTCCTCTGGAAGAGCAGCCAGTGCCCTTAACAGCTGAACCATCTCCTCAGACCCCATATACACACATTTCAGTGCAACATGCTGCCCATGAAAAGCGTATACAAAATTTTAACCAGCTTCTGAAAATTAACTACCCAAAATTACAAATAAAATTAAAGCAAGATTAGAAAGTAAACAAGGTCATGTGTGCAATGTTTAGGGCTTAAAGAATGCAAATGTTGATGGCTTCCTGGGGCAAAAGATCCCCACGAGGTAATGGAGAAGAAAGAAAGCAGGACCAAGTTAGGAGAGTGTGGTACCATGACATAGGTGTCTCAGTTGACTAGCTAACAGGAGCTGGCAGTGAAGTGCCTAGTAAAGGACCCTCTGTTGGGCAGGATGGCCCAAGAGCTAGGTCTTCTGCAAGAGTGGCCAAAGCCACAATGTGTGCAATTGTTGGCTGGAGCCGCCCTAGAAGTGGTGAACCATGGAGGGATGCAGCTAGAGGCTGTCAGCTCATCCTTGCAGATGAAGAAAGTTATCTCCTAAAGGGAGAGAGAGCAAGAGGCTGCCTCCATTGCTGCTACGGTGAGCATGCTGACGGTCAGAGATGTCTGGGCTCACATTGATCGAGCCTGTCCCCATAAAGATAAACAGTCCGTTACATTTTCAGAAAGAAAAATAATTGCTGCCCCAATTCCTCACTGAGCTCTTCCAGTCCAGTGTGGAGAGGAGTTGCCCGTCCACGTGATTTTCAAAGAATGGTCGCTTCGGTTCATGGACTGTGATCCGAACCCAGCTCCCTTTCTCTCTCTCACTGCACCTTTAATCTTGTTCCCATCGGCAGCCTGCTACTGCCCTGCGTGACAAAGTTGTCCTTGGTCTCTGGCCTCATCTCAGAAATGAGAGGTTCTTATCTCGTGTGAAAATGAAAACTCCACACCTGACTTACAAAGAAATATTCTCTCCTCACTAACATAGGTACCCAATGGGACAGGGAGGTCTCCGTACCACTCGTCCCTCAGCCACCACCATCCCTGACCTTTTCCTCTTTGCTGCTCCCAGCAGTGTCTCTCCCACAGCTCATACTTGCTGCTCCAGAAAGACAGGGGAGGGTGTGTGTGTGTGTGTGTGTGTGTGTGTGTGTGTGTGTGTGTGTGTGTGTGTGTGTGTGACAAATTGTTCTTATCTGGCTGAGTGACTTTGTACTCTGTGTCTTGGGAGATGGTTAAAAGGAACTATTTTCTGTTGAGGTTTGTGGGTTAAGGCGTCTCTATTCTGGATGGTTCTTTACAATTCCTTCCTCTGTTCCTAGACATCTGGAACATACCTCCCTTCACAGAGAAAACAGAGAACACACACACACACACACACACACACACACACACCTTCACGTGCCCCTATTATCGTGGTCTCTGGGTAACCAAGCAGGTCATGTCTCATTGATTGGCTACTGTCACCTCCCTGACAGATTCCAGGATCTACAGCGCAACTTCCTGCTCTTGGCTCCCTAGGTGGGACTCAGACCTTAGTCCGTAATCAACTTTAACTTTCCTGAGCCTGTCTTAGGTTGCTGTCCCCTCAGACTGTCTTCTGCACGGCAAATTTCCAAAGCGATGGTTATATCCAATTTTTCTCAATTGCCCTCTCAGTCCTCTGTCCATGGATGAGGGATTCTAAGAGCAATGACGCAGGTTCTTAATTTCCACTGCAAGGGGCGATCTGATCTCCGTCACGCTGACTTTGATCTTCTGGCATCTGTCACATGGTCAGCTCCGCCAGGCCAAGAGATCCATTCCAACATCTTGTTTATACCATGTACTTAAGGCTTTCTGCGGTATGCCCATTTGACACTGGGTTTCTATCCTAGACCGTGTTTATGATTACATCATCATCCTCTCACAGCCTTACTTGCTGTAGTTCTCATCGTGGACGTGTTTTAGTTTTCTTTTTTTTTTTTTTTTTTTTTTTTGTGGTTCTTTTTTTCGGAGCTGGGGACCGAACCAGGGCCTTGCGCTTCCTAGGTAAGCGCTCTACCACTGAGCTAAATCTCCAGCCCCGTGTTTTAGTTTTCTATTGCTTTGATCTTACTGCAGCAAAGAGAAACTAACTCAGCCCAAGCACAGGTACAGCTTAGGAGCAGGGGTGGGTATAAGTCAGTCAGTGGAGTGAGGGTAGATGGGTGGGTGAGTGGGTAAATGCCTCAGTCTCAACCTTCCATGAGAGAATTCTGAGGCACCTTCCCTGTGATTCTTAAAAGTGATGGAACCCTAGCTATCCACGCCAACACTCTCTCATCTATCTAGGTCTTTAAAAGAAAAGTGAGACAATGAGAAATGAATCTTTTCATTCTAATTATTGTATATGGCCTAGGGAAGAGGGAGCAATGAAAAGTTCCTCAGATCTAGAAAGTTCTCTTTAGATCTGGAAAGATGAGGAACAGCACGGCAGAGCGGGTCCTGACCACACTATTAGCGAGTAAATTCTAAGTCTTCCTCCTCGGAAAGAGGAAAAGATGTTGGCTTGCAAGCATCCTCCCATTGTGGGTCAGGCCTGTGCATTTCATAAATGCTTTCCTTTTTTCCCCCATTCCCTTTTAAATGTCCGTGTTAAAGGGGTGATTATCCGATTGAACCATGAAGGTGGCTGGAGAGAAACAAAATGATCTTCCAGTTGTTGAAGTGCACCCTAAGGGGCGATTGGGGATTAGGATGTGACATCATCGAAGTGGGGGAGAGGTCAGAGCACACTGAGGCACAGAGAGAGTCTAGAGCAGGAGAACCAAGAACGGCAGACAGGAAAGAGGTTAACATGAGGCTAAGGGTACAGAAACAGCTCCACGCGGGGCCTGAGGGATGCTCTTAATCCTTAGAGACTCCATTGGCCGCTCTATTAGGGTTCTGTAGAGTCACAAAACTCATGGAATGTCTCTATATATTAAGGGAAATTATTGGAATGACTTACAGCCAGCACAACCAACCCAACAATAGGCAGCTGTGAATGGGAAGTCCGAGAACCAAAGAGTTGCCCAGTCCCATGAGGCTGGGTGTTTCAGCCGGTCTTCTGTAGGAGCTGGAATCCTGAAGAAGTAGGTTCCAACAGCTATGCTGGCAAGAAAGTGCAAGCAGGCATAGAAGGAAACCTTTTTTTCTCCCATTTTCCTTATATAGGCCTCCAGCAGAAGGTGTGACCCAGATTAAAGTGACCACCTGCCTGGAACTAAGCTGCTCTTTACTTGGAACTTGCTCTGTCCCAGGCTGACCTTGAACTCAGAGATGGGCTTGCTTCTGTCTCCTGGGATTAAAGGTGTGTACCACCTAGCCTGGGCCTAAGCTTTTCATGGCCACTTTGCCTCGAGATCCAGATCAAAAGCCACAAGATCTGGATCACAGGTGTGCCCTCCCTTTCTGCGTGGTAGTTCCCTCCAGATGTAGTCAAGCTGACACCTGGGAATAGTCAGTGTCACAGCCACTCTGACACTGGAAAGAATTTCAGGGGGAGGCAGCGTGGTAAAACAGAGTTGGCAATGGTAGTAAAGATATTGTGATATAGTGGTACAGCCTTAGTCGTGAAGGTTAAGAGGAAGAGAGAGGCTAAAAAAAGGAAGACAAAGGATGAGAAAGAATATGGGCATGCGTTTTCTCATGCAGAGTGACAGAAAGCTTGTGCACACGAGGGTATGGGCTTCTGCTAGAGACCTTTCTCAGATATGACCGAGATATTGTGAGCTTACCCTTGGCGAGGAAAAGAAACGAGAGATGAGAAGAGGGGAGGCAGAGCGTATCAGGAAAGCTTATTAGGGGTGACGAGAGAAAGGTGACTGTGTACACATCCCGGGGAAGGAACCGATAGGGGGAGACAGCAAAAATAGAGATGAGAAATGGTGTTAAGGCTTCTCCCTCACCCACTCCTCATCCAGAAGGTTGTATGCTGATGAGTCCAGAGCATATAGGGTAAACGGGAGATTGTCCTCCCTTAAAATCAGAAAGAATAGGCAGATGTGTGGAAAGATTTACATGTGTCAAGAAAGGAAGGCATTGTCCTCGGCTTCCATGGGCACCAAATTGCTCTGGGACAGACAATAGGGAAAGCCACAGAACTGAAACTAGGCTGGCTCTTCCATTTAGAGAACAGGTCTCTCTCTCTCTCTCTCTCTCTCTCTCTCTCTCTCTCTCTCTCTCTCTCTCTCTCTCTCTCTCCTCCCCCCTCACAAGATGCGCTTTTAGGGTGAAACCAAGAGGCCCTAATACCCAGAAAGCACTTAGCATAGAGCCGCCCATGCCAAGGTCTCAATGAATGTGAGCTGTGCTGGTTACTGAAGGCACGGCATGGAGACCAAGGGCCGCTCATTCATCAACAGGTGTCTGTGACTGTTGAAAAGAAGACGGCAAAAATCGCTAACACAAGGAAGATAAGCCAAAAGCACCCATCAGCCTGAAGACCGTTGACGCTGGGATACAGAGCCGAGCTCCTTGTTTCCCTTGTCAGCAGCAACCTGTGCAGTGCACTGACCTCACCTAAGGTGATGTCACACCTAAGGTGTCCCCCAGCTACACCTCCGAACGACTAAGTCCTCATCTCATCGGCATCACATATCCCAGAATCCCAAAGTGGCCTCCTCGACTTATCTCTGTCCTCCGTCCTCCTGTGTTAATTGTTCTTATTAATAAAGCGCAGACTTTGTCCCACCTGCTTTAGAGTCACACAGAACGATGGTTAAAATGCTGGTGCTGTTAGCCCCACTTCCTACCCACTGAATAAGGATGGCGGTGTGGAGGACGGAGCTGAGGAACACCCTGCTCATGATACAAGATCTCCAAGTGATTCTGTGTAAACTGGGAAGCTGCAGCCTGCTCTTCAGTTCTGTGAGCTCTGAGAGGAAGCTCCCTAGCCAAGCGATATCTTTTGTCTCCAGTCACAAAAGGTTTGTTTCCCCAGGGCAAAGCCATGAAATGACACTGTCTGTTTTCTTCCCGGACTGAGCTCCTGGGAACAGGAGAGGGGCTCTACCAGCTTTTAACCTGTCCTCCTGGGCTTTGCACAGACTGGACTCAAAACTACAGCAGGGTGACAGGTATCAGCCCTGAGAGCTTCCTCCTGACAGTCTTGCTTTTATCTCTTCAGACCGGAGGTTGGGAGGATTGGGGGTTGGGTTGGGATGGGGGGGGGGAGGTTCAGAGGCACGGCTTCTCTGAAAGTAGGTTGTTTCAGAGAATATTAAAAAAAATAGATCTTCTGAGCTCATCCAACCACTTGTCTTACAAATTAAAAACACAAAAATCCACAGGTCCAGGATGTAGAACAACTTCAAAACCCGCAAAATTTAATGCAAAGTTGGGTTGGGTTTTTTGGTTTTTTTTGGGAGGGTGGGGTTTGATTTTTTTTTTTTTGGTTTGTTTTCGGTTTTTTAGTGTTACTTGCTTTGTTTTACTGGTGTTTGGTGAGCATACAGAGTAATGGTTCCCATCATGGTGTCTTAAATGTACCTGAGCCATCTTACTTTGCTTTCAGTCATTCCCCTCCCACTCGGCCCTCCCTCCCCCTCCGGTTTCCCCCGCTTTGCTTTCCAACTACATATATCATTACTCTGTTTCCCACCTCACTTAAAGTCTTCCTCCCCTCTCATGGCACCCTTTCCAGTTCTGTAGCATGTACACACACACACACACACACACACACACACACACACACACACAGAGAGAGAGAGAGAGAGAGAGAGAGAAAGAGAGAGAGAGAGAGAGAGAGAGAGAGAGAGAGAGAGAGAGTTCTAAATTTAGATTGTACATATAAGAAAAAAAAGAATTTTTATCTTTCTGAATCTGGCTTATTTTGCTTAACGATTTCCAACTTTTGTCCATTTTCCTGCAAATGTCATGATTTCAGTTGTATAAAATCCCACTCTGTATACAAACCACACTCTCTTTCGGCTCATCTGTTGATGAACTGCTAGGCTGCTCCCGCTTCCTGGTTGGCCACTGTGAATAGTGTGACAACAAACGCATACAGGCAAGCATTTCTGAGATGTGCTGGCTTCGGTTCCTTTGAATACACACACAAGAATGCTAGTACAGTGGTCCCATGTTTGGTTTTTTGAGGAATCTCCATACCGATTTCCATAGGCGCTGGAATGGAGAAAGAGTCAGCAGAAAGAGTGCCGCCTCTTCTCCCACATCTTCCCCAGCATCTGTTGTTATTTGTTTTCTTGATGAGAGCCATTCTGATTCAGGTGAGATGGAATGTCTTCTGGAATCTTGGTGGCGGGGTGTTACTTGATAGCATAGTAGCGCCAAATCTGGAGATGTTCTCCCACATAGAAAGTACTGAGTGGCTGTCATTACTATAGTTGGTGTCTTTATTATAGTTTGTAGTCATTTGTTGTTACTGATGTATACTTGAGACTGGAGGTGTTCTCAGCGAGCACTAGGAAACAGAAAGGAATGCCTACGAGAGCCGGCTGGCAGCTTGGCCTGTCTTGGCATTTTTCTCAGTTAATTCAGTACTGTTCAGGCTCCAAGTCTTTGCAGTAAACTCTGTCAATATCCCACAATGGATCAGAACCTGTGATCATTCTTCCTTTCATCAGAATGGTCATCAGCTGACATGAGATCGGCTACTCGTCCTGCAAACATTTATTAACCTTCTGCTAAATGCGAGGCCCCATTCCAGATGTGGGAAACATGGGCCTCTCATGGTCATTATGATAGAGGTTGGGGAAAGATGAGTTATACTCATTAAATATCTGTCATCAAGTCATGGGGTACTGTGAGGGGAAATGAAGCAAAATTAAGGGGCAGAAGCACAAGACAAGAAACGCCCTTTGAGGGTTGGGGATTTAGCTCAGTGGTAGAGCGCTTGCCTAGGAAGCGCAAGGCCCTGGGTTCGGTTCCCGGCTCCGGGAAAAAAAAAAAAAAAAAAGACAAGAAACGCCCTTTGGTTGGTGTTCAGGTCAGGTTACCAGCTGGGGTCACCCAGGTTTCTCCCTGCAGGGTCGGCATGGGGAGTTATCAACAGAAGCCCGTCTGGGAGCAAGGTGCTGCCAGGGGAAAGGAAATGAGCTTTCTTTTTCTTTTTTTGTGGGGTGGAGAATCCCAAGGCGTCCCCTACTTCTTAAATATTTCCATCGATTGGGAGGAAGAAGGGCAACCTCTGAGATCCAGGTTCTCTGAGATCCTGTCTCACGATCTCACAGTGGTTGGTCTAGATCAGGTTTGCTACTCAACAACCCAGCAATAGTCTTTCACGCTCATCTCTGTACTGTGGCTTCCCCTTGAATACCACGGTCTGCCTAACGGGGTCTGTCCTTCTGTAGCTCTCATGCCTCAGTATGTCCACGGTCCCTGTTCTTCATTTTTTAAATAAACCTTTATTATTCACTTATTTACAGGTAATTTCTATATCTCATCTTGGATGAACTAGGTCTGGACTTCATACTTTGGTCCAAGAAGGCAACCTCATTTATTCCCCTTCTAGGGGCACCCTCTCCATTCCCTTCGTGCATAAGGCTGCCCTTGTTTCTCCCAATCGATGGAAATATTTAAGAAGCAGGGAACACCTTGGGGATTTTCTGCCCCTATAAAAAAGAAAAAAATCCTATTAGAAGAGGGAATATAAGGGTCAAAAGATAAAGTGGCAGATTCAGTAAGCGGGACAAGGGGGGAGGAGAATTTTCTTGAGATCAGTGATCCCTGCGGTCATTGGAAATGACTGTATTGGGGGAAAGGAGGGGCAGGTACCTCATCCCAACCACTGCCATTTTTCAGAAGATCACATACATGTAAGCAAAGCACCCATACACACGGAACATAATAAAAACAAATCTTAAAACAACAAATAACAAAAAAAACAAACAAACAAAACAAAACAAACAAACCATGCAGGCTTCCTTCAATGGAAATAGTACAGGAACCCCAATACAATTTCAGTATGTCAATTAAACCCCGGGCAATTCCTCAGCCCTAAGGGCCTTATGAACTCCCTCTGCTCCAGAGTCAGCAGGTGGGGTTCCCAGACTTCTGCAGAGGGCGATGAATAATAATAAAACCCTGCCCAACTCCACTAAGAATCCTTTAAAACTGTGTTTATCACCTCTGTCTATGACTTGGCCCCACAAGAATGCTATCCACCCTTACAGTAATCATGACCTGCTTTGGCAGACTCCTTAGAGTGGGGAGTTGGAAGGAGAGCCCCCACTGTGAATCATTAACCTGGGAATGCTGGGTACTAAGCATGATGAAACCTAAGCCCTATCAACCGGACCGGGCTGACTTGCCTACTAAGAGGCTTCACTACAAACCCATAGCTTGTAGGAGAGAGTGTGATAAAGTGAGAATGTTCATGAGACTAAAACGCTGTTACCGTCAAGTGTACTCTTTGGGCGGTGGAGGGTCTCCCACCGGAGAGAAGAGCACTTCTCCCGGCATTCCTGTGCTTTCAGTATAGAACTCAGACTCTCTCACAGTCAACGCTTTGTCCCCGACCACCTCAGGCTGGAACAGAGGACTAATGGACGCAGCATAGATTCTGACTACGTTCTTTCCCGAGACTGATTTTCCTACCTTGCTTTCTTCAAACCTCACGTTCCTAGCCAGTCGGTATTTTATCTTGTTACATTTCGTAGACTCTGAACAGCTTGTGAGAGTGTATACAGTCAGAGTGAATACAGTTCTCGAAAAGACTGCCCTCTCTCTAAAACCAGCTGCCAAGTTTGAGGGATTCCAAAATCTACCCACTGCTATAGGAATTTGCTAGGAGGATTCCCTGAGCACACTTGAAACGCGTATACTCCTCACTATGATTTAGTGTAGGGAGAGGATACAGAGTAAAGAGTAAAGTTCTTCTGGAGAAGAAGTACCTAGGAGTTCAGAGAAACGTGAAACCTGACATTTCTGGTTAATTGGGACAGTGTTTCCCCCATGTATTATGAACATTGCCCAAGCCTTGGAATTTTTATTAGAGCTAGACCATGTGTTTGCCACATTGCTAACCTTGAGCTCCTAGCCCGTCCAAAGGTTGGACTGATACCTTTAATCTATAGTTCTTTGGAAAAGGTAGATATCACATTTGGCTCTTAGCCTCCCTAGTAAATTACTTTGTTGAATTGTCTGGTAACCAACACCCCAGGGCAAACAGACATTCCTCTCATACTTGGCATGGAAGCTTTTAAAATTAAATCCCAGTAGCTCAGAGTAAAAGCTAGAACACTCTTTAGGGAAGAGTAATTTCTTACAATATCAGGTATAAAATTCATCCCGGTAAGAGAAAGCTGGAACAGATAACCAACCAAATCAAATTCATGGATGTCTGACCAGACTACGGATCTTCACTGATTACAGGATCAAGTCCCCTGAGAAAAATCAATGGACTCCAGAAGGGACTCTATGACCAAAGCCAATGACCACCTTGTAAACTGGTTTTACTGCCTGGGGCACCCTAGTATAAAGATGGGAATGGGAATGCCCTTCACTCTGAGTAAGACGAGGAGGGCTGTCCTTCAGTGATCTCTGGGACCAAAGAAAGCACAGATGCTCAGACTGTCTCAGGCTATCTCATTGCCTCATTTATTTGGATTAGGATGGACCCATGTGTGGTGGAAGGTGGGACTCCTAGCAGATGTTCAGGACCATTTGAGAAAGCCATTGACTTGAGAAGATTGTTGTCCCTCAGACTTCAGAGTCCAAGACCCATTCTAAAGAAACAAACCTTCAGTAGTGTCTGGGTAAAACAGCTCCTGTCCCTTCTCTGACATTGTGAAAATCTTGTGGTTCCCAACAAGCACAAACACGCATGCATACATACATGTATGCACACACACACACACACACACACACACATACACACACACTCTCACACAGATACATATATACATGAACATAGTCACACACATACACACACACTGACAATACATACACACATACACATACACTCGTACCACATATACATAATACATACACGCATTTATATACATATACACATGTGTGTACACACTCACTCATGAGCATGTGTACACACGCACACACCTGTCTCTGAGGCTGTCAGCTGTCTATGGAGCATAGCATATACACTCCTGTCGGTGGCTCATCCAATCAGGAAAACCAGAAATGTCAGCTCTGGAAGACATCTACTAACCGTGGACATCGATGGATGTTTGTAAGCCTCCTGAGCTCAATGCTGCACAAGACTCCTACACCTCTGAGTCTCTCTATTCATGTGCTACGGGCCTGTCTCCCTCACACAGCCTGGCAGATGCCTACGTTACAGGCCAAGATATGCAGGGCCTACCATTGATGAGACCTCAGGAAATCAGTTCTCTGGGGTAAAAAAAAAAAAAAAAAAAAAAAAAAAAAAAAAAAAAGAAAGAAAGAAAGAAATCACAGCTTCTGTGGTTACATGAAATTGTGACTCCTCTCTCCTCACATGTCTGCCCCCTCCAAACTCTCCACATTCCACGAGACTGCTAAGGTTGGAGGATATTTGGTAATCCCAGGTCCAAAGCCGAGGTTCTACATGGGAAACAAGATATACCACCAAGGAAAATCTCTTTCGGGAGATGATGCACTCACCTCCTGGGTGAGGGGTGCTCCTCTGAACCCCACACTGACTTCACTCAGGAAGAAACTCTGCCAGGAGGAGCCAGGAAGTCCCCCAAGGTCACCCCATCAAGATAGAACATAGTAAACAGAAGAGCTCTACTGTTTCCTACAACAGGACGAGCAGCCCCTTGTCATGGAGGGAGAAAGGACAAGACCCAGGCACTGACGGACAGAAAGTAGAAGGACAGTCTTGTTTTTCAGGCTGAGGAACTCCATGGAATACCCTCCCCCACCCCAAGGGAGTCCTGAGCCCTGATGTCTAGATACCCCCTTTCCCACTTACCCTATAGTCTGATATATAGGCAGGGGCCAGTTCCTGAACTCAGCCATCCTCAGGGCCCACCTCACATCAGTCAAGCTCAGGGTCTCCCTCCTTGATTTCTTGGATGCAGAGTTCTGGGTGGTGACCAGTTTTTGCAAAGTGTGTCTGTCTTGTAGGTGGCAAAGAGTACCCACAAAGCTAACCTCTTGTCCCCGCCAGCGGGGACCCAGTTATTCAGGGTCCCGAAGAGGCTTTCTACCTGTGGGCCAAATGAGGGTGAAGAGAAGAAGGAGACCAAGCAAGATTCTGTTGTCAAGGTCTCGTTTATTGAGAGGAATGTACAGCATTTATAGCTCTGAGGCAGGAATAGAAGCGGGAACTGAAGCTTAGGGTGGGGGAGTTTGGGAAGTGCCCAAGGATATAAGGTGAATCACTACACTGCAAGATGTCCTCCTATAACAAAGAGGCAATAGTCTTCCGGGGACATGTTCTTTGAAAAGGTCGAACCCTTCTCAGGAATCTGCTCAGGGACATCCGGTGTTTTGCTCAGGCTGAAACATCCTGTCATTGCTCCCAGGGTCTTCCTGGGAGAGGCTCTAGTTCAACAATCTCATGTCTGTATGGCAGTCATTTCAAGATTGAACCTCTGTGGCCATGCAGCCCAGAGTCACGTAGCCACCTTGAGCTATGCAGTCACAAAGCTTCTACAACCTCTAGGGGATCAGCTTCATCTGATGCCCCAGAGTCACCCAGTTGCTCTCTTGAAGTTCTAAAGATGGGATGGGACTCAGCACAGGAGCCTGGAGCAGCTCTGGGGAGACACAAGCCTGGGACTCAGGAAGAGTCCAGAAGAATGAAGCCGACAAGGTTGAAGACCTTGCTCATAGATTGCAGTTATGAAACCCAGAGCCTGTCTTGTCCATCCTTATCCAGGCACTCTAAAACAACTTCTTCAGAGCTTGGCCCCTCTGGCATTCCCAGAGTGATATCCAGAAAGCCTTAATGGTCATCCCACCCTCAGAAGGGATAGGGAAGTGGTAGGGTTTGTCCAGGGGTCTTCCTAACCCCCAAATTAAGAGGCCTGATATAGATAGCTTCTCAACCTCCAGTTCCTCACTCAGAGGTTCTCCCAGGTTCAAACTCCATCAATGGCACCCACCAGTACATATTCCCACTGGGTCCCTTACTTTCCACCCACACATGCAGTTGGCTTGCTAGGCTCTGATCCCTCGCAAACGAAACTCGATATATAGAAGGTATCCTTAAGAGCCACAATCCACAGCTGGTATTCATGCCTGAATATCCTGATGAAGAACTGTAGAAATAAGATGCACCAAGGGGTTCCCATGCCATCCCTTTATGAGGAAGAGGGATACAAGTGTACTCAGCCTCCCAGAGAAAGACCTCTTTGTTACATCAGGGCATCGCTCGGGACGAGAACCAACTGCATGTCTGGGTGGGGGTAAGGGACCCAGTGGGGATATGTACAGGGTACCTTGCATCACTGCTAAGACATGGGAGTTCTGTAGGGTTATGAGCGCACTTCCCATTTTCCTAGCCTGGTCTCTCAATCAGTCCTAGCCACAGAGCACTTGAGTTTTCAAGTGTCTGCACTTTCTTACACAAGAAGTGACATTCATAACTCACCGGAAGTCTGCGGTACCCATGTATCTGTCACAGTCTCTCGTTTTTGACTGATTTACTGAAAGGCAGAGAAACAGGGTTTGTTTATTATTAATTCATTGACTTATTCATCCATCAAACATTTATTAAATACACTCTACAGGCCATACACTGAGGAAATGCGCTAATTCAAGTCTGATAAGCAAGAAAAGAGACAAAGTTTAAGTATATATATATATATATATATACTTAAACTTTGTCTCTTTTCTTGCTGGAACAATTCTGATCGGAAAGATCATCACGACCTCACCTTGAAGCATAAGCAAGTGTTCCGTATGATGGAGAAATCAGGAGATTCCATTTCAAGATGGAGGCACAAGAGGAAAGGGTGGGAGGGAGGGAGAATTCTTGGAATCTGGGAAGTGTGGCGGGGCTGAAAAGGCAGGCCGTAGGGAAGTATTGGAGGAGTGAGTCTGGAGAGCTGGTGACCAGTGCTGTTCACACAATGCCGGAACAGTGGGAAGAATTGAGGGCTTGGAATACACAATTAGATTTATACTTGAGTTCCTACAGATTGTGTGAAGAGGGCGAATAAGTTAAAATAATGAGGCTTCTGCAATTGCTCAGGCGAGGGAGGAGGGCATCGGCCGAGAGACTGGCAACGGGGCGGAAATAAAGCGGTGAATATGCGAGGCACTGAAAGGTAGACTATCCATCCAGCACAGGAAGAAGGTACGGAGCCAGGGGGCTGCGGATCATAGGAGACTGAGAAAGAGCTGGGGTATGAGGAAGTTATACATTGAAACGTGCCCGTCTTACGGTGAGATGCTTTTGACATTGCTTGGTGGGGCTAACCATTAGTTTAGAGCCTGTTTAAATTAAATGTCTGTCCTGGACTGGAAGCTAGATTTGAAAGTCGTTACGATGTGGTGGTATGTAGTGTGGGGAGAATGCTTTCATTCTCAAGCACAGAGGGTTAGTATGTTTACCTTACATCCACTCCTTTGTTCTTATGTAAACATGTACATGTCTTAGGTTTCTATTGCCAAATGCACCTTGGGAAGGAAGGGGTTTATTTTATCCTACAGCTGGCAGTACATCATCCAGGGAAGTAAAGGTTTGTGAGGAACTGAAGTGGGGACCATAGAGGGATGCTGCTTACTGGTTTGCTCCCCATGGCTTGCCCAGCCTGCTTTCTTTTACAACTAAGGACCAAGGGTCCAGGAGTGGCACTAACCACAATGGGCTTGGGCCCTCCCACACAATAGCTAATGAAGAAAATGCCTCGCAGGCTTATCAACCAGGTTAATCTGGTTGAAGGCATTTTCTCAGTTGAGGTTCTTTCTTTCCAGATAACTCCAGCGTGTGCCAAATTGACAACTAATCAGGACTGTATAATAAATAATAATAAATATAATAAACATAATATAGTAGCAAAATAGTTTTTAGTTTATAATAGCAAAAGGTTAAAAACAGAAAAAAATATTTACTTAAGGGGTTAATTAAATAAATTATAATGGTGCTGGAGAGATGGCTCAGTGGTTAAGAGCATTGACTGTTCTTCCAGAGGTTCTGAGTTCAAATCCCAGCAACCGACCGCATGGTGGCTCACAACCATCTGTAATGGGATCTGATGCCCTCTTCTGGTGTGTCTGAAGACACCTACGGTGTACTCATGTAAATAAATCAATAAATCTTAGAAAAATGAAAAAATAAATTATAGTGTAGCTATATAGTAGAACTTGATAGAGCCAAAAGAAAAAAAAGACATAAATTCTTAAATATGTACACAGAATGAATGAGTCCTAAGATAAGGAATTACTGGGGTGTGGTAAAAGCAGAACTCGAAGTTATGCGTATAACCGTATCTCTACTTATAAATAAAAAGAACTACTCGTGTTCAAAAGTTCCAGAACATCAGGACAGACTGGACAAACATATACAAAATTCTGAGCTTAAAAGAAGGGAGCCAGTCTTTCTGACTGATCTAAAGTCAGGGCCTGTGGAACCCTTTGCCAGACAGCTGTCCTCTCTGACAGCGTGGGTGGTCGGAATGGAACAGGAAAACAGGAACAGTACACAGAGACGTGCAGGAACATGAAATTAAAGACTCACCGAATGCTCCATCACAGGAGCCCGTAATGGAGAAAAGTGAGGGGATTAGATTAAGATAACAGGGGCTTCCTGACAGAAGGAATAGTTAAGGATTGTGAATAATGCACGGAGGAGGGAGGAGATCCATGCACCTTTCTTATATTTTCAGTGCAAAAGTGGGGGTGGGGGGAAGAGCCAGTCCCCGTGGCTCCTCTGCCCTGCCCAGTCTCAGTTCCTACTATGCTCCCTGGAAGCATTTCTGCATGGCCTCTGATCACCTGAGCTGTAAGATCTCCAACCCCAGCTGCCTTTTTCTGTCTCCCTCCACTACTGCCTCAGGAGAAACAACCAGCAGAGGCCAGGTGGTAATTGCGTCACAGTTACCACATCCTCTAAGATGCGAAGGAGGAAAAGACGCAGGGGTAGACGCGGAGATAGGTGGAAAACCTTGTAAGAGAACTGGGGTTTTGTGCTAATTACTGGGGAGGTGTAGATTTGGACATAGGGCACCAGATCTGCCATGGTAGGTCTCGGGCAATTGGGAAGAAGTGCTTCTCTCTCTGAGGTCTGCTGTAGCTTGAAGGAAGCACAGAATAGGCTGGGGTGGTTTCCAGACAGGTTAGCAACTGAGGCAGTGCAGATAAAGGTGCATAGCCCACATCTTATAAGGCAGACTCCTAGGACCTACCCACATCCCTTCTAGCTATACCCTAGTCTGTTATGAACACATATCTAAGGTTTTCGGCCTCTCTTAGCTTTGTGTTAAAGGCATAGAAGCAAAGAGCCTCTATATACATTAGCTCTGTGTACATCAGTAAGAGTGATTACACAGGGGCCCCTGGGGCAGTAAACCTCAAACAGAGAGAGCCTCACGTCTCTGTCTCTAACTGCTCCACTCCACCAGGAGTCCCTTGTTAGGGTCTGTGGTAGTTTGAATAAAATGTCCCCCGCAGTGATCTCCAGTTGGTAACACTGGGGAGGGCTGGGAGATATGGCTTCGTTGAAAGAACTTGTCCACAGAGGAGGGTTTTGAGGTGTTAAAGGGGCTGCAGGAAGTTTCCAATGTACGGTCTCCATTTTGTCCTTATACTTCACTGTGTGAGCCCTCAGCTTCCTGTTCTTGCTGCCATATCTCCATGACGCAAGACTCTTACCCCCTGGGACCAGAAGCCCAAATAAACTCCTTTTTTCCTATAAGTTTCTTTGGTCACAATGTTTTATTATAGCAGTAGAAATAACTGATAGAAGGTCAAACTTCAGGTCTTCTGAATTTTGTTACTGGTAAAGTAGGACAGTCCTAGGGCTGGGTAAATAGCTCAGCTGGTAAAGCGTTCCCGTGAAAGTGTGATGGTCTGTGTTTGGACTCCGGGCAACCAATATAAAAAGCCAGGCCTAGCCCTGAGGAAGCGAAGACAATAGGGTCCCTGAAGCTCACTGGCTAGCTACTCTTGCTGAATCAAAGAATACCAGGTTCAGTGAGAGGCTATTTCAGGAAAAAAAAAAAAAAAAAAAAGGTAGATTGGAACAGATGAAGATACCCAAAGTCATCTTCTGTCCTAGATACACATACTCGCAGAGGCCATGCTGTTACACTGCAGATCCAACCAACCTTCATCAAAAATATTTTTTGGTGGATCACACCCTCAGGAGGCAGAGACAGGCAGATCTCTATGAGTTCAAAGTCAGCCGGGTTTATGTAGAGAGTCCTAGGACAGCCAAGGCTAGTAAAACCCTGTGCTGTCTAATTTTATGGCAACTTGACACAGGTTAGAACCATTATTTGGGGAACCAGAATCTCAACTGAGAAAATGCCCCGACCAGATTGATCTGCAGGCCAGCCTGCGGGCATTTTTTTTCTTTTTTTTTTTTTTTTGGTTTTTTTTTTTCAGAGCTGGGGACCGAACCCTTGTGCTTGCTAGGCAAGCGCTCTACCACTGAGCTAAATCCCCAACCCCAGGGCATTTTCTTAATTAGCGATTGATGTGGGAGGGCCCAGCCCATCGTGGGGGTGAAGAGGGGTCTTACAAAAAAGCAGTCTGAGAAGGCATGGGGAGCAAGCTAGTAAGCAGCATTCCTCTGTGGCCCTCTGCCCTGTTTGAGTTCCAGCCTTGACTTCCCTCGGTGATGAACTGGTGTGGCAGTATACACTCAATTAAACCTTCCCTTCCCAAGTTACTTTTAAGCTACAGTGTTATCACAGCCCCAGAAAGCCCTTTGTATTGTAAGGCTTGAAGTGAGTCTTATCAACCTGGGAGACCCCTCAAGTGATACACGAGAATGGAGTTCGATGCAAATGGAAGAGGTTTAATTTCTGGCACGTCAGGGTTGACCTTCAATCAGCCCCTCGTGGCGAGGGACTAGAAGGCGACCCCAAATGGCTATAACAAGCAGTTTTTATACGTTTTAGGGGTACAGGTTACATCAGCAAGGTTACAGTTTAAGCTTATTGGCTAAGCATATTGACCTTTGAATCTATTGGCTAGCAAGCATATGACATGCATTCGAACTCTATCTGGGACCAGAGGGTCAGGTGACTATGTCAGTACATTCTGCAGATTTTCAAGAATGTCCCTGCTCCTCTGGAGAACTGTGGGTGGAGAATGGAACTTGGTTTAGCCTTGACCCGTTTTGGGAAGCTGGTACTTGGCCTAATCTTGACCAAGGCGGTGGGTGTAAAGCTGGCGAAAGCTCCTAGGGTCCTTCACAGGAACCCCATAACCTACCTACTTTCTACCAGGCCAAGCCTCTTAATAGCTCTTACACTTCAGTAAGAACTAGGGTCCTTCAGTATCCCCACCAAATCATTCAGAAGCTTTTCTTTTTTGACAGAACAGAGTGTGTACAGAGTTTTTCTTGCCATTCCCTAAACACAGTACAACAACCACATCCATAGCACTGGTTACTGTAAGTAATCTAGAGACTACTTAAAGTTTATAGGGGGATGTGTCATGTGTATGGACTATATGCAAATACTTGTATGCAAATCTGAGCTTCTGAGATACACATTACAGCTCTCCCTTGCAGCAAGCCCTTCTTGAAGAAGGGTTTCTCCCAGTCCCTAGCATCTTCCCCACCCAGAGCTGACCACAGAAGTATTCATCTGACTGTGTGAAAACACAGGCTTTGCTTTTGGTTAGGAGGGTTGGGGAAACTAGGTTTATTTTCCAAGAGGCAGGTTGTCAGTCTTATGCACAATGCGGGGCAACAGGACGAGCCTCGGGTCTGCGGTCAGTCTGGTCGCTCTTTTGTGTCTCTTTTGCCGAGTTCATTCCTTCGACCTTGTGATCCATTCTCTTTGCAAACGTGGTTCGAGCCAAGCGAAGTCCTTTTACTGGCTACAAACCAGAAGGCACGGGGTACCTGGGTTCAAGCACGAGGCTCTGAGTTCAATTTCCACCACTGGGAGAGAAAAAAAAATAATCAAGCCCCTCCCAGTTATGTTCTTCCAAGAGCCACCCTTCCTCGGCTCTAAGTTCCTCTGATTTTTCTTGGTTGCCTCTACCTTCCTCCACCCACCCCCACGCCCGTCCTTCTTTAAATATGCAAATATTGCTAGGAAGCTAAGCAGAAGCCGCACCACATCTATCTCCATTTAGAAACCGTTCTAGATGTTTATAAATGTTCGGGGGGGGGGATGTAAATCTCCTCGGAGAAGCAGGCGTAGATGAATCTGTGAGCTCATTTTTGTAAAAGTTGCAAGCATAAACACTGGGGCCAAGGCACTTTGCGTCAACCCGAGCTTCAAAAGGCAGACATTTAACCATCAGTGGGGCTCTGTTACTGTTTTCTCGATTTCTGAAAGGAATCTTACTATCAACGACCTGGGGGGAAAAATTAGCACAAAGCGATTCCTTTTAACTCAACGATGTTTTTTTTGTTTGTTTGTTTTTGTTTTTGTTTTGTCTTTTCATAATGCTACACGAGGTTGTATGAAACGGCTGTGTGCCACGAAAGAATAATCAGATACAAAGGCCCACAGCGAAGGGTCTGCATCAAAGGCACGTGTCCCACCTAACTGGCGTTTCTAGAGTGGCTCGAGAAGGATTAGAAGGCTGCTGTGAGGGATGTAAGTCATACTTGAAGGAACTGGCATGGTCAAGGTGTGGGGATGGGGGGGTCACGTGTGTTTTAGAAACCATGATTATGTCTAGATGGAGCACGGAATAAAGGTAGGGGTGACGGAAAATGAGAAGGGGCGACGATTGTCCCCGGGACGGAGATGAAGCAGAGGAAGTTCAGGGGCAGCCAGTAACCACTCTTTTCAACTTCCTCCACTAACTGGAAGATCTCCCTGACCACCTGAGTGTTCCCAGGGACACTCTTCAGCAGGACCTCTGCACCACACAAGCTTCTCCACCATGAACGGAATCCATAGTTCATACTCAGATCTGTTCTCACCACATCTGGCTCTGTCTTCCTTGTCTTACCGCTCTTCCCAGGCTGTTTCCCCTTTTCACATATCCCTGGCTCCCTCTGCCAGTCTCTGAACATCGTAACCCCTTGTCTCTTCACCTCACAGCTACCTTGGATGTCTCTCAGAGATGACAGATGCCCAGTGTCAGAAACAGGAAATACAGGCAAAGGCCACCACATTCACCACAGTCTAGCACTATTCCACGTGTGAGGGAGCACATGTTGATTACCTACTTTTATAGGTTTCAGAAATTCACATGGTTGAAGCTCTGGTCCCTAGTACTTTACAATGTGAGTCTATTTGGAGTCTTTAAAGGGGTAACAAGTGAAGTGAAATTAGAATGAGCTCTGGCCAGTTCTATGTCAACTTGACAGAAGCCAGAGTCATCAGAGAGGATGGGATCTCAATTAAGAAAATACCTTCAGGCTGGAGAGATGGCTCAGCGGTTAAGAGCACTGACTGCTCTTCCAGAGGTCCTGAGTTCAAATCCCAGCAACCACATGGTGGCTCACAACCACCTGTAATGGGGTCTGATGCCCTCTTCTGGTGTGTCTGAAGACAGCGACAGTGTACTCACATATATAAAACAAAAAAAAAATTTTTTTTAAAAAAAAAAGAAAGAAAATACCTCCATAATATAGAGCTATAAGCAAACCTATAGGGCATTTTTAAAATGGGTGATTGATTGGGAAGGTACGAGCCGATTCTGGTGATCCCGGGTTCTATAGGAAGGCAGGCTGAGAAGGCCAAGGAGCTAAGTGATTAGCATCTCCCATGGCCTCTGTATCAGCTCCAGTTTCCAGGTTCCTGCCCTGTTTGAGTTTCTGCCCTGACTTCAGTGATGGAATATGATGTGGAAGGGTAAGATAAATAAACTGTTTCCTCCCCAACTTGCTTTTGGTCATGGCGTTTCATCACAATAGTGATAAACCTAATTAAGACAGGCCCTAATCTAATCTGGGACTCCTGTTCTCATAAAGGGAGAACACTTGGATGCAGACACACAGGGAGACCACGTGGATCTCTGGGAGAAGAGAGTACGTCAGCTGCAGCTGGCCTCAGAAGAAATAGACGTGCTAACATCTTGATTTCAGACTTCTAGGCCCTACCCAGAACTATTTGAAAATAAAATCCCAATTCTTTTCCTTTTCCTCCTCCTCCTCATCTTTCTCCTCCTCCCCTCCCCTCCTCTTCCTCCTCTTCTCATACACCCTTGACTAGCCTCAAACTTCCTACATAGTCAGAGATTACCTTTAACATTGGATCTGATTTTCCTGCCCCCATCTCCCAAGTGCTGCGATTACAGGCATAAACCACTCTTGGGTTATGCAGTGCCAAGAATCAAAATCAGGCTTTCATGAAATAGTGAATCAACTGAGCTACGTCCTCAGCCCTCCAATGTGCGGTTCTTAAGCCGCTATGCCTATGATATATTTTTATAGTTGTCCCAGCAAACTGCTTGAGCCTCTTGCTGAATTATGGATGGACCAAAGAGACATTCACAATAGCCTTAGAGCCTGCCAAATCCATGTGCCTCTTCTGAAAAAAACCTGTTTTGTGTTGATACTGGCAAAATTGGCCAGATCCTGAGTTTTATGGCCCAGCTACCCTAGATATCACTGAATGGACCCAGGGGTCACAGGCCTGGCTAGCACAGTGGTTTCAGAGGAGAGCTCTGTTTTGTTAGAGAACTTAGAACAGCAGCTAGGAATCCAAAAAGGAATGAAAGCAGACAGCAAAGCTGAGGAGGAGACAAACTATAACTACAGCCCCTTCTGCAGGGACAGCAGGCCCTCTGTACAGCCAAAGTGCCTGCCATTTCCGAGAGGTCATGGAGTGGTCCCCACTCTTCCATGAGGCCAGGCCAGGTGACTATTCACATAGAAGAACCCATACTTCTCAGTGCTTACTTGAGCTCTTCCAAACCTGAGCCCTGATTAGTACTCTGAGACACTAGGCTACCGGTCTGGGCCGCTACCCTGCCGCAGCAGCCATGCTGTCCTCCAGGCCCAGTGTTTAATTATCTTCTCAAGAATGATACTGATGTCCCCACCTAGCTGCAACTCCATCATCAGGAACTACCCAACATAGCAAATCTGCGTACACCAATATCGGAAGAACTTGTCCCAGCGGGAACAAGTTATAAATCTACCCATTTGATACGAAAGCATCTGTGCTTAAGAACAAATCTACATCCTTTATGTAGGCATATAAAATAAGGAACACTGCTAAGACTGAACCCCAGTGAACTAGATTGTTGGGGGAGGCGGCAATGGGGAGGATGGGGAGGGAACACCCATAAAGAAGGGGAGGGGGAGGGATTAGGGGGATGTTTGCCCGGAAACCGGGAAAGGGAATAACACTCGAAATGTAAATAAGAAATACTCAAGTTGGGGTTGGGGATTTAGCCGAGTGGTAGAGCGCTTGCCGAGGAAGCGCAAGGCCCTGGGTGCGGCCCCCAGATCCAAAAAAAAAAAAAAAAAAAAAAAAAAAAAAAAAAAAGAAATACTCAAGTTAATAAAAAAAATAAAATAAAATAAAATAAGGAACACACATAGGTGATAGGGGAACAGAGGAGAGGGTTGGGGTGTAGTTCAGTGTAGCTTGGAGTACTTGTCTAGTATGTATAAAGCCCTGAGTTTGACCCCAAACAGTGGGTAAGCTGAGTTTTGTAGTAAGAACCTATAACACCAGCCCTTGGGAGGCAGAGGTAGACTATCACAAGATCACAAGACTACCCTGAAATACATAGACATGGCAACAACCTGTCTAACACACATGTGCACACACACACACACACACACACACACACACACACTCCCATACATACACACACTTAGCATTCAGTAATGAAGGAGAAAGTTGAAAATAGTAAGTCTGAAAGTTTCTTTTTGTAAGATTTATTTATTTATTTAATGTATATGAGTCTACTGTAGCTGTCTTAGGGCATCTGATCCCATTACAGATGGATTTGAACTCAGGACCTCCGGAAGAGCAGTCGGTGCTCTTAACCACTGAGCCATCTCTCCAGCCATGAAAGAGAGTTTCTTATCAATCAGTCCTGGCACTGGAAAGCAGAGAATAGAAGATGATAAATAACTGACCCTCAAGAAGGAGAAAAGAGTAAATTTGATCACTGTAACCCAGGTAAAGGTGAAAAGGAAATGACTCCACACACAGAGTTGTCCTCTGACTTTCATAGGCATGCTATGGCGTGCACACACCATCATTGTTGTGAGACCCCCAAAGTGGTCTTAGCTCAGGAGCGCGACCCACAGAACACAATATGATGACGGACCGATGCAACGGCAAGAGGTTTATTGGTCCATGCACATGGGGCTGCTCATCCACGCAGGGAGAGGCAACCCCGAACTCAAAAAGCACACACCTTTTATACTTTACAGAGGGCAGGTCTCAGCATCAGGGCTAGCTGGTTTACTCTGATTGGTGGAACACAGGACAAAAGAGCTCTTCAGGCATTGGTTGGTTTGCTCAAGGGGCTGTTTTTGGCTTAATTAGCCAATTTCCTCATCCTGCTCTGCACCTGGCCTCAGAAAGTTCCTGGGAAGGGAGGGGGGTGGTCAGATAAGGTGAGGCTGACGTAGGGGGTCTTTTTCCAAGAACAGCTTTGTTTGTTTTGGCTGGTCTCAACTAAAGCCTGGTCACTCTGACCACCAAAACCTTGTTTCTATAGTCCCAGAACCTCGTTCTTACAGCTTTGTTTCTTGTATCTATAAAACTTATTTCTTCACCACCACCACCACCATCAAACAAAACCAGAATCTGGACAGCAGGAAAGTCCTGGGGACTAAGACGCTGAAAGACCTTGACAGAATGACATTCTTCTCAACACAAATGATCACTACTGTGTGCTGAACTCTTCTCCCTCCAAGACCATATGCAGATATCCTTCAGTCAGGGCCTGTAAAGAAATCATTAACCAGATACAAGATCATTAGATGGGACATAATCCGTTCTGGTGGATGTCCTTCTAGGTAAAGGACATGTAGCCCCAGGGATATGCATGCAAAGATCAGATGAGCACACAGGGAGAAGATGACCCTCTGTGAGCCAAAGAGAGAGCTCAGAAGACGCCAACCCTGCCCTGCTGACCCCTCAACTCTCAGACTTCCGGTCTTCAAACCATGAGGAGGTAAGAACCTGTATTCAAGTCCCCACCTGAGGTATTTTTGAACTGAGCCTGCGGTTCCGAAAAAGAACGAAAGAGGAAATCCTGGCCTGACTGAAAAAGGGAAGCAGGCCACAATCAGATGAACAGGAGAAGCAGCTGAAGCCCACAGAAGGGGCGAGCAGAAAACGGCTTCGGTGTGTCTGAACCGGGTGCTTCAGAACAAGGGCTGCAGATGAAGGGAACCCCATTCACACGGCCCTATCATCCATACCGGGGCTGCTGTGGCTCCCTGTGCTAAACTGGGACTCTTACGTCTCCTGCAGCACTCTGATGTGAGGAGCTCAGCTGGATGAACGCCCCGCCCCACCGCACCTTTGCACTGTCTGAGGCTTACCCAGAGTCTACGGTGCCCCCAGCTGTTTCTTTCTAGTCAATTATTAAGCGCAGCTGGGTACTCGAGAAATACTATTTTCGGTGTGACCAGGAATTTCTCCAGGACAAAGTTTCTCTTCCGGGACACCCCCACCCTGAACCAGCCTAAGACTTTTTCAACCTGCCTCTCCAGTCAGCCCTCTTTCCCTACCCAATCTCTCTATAGGTGATTTATCTACACTGTTACCTGAGGCCTCTCTTTGCTCAGCCCTGTGCGGGCCTCATAGGGGCACACCCGGGGAAACACCCAGAGGGCTAATTTTTTTTTTTTTTTTTTTTTACTCGCTGCTCCTTTTGACTGATCGGGCTGCCCTAGTCTCCTTTTTTAATCCCTCCTCCATACCACCCACAGTCCTTCTAAAATCCAAATCTTATCTTGTTATATTCTGCTTTCAAGTTATCTGGACATTTACAAGATACATTTAAAAAAAAAAAACCCATAAGCAGCTGTCTGCTCTCCCGTCTCTGATCCCTACCCACTTCTGTTAGTCATATGGGATGTTCTGTACTCTTATAAACCCAAGTGCTATTTTATATCAGGGCTTTTGGCTGAAGATCTCTTCATGGAACATCCTCCCCCATTCTCTGATCCTTCCATGAGTGTGCATGCATACACACACGTGTATGTACACGCACACACACACATTTCATCCTTGAGCACACCACAGCCTCCTAACAAAACAGCAGGGACTAGGAGCCGGAACCAATTTTCCCCTCATAGTTCCGGAAGCTGGAAGGCGGAGATAGAGGTGTTTCCTTTGGAGTCCTTGCTTTTTGCGTTGTAATAGGTTGTCTTGTTCACTGGCCCTTTCCTCTGTCCCTGTATCCCTGAAGTCTTCCAATTTACCCTTCTTAAAAAGGCACATCATATTAGATTAGGACCAACTCTAAAGACCTGTCTTAAGTGCCCTTAAGAGACCCTATATACATTTATATTCACATTCTAAGGTGTAAGCAGACACGCCCACCCAAAGGACACGCCCACTCAAAGGACACACCCACCCAAAGGACACACCCACCCAAACAAAACCATTTCCCATTGTTCTATTTTTGTACTCAACACTGACACCTAACACATCCTTCCCCCCCCCCAACTTCCCAGCTCTTTTTTCTCTTACGGAACCCTTTAGAGATAAAATCATTTCTGTATTCTTAACTTTAGTACAGCACACATAAATAGTAGATGCTCAAACTGTGGGATGGGAAGTGTACCTACATGTGTTATTTTGTGCACACACGTGTCAGTAAAACATAACATTAAAGTTTCTAGCATTCCAATACTTTCTTAGCCCTTTGTGCCCCGCCAAGCTTCTCTTGTAGCACTTCACCTCATGCCCAGCCTCCTTTTTTCTGTGATTCTTCAACCTGTTGATGGAGAAAGACACATTGGACTCTTATGGGTGTTTGAAGAAGCCTGGCCTTGAGCCTCACAATCAACGCCCCAGTGGTCTGAAGGGAATAAAGAAAGTTCCCCTTTCTAAAGAAGGGATCCTTAAGGTACCATGAAAAAAAAGGGGTCTCCCAAGAAAAGGTTCTATGAGTGCTCTTTTTTTGGTGTTAAGTTAGTCCAAGTTTATTCCCATTATTAACAATTAGAAGACTTTAATGAGCTAACTTGAAAGATGATTATTAGCAATGAACTGATTTGACTGCGAGAGCAAGCTTGGGTTGAAGGTCACTGTTGGCCAGGACACTGGAGAGCACAGTAAATTTGAAAAGCAGGGCAGGGATGGAGTGCTGGGTCAAAAGGCCTCTTAGGTGCCTCTCCATGAGGTCATAGATACCTCTTCTAGTCAATGGTTCTAGCCATTCACCTTCATCTTCTCACCCAACATTAAAAGCAGAGGGAAGAACAAAAGGCGAGGGCGGAGAGATGGCTCAGTGGTTAAGAGCACTGACTGCTCTTCCAGAGGTCCTGAGTTCAAATCCCAGCAACCACATGGTGGTTCATAACCATCTGCGATGGGATATGATGCCCTCTTCTGGTGTGTCTGAAGACAGCTACAGTGTACTTATATATAAACCAGTAAATCTTTATCTGAAGGGGGAAAGGTGTCATTCAGTTCCCTAAACAAACACATGGGGCAATAAGCGATGGATAAAACGAACACACATAGCAGTGAGAGACCTGAGATGGGAGGATGAGTGAGACAAGGAGACAGGAACAAAGAGATAAAAGACTGCATCTCTACAACAACCAGCAGTGCTCCAGATGGGCTGGGATGGAGGAAACCCTGGAAGAGCAGGGTAAGCTGAGGTCACTGACTCTGGATGAGAAAGCACGAAAACTGCAGACTCAGCTCACAGCTCTCTCTATATGATTAAGTCACTCCTACTTCAGTTGAATCATGGCCCCCAAAGATGTCTACATTCTAATCCCCAGAAAGTGTAAGTGCTATATTCAAGGGTAAGAAAGACTTTGCAGATGTAACTAAACCAAAGATCTTGAGATGGGGAGATTATCCTGGGTTACCCACACAAGAGTCATGTAGTCATGGGAGTGCTGGAAGAGGCAAACATGGCAGCCAGGTGAGGCTCAAATAGCAGGAAGCACCCAGGGATGGTGGAAGATGCTTCTTTTTTTTTTTTTTTTTTTTTTAACTTGAGTATTTCTTTCTTTTTTTTTTTTTTTTTTTTTTTTTTTTGTTCTTTTTTTTGAGCTGGGGACCGAACCCAGGGCCTTGCCTTCCTAGGCAAGCGCTCTACCACTGAGCTAAATCCCAACCCCTTGAGTATTTCTTATATACATTTTGAGTGTTATTCCTTTCCCGGTTTCGGGCAAACATCCCCTCCCCCTCCCTTCTCTATGGGTGTTCCTCCCCATTCTCCCCCCTTGCCGCCCTCCCCCCAACAATCTAGTTCACTGGGGGTTCAGTCTTAGCAGGACCCAGGGCTTCCCCTTCCACTGGTGCTCTTACTAGGATATTCATTGCTACCTATGAGTTCAGAGTCCAGGGTCAGTCCATGTATAGTCTTTAGGTAGTGGCTTAGTCCCTAGAAACTCTGGTTGCTTGGTATTGTTGTTCATATGGGGTCTCGAGCCCCTTCAAGCTTGGAAGATGCTTCTTAAACATGGGGAAACAGAATGGAAGACCATGAAATCAGTGTTCCTGTGGAAATGAAATTATTTGATATGTCCAATAAATGTCCACTATTATAGCTATTCCCACCCCACCCCCCTTTAAATCTGGAGATTGAACTCAGGGTATGGTATGCGCTAGCCAAGAACTCTACTAGTGAGCGACGTCTCCAGCCCTATTCTTGGATCTCCAAAAGTTGATTCTCCAGTGTGGTGACTACAAGCCATAGATGACTATTAGATACTTGAAATGCGACTTTTCTGATGGAAGGTGTGTTATAAATGTAAAATAAAGTTTTAAATGCTTATTATAATGGTTAATCTTAGTTATCAACCTGACATATTTCCAGATGTGTCTGTGAGAGTATTTCCAGAGAAGATTGACCTGAGGGTCAGAGAAGCAAGAGATGAATGTTTTCTTTGAATGTGGATGACACTCTCTAATAGACTGAAAGGGGCTGGATAAAACAAAAAGCGGAAGGAGGAAGAATCTTTCTCTTTTCTCATCACTGATGAAATGTCTTCAAAAAGCAACTTACAGGAGGAAGAGTTTCCTTTGGCTCATGGTTTGAAAGGGTACAGTCCATCGTGGCAATGGAAGTCCTGGTGGCAGAACCAGCTCCCATCAGGAGTTGAGGTAAAACAACCTGAGGGTGCTTGTTTACATCTCTGCAGATCAAGAAATAGTCAGTCGGAAGCGGGGCCCAGCTATATGCTGAAGGCCCCTCCCCAGGCCATCTTTTCTCCAGTAGCTAAAGGTTCCACAAGCTCATATAAACAGCACCAACGGTCAAACCACAGCATATGCATGCCCACCGCATTAGCTACCCTTCTCATTGTTGTGGCAAATGACTGGCAAAGGCCGCTTAAGGAAGGAAGGGTTTATTTTGGCTTGCAGTTCGAGGGGACACAATCCGGCATGGAGGAGAAAGTCAGTATAGCAGCAGAATCCTGAAGTAGCTAATCACATTAAAGTAGAGAGAAGAAGTCTTGCTCAGTTAGCACCATGGGCCTAGGACAATTTGGATGGGTCATCCAATTCAGTCCCCATAGGCATTCCTAGGGGTTGGTTTTCATAGCAATTCTAATCCTGTCAAATTAACAAGACTAACAGTCACGCCCCGAAGTTCTCTACTTTTGAGGAGGTGCCTGTTTGCCCATGATGACTCAGGCTCCTCTGCCACTGGACGCAAACTTGCATCACTAACTAAGCAGAAGTTCCCCGGGCCTCCAGCCTCGGGCTGAAGTTGCCTCATGGGTCCCTTTGTTCTGAGGATTCTAGATTCTTGGGCTGAACAGCTATTAGTTCATCTGGCTTTCCGACCTGCAGATGGACTTTGTGGGGCCCGTTAGCCTCTGTGCAGGAAAGCCGATCCAAGATTTTTAAGAGCCAGGGGAACGGGAAGCTTCCTGTGAGATTTCATCTCGTGAAACCGTTAGAGAAGCTGCACTGATGACCTCTCAACGGCTCCTGAAGAAGGCCTGAGCGAGGACGCCAATGGGCATATTTAGATGAAAAAGAAAGAATCTCATAGGGCTTCAACCCTACAAAACAAAACAAAACAACCCACAGAAGTACAGACAACTCCGGAATGCTGAGAGTGGGAGAAATAGTCCTCCCTGGGGAAGAGCCCCTCTTGGTTATCCAATGCAAACGGTCAGCATTGAAATACATTGTAAGGACTGAGCAGGCTGTATTCCTGTATTTAGAAACATATACTAGGAGTATATTCTTTAATTGTTGGTACATACGTTACAACAATGAACGTTGTAACGTTACAGTTACATTTCTGTAACTGTACAGAAATGGAGGCCACCGATCTGAGACAGAGCAAGGCAGTGCCTGGGGAGGTTTGGCGGGAGGAAAGAGAACATGATGTAATTATATTTTAATTTTTACAAATTAAAGCTAATTTATAAACGCCCTCATAATTTCATACATATCGTATTGATTCTGTTCCTCTGGAGAACCCCAACTAGTGCACTTAGTGAAAACTAAGGAAGTCTGTAGTAGCTCTGCGGTTTTAATATTTATTGTATGCTGAAATGATACTTTGGCAGAGTGGATTAGTGTATTATTGATTTCATCTATTTCCTTTTACCATTAATAAAGTATGCACTCCTAAATGTTATAATTTTGTTCTTTCTTTTCTCTTTTTGAGACAGGATCTCATGCATCCCCGGATAGCCCCAAACTCGTAGCAAAGGATGGCCTTGACCTTCTGATCCTCCTGCCTCCACTCCCAAAGTTCTGGAATTACGGGTGTGCTCTGCCATATCCCGTTTATGGGGTGCACGGATTGAACCTCGGCTTTGGGCATGCCACACAGCACTCTGCCACCTAAGCTCCAGCTCCAGCATAAAAATCTATTTTTACAGCATCTATAAAAAGAGCCAGGTCAGGGTTGGGGATTTAGCTCAGTGGTAGAGCGCTTGCCTAGGAAGCGCAAGGCCCTGGGTTCGGTCCCCAGCTCCGGAAAAAAAAAAAAAAAATACAAATACAAAAGAGCCAGGTCATAGCCAAACAGGTTCCCAGTCTGAAGAGACGCATTCCTTACTGCTGACCTCCCCTGGGGAAACCCTCCAGGCCTCCTCAGCTCCTCTGGACCAAGTTCCTTCAGGCTTCATTCAAGTGTTGCCTTGCCTCTCCTTGGAGCCTGGTGGTCACCCGAAAAATACATACTGCTTCCCCTTGGGTCTGTAGGCCTTGGCACCAGAAGCCGCAATGACAGGATGCTGGCAACGTCTGACCAGCTGTGCACTTGACACCAGAGACTCCTTAGTAAACAAGCTGATTTATTTATTTAGGTTTTTGTGTCTTGTGTTGTTTGCTTGTTTGTTTCAAAACAGAGTTTCTCTGTGTACCACTCGCTGTCCTGGAACGTACTCTGTAGGTCAGGCTGGCCTCTTAACTCAGAGATCTGCCTGCCTCTGCCTCCTAAATGCTGGGAGGATTAAAGGGGTGTGCCATCACACCTTGATAAATTATGTGTTTACTACCAGCTTCTAACTACGGAAATTCTCACTGGGTAGCTGAGAACTCAGACGAAGTTGGTAAAATCCAGCTCTACCATTAGACCAGAGTAGATGATCATAAGAAAGCCGCTCGGAAAGCTGGTGGGTCATTAACACAGCTCCCTAGCTTGGGGTGGGTCAAGCACTCAGCTCAGCATGCTTCTCCACCGGCAGCTTCTTCCCAGTTAGTTTCTGCCCGGAGGGATCGGTGCTAGAGAAAGGCTAGAAGGCAGCAGGAAGAACCTCCCTTCCTCTGGGCTGGTTGCTCCTGGTCATTCTACCAGTAGGCTGGTCTCTGAAGTGTTCCCACAAGGAGCTGCATGTCACCAACTGGAGTGTCTACAATAGGCAGGCACCATCTATGCTTAGAAATCTGCGCTCTGCCAGGCTCCCCCTTCTATGGAACTAGTCAGGAAGAGGGACTTAGCTAGGTGGGTAAGGACTTTTTACCTCTATTGTAGCACATAATAATTCCGACTACAGCCTTGCTCCCAGCCAGTTAAGTGTCCCCCACCACCCTTGATTCAATAACTAATTTCCCACATTGAACATGTTCTGTTGGCATGCATGTGAGGCCGCTGTTTTCCTATGGGTAAGCACTATTATAAGGGCTTCCTCTCTGTGGCAGAGATCTAGAACCTTCCTTCCCCTTAAGTGGGGGAAAGCACCCATGATCTAAGCCTAAAGCACAGAGTGTAGCAAAGGGACTTCATATATGCAGTTGAGGTCTCTAAACAGTTGAGTTTGCATTCACAAACGGGAAGATGATCTGGGATGGGCCTGATGGATCAGATGAAAAAATACCCTGTAAGGGAAGAATCAGGCCAGAGAGACCTTCAACCATAAAGAACCAGGGATTAGTCTAGAACCTGAGACCTACCTCCAGGTGGCACCAAGCGGCACCCTAAGATCATGAACTCTCAAGAAAACAGATTTGGTCAACAAGCTTCCTGAGGTGGGCAGAGGATCCCCTGCAGTGGAACTTCTAGATGCCAGGAAACAAATCCCAGTTATAATTCTGACAGGAGCCTCGGGAGTCCTGCATGGAGTACTAATCAGCCAAGGCACTGACAGGGACTGTGGGCCAGTACGCACTTCCTTTTAAGCTGCTGGACATGTGGCAAGTTTCTTACATAGCAACAGAAAATGAATGCAACCCCTAAAAGGTCTAATTTGCCCACGAGGCAACTTAACCGTAATGTTTAAACTATCCAGGAAACCCCCAGGAAAGCTGACACTGACGCCCAGCACAGACAGGCTTTTCCTTCTAGATTAGAGCACACCCGCACCAGCGGAAGCAGGCAGCTTCTCTCAGGGACCACACGGTTCAAAAGTACATGCGTTTTGAAACATTAGACTCGCATTCGTCGTATCAAGCTATCGCACAAGAAGACTGGTATTTATGAAGAAGGAAGCTGGTGTCTCCCTCGCGCCACAGTCCACAGCTCTCACTCAGCGGAAGAATAGCCTATGTAGTTACAGCGTGCTTCTGCGAAAATATACAACGGCCTTTACTGAAGTCGGACACTTCATTATTCGAGCTCTCAGATTTGCATTTTTTTTTAATTAACGAGACAATTGTGCTAAGCATTGGAGAAGCTTCTCTTTGTTTTTACTTTAAGAGGCTTAGTTTGTCAAAGAGTGTAGGAACCTGCCCATAGCCCATTGATTTAAAGAAAAGCAAAGCAAGCTCTCGGAAGGAAGCTGTTCAGATCTGAGTACTTTCTTCCACCCCTTCTGTAAAAGAAGGCGACTGAGGCACTGGAGACCATCCCGACACTTTCAGCTCACACACGGGAAAATAACAATGGTGAGGAATGAAATCAGTCTAAATGACTCATAAGGGAGGGGCCCACCTTCTACGGGTAAGCTACATAGCATGCCATAGAACAGCTTTCTAACTGGGATCTTCTTAGCCAACAAAGTCAAAACAAAGAGCCACACCTTTTCCTTAGTCCTTTGAGACAGGCTCTCACTATGTAGCACAGGTTGGCCTCATGATCACTATGTAGCTGAGGCTGGCCTCCAGCTTGCAGTTCTCTTACCTCTGCTGAAAGGACAGATCTACACCACCATGCCAGGCTTAAACCAACATTTCTGCATTAGGGTGAAGAGCTATATGGGAAATATTTAATTTTTCAGATGTTTCTTAAACCAGTTCTAACAGGTTCCTGCATTGAGGACTTAAATGAGGGCTGGGGAGATGGCTCAGTGGTTAGGAGCACTGACTGCTCTTCCAGAGCTGGGAGTTCAAATCCCAGCAACCACGTGGTGGCCCCACGACCATCTTTAATAAGATCTGATGGCCTCTTCTGGTATGTCTGAAGACAGCTAATAAATAAATAAATAAATAAATAAATAAATAAATAAATAAACACTAAATAAATAAATTTTTTATAAAAGGACTTAGGGACTTAATTGAACAAAAACTGAATTTCGATGTGATCTAGTTTCTTACTGCATATTTCTACATTTTTGAAAATTATGTTTCAGCCAACGGCCAAAGCAGAATGCTCGCCACATGTCAGAAGCACCAGCCCTATCTCTAGATGGTATCCAGACTGAAGAAAGACCTTGTGACGATTATTACCTCTGATCCTCAAGACTTTCTCATCCTTAAAAGGTGCGGCTTCTACCTTCAATCAGCCCTGAGAGGTGAAAAGCTCAGACATTCCTAGTTAAAGAAACAAGGCCCAGGGGCGAAAGCTGATCGTGAGGTAATCTGGAAAGGGTTCAGATGGAATCTGTTTAGACACGGCAGCCACAGAAGGCTTCGTGAGAATCAGGACAAAGGGCCCAGGGTGGGAGTGCGTACCACAAACAAAAGACAACCGCAGCACCCACAGAGGACTGTGCTCCAAGTAAGGTGACTCACTAGAGTCCTACACACTGTATCAATGAGAATGGGTTGGGACTAGTCTGGGCCGGTCCCTCCCTCTACTTAGCAATAAGTTTTAAGTAGTAGTGAATTCGTATTCGCAGGTTTCCGTATTTTCTAAGTAGAAGAGTTTTCCAAACTCAACTCCAGCTTTCCTGTCTCAGCAGGATCTTTTGTCACTCAGTTCTGACAGACTGCCTGGAGTTGCCATCGGACTTCCACAGGGCTCAGTTCCCTTCAGGGACTCATCCCAGGAGTTAGGTAGCCAGATTGTCCACATCTGGGCTCAGTAGTTTGCTAGAATGGATGCCTGGTAATGGCGCCTGGTTCTGAAGAAGCTATTGTGTTTCTAGTTCCCGGTCTACAATGAAGGACTCAAAATGAACAGCTAATGGGAAGGGTTCATTGTGTAAGGTCCAGGAGGGTCTTGAGCACGGTGGTTTCTGCTCCCCCATAGAACTGGAACATGCCACCATCCTGCACATGGATGTGTTTGCCATCCAAGACGCTCTTGCACCCCATTGTTTAGGGGCTTTTGAGAGACATTCCCATCAGCAGGTATAATTAATGAAATCAATGGCCATTGCCGTGGGGTTAGGACTGAAAGTTGTAAGGCTTGGTCTCTGGTGACTAATCCCCATCTTGAATCAATCCAGGGACTTCTACTGTGAGTCACCTCGTTAGAAAAACTATAGGCACAATTGAAAGATACTTAGGGACAGGAAGCAAAAACTACCTAAAACAAAACAAAACAAAACTGCATCTCACTAACAGATCCAGATAATTCCACCAGAAAGTCCAACACAGCTGTGACAACGTATCTAAATAACCATATGTATCTTCTTTCTTTTAAAGATTTATTATATATGAGCACACTGTAGCTGTCTTCAGACACACCAGAAGAGGGCACCAGATCCCATTATAGATGGCTATGAACCACCATGTGGTTGCTGGGATTTGAACTCAGGACCTCTGGAAGAGCAGTCAGTGCTTTTAACCACTGAGCCATCTCTCCAGCCTATGACAAAGATTCTTATAGCTGATCCAACTACACATTGTTCAGCGGCAATGTTTAAAAGAGAAAGAAAAAACAAACAAACCTGGGGCTGCTGCATGGTTGGTATATTTGTTCACTTCTTTTAATTGATGTGTTATGCTAACAGAGACAACTGAAATAAGGAAGGGATCATTTTGTTCATGGCTTCAAAGCCCACTGACAGACATGGTACATCAAAGCAAAAAAAAAAAAAAAAAAAATCCAAGAAGCAGAGAGACTGGGTCCGTTAACTGGCATTGGTCTGCCTTCTCTTCTGTCACTTGTCATTCAGTCTGGGCCCTTAGAGTGGGATGGTAGCACTTACATTCTTGGAGGATCTCCCTCAGTTGCTATTCTAGTTTGTTTTCTGTTGCCCTGATAAACACTATGGGGTAGAACGGGTTTGTTTCAGCTTACATTTTCACGTCATAGTCCACTGTTGAGAAAAATCAGGGCAAGAACTGAAGCAGAACCCATGGAGGAATGAACCGTACTCATTTACTCACTGACTCATACTCAGCTAGTTTTCTTAGAACAATGAGGGCCCACTAGCCTAGGGTGTGGTGCCTCCCATAGTGGGCCTGACTCTCCAGCATCAATCATTATTCAAGACAATCCCTCACAGACCTGGCCATAAGTCAATGTGTCTGAGGCAATTCTTCAGTTGAGTTTCCCTCTTCCCAGGTGACTAGGTTGTAGTAGGTTCATAGTAAAAGCTATCCTACATGTCAATCTCTATAAACACCCTCTGAGAAGCACATCTAGACATTTCTCATCATAACCATCATAATTCCATTCCTTTGTCAAATAGACACCCAGATTAATCTCATTATGTCCTGATTAATTTATAAACACAGTAACAAGGTCATAATTCCACCTACTATGAGTTAACTACCTACCATACAACTGAAAATGCACTGATTCCTCCCCCAGGCTCTGTGGCTGAGTCTTCTTAGTACGTACTTACCTTTTGCCTGATATGCAAACACACCACCTCAAACGACGACATTCTGTCCCCAGTGTGACGGCCAGCATTGGCTGCCATCTGGTTGGGATCTCAAATCACCTAAGAGATGAGACTCCGGTCACACCTTGGAGAGATCTACTCTGAGGTTAGCCTATGAGGATGTCTGTGAGCAAGGGTCTTGATTCGGTTAATATATTTGGGAAGACCCATCTTAGCTATGGGCAGGACCATCCCCCATGTGAAGATCCTGGACCGTAGAAAATTGAGAAAGCCAGCTGCAGGCACTAACATTCAAAACTCTACGATTCCTGATTGTAGATGTGATGTTGCCCGATGATTCAAGCTCCTGCTGCCTTACTCCCCAACCAAGATGGACTGTACTGTGGACTGTAAGGTAAAATAAACCCTTCCTTCCTTCCTTCCTTCCTTCCTTCCTTCCTTCCTTCCTTCCTTAAGGTACTTCTGTCAATAACAGAATAGCAGCAATGCCGTCCAGCACATCTCATAACTCACAATGCATTCGGGCCATGTCTTAACCTCCCATGGAAAGGGCTTTTGTAAAATAACACTAATCTCCCGAACAAACATACCTTGTCCTTGTCCGTGGTTTTCAGCTCGCTCCGTTTCAGGCCAGACTACATACTTTCTCAGTCCTGCTTTGCATTTTGTTCCTGATCCTCACCATAAACTTGGCTAAAAACAGTCTGCACTAATCCATGCTTCATTCTGGGTACTGCAGCGTCTTGAGCTATCCTCTTTCAAATTAATTCGTTTAGCACATTTAAACTCAGCTTCTGATGATGTTAGCCACTTGAAAGTGTTCAATCAAAGCTGGGCAGTGGTGGCAAATGACTTTAATCCCAGTACTCAGGAGGCAGACACAGGGAGACCTCTGTGAGTTTGAAGCCAGCCTGGTCTACAGAGCAAGTTCTAGGACAGTTGGGAATACACAGAGGGAAAAAAATATAATATATATATATATATATATCATACAAACACATACATATATGTATATATACATATAGGAGAAAATAAAGTGTTCAAAATAGTCATTAGCATTTATTGAGCATTTACTATGTTTCAGACACTGTGCCTTTAAGCATTTGCACAAGTAACTTGGCCTCAGCTACCTGAACCATTTTTACTGCATTATTAAAGAGAAAGACTGAAAACGTAGGAATATCACTCAAGTAGTTAAAAAGAAGATCTGGGAAGATGACTCAGTCAGTAAGTGCTTGCTGTACAAACATGAAGGCCTGAGTTCAGACCCACAGCACCCAGGTAAAAAGCCAGGTGTGACAGCACACATCTATAATCCCAGCACCAGGGAGCCTGAGACGGGAGGACCCCTAGCACTTGTTGACCAGCCAGTCTAAACAAATTCATGAGAGCCCAGATTAGTGAGAGACCCTGCCTCAAAAACTAGGGTAGAAGACTGGGAGATGGCTCAGTGAGTCCATTGTTTGCAGAATAAGCGCGGGGACCTGAGTTTGGAGTCCCAGCACTTGGTAAAGAAGTCAGGTGTGGATACCCTATTCTGTAAACCCCAGCACTAGGGCGCTGAGATAGCCAGACATTCTGATACCAACGAATGTCCTCAACATACACCCTCATGGGGGAATGAACAGATACACTACATACATGCTTATATCACACATGTTCCCAAAGATACATGATAAATGATAGATAGTAGATAGATAGATAGATAGATAGATAGATAGATAGATAGATAGATAGATAGATAGATAGATAGATAGATGGATGCTAGTTTTTTGTTGTGTGTGTGTGTGTGCGTGCGTGTGTGTGTGTGTGTGTGTTTTTTAGCTTGATACAAGCTAGAGTCATCTGGGTAAATGAACCTCAATTGGGAAAATGACTATCACAAGGCCTATCGGCAAGTATGTAAGAGTATTACCTCAATAAATGATCAATGTGGGTGGACCCAGCCCAAAGTGGGTGATGCCTCCCCTAGGCATGTGGTCTGGGTGCTATCAAGAAAGCAGGTTTAAAAAGTAATTTCTAGGGGTTGGGGATTTAGCTCAGTGGTAGAGCGCTTGCCTAGCAAGCGCAAGGCCCTGGGTTCGGTCCCCAGCTCCGAAAAAAAAAAAAGTAATTTCTAAGGAAAAATACTGAAGCTGATCTCTAGCCTCTAATTGCACAGACATATCCACACTTGCACATATTTGAATATATACACACATCACATTAATTTTACATATGACAGCACATTTTAAACTTTAATGGTATTAACCTGAGTGCACACTTATAATTCCAGCACATCAGAGGTTGAAGCAGAAACACCGTGAGTTCCAGGCCCCTCAGGAATAGAGCAGGAGACCCTATGCCAGGAAAACAAGGAAGAAAGGGCAGAGGGTGGAGGAAAGAAGAGGGTAAGGGACATGGAGGAGGGACAAGAAGTTAGGGGGAAAGAGGGGAGAGAAGGGAAGGGGAGAAGTGAGAGGGAAGAGGGAGGGAAAAGGTTGTGGGGTGGGGAAGGTGGAGAGGGGGGAGGGAAAAGGAAGGATGAGAGGCGGGAGCTGAGATCCCACATAAATGTTTTCTGTAAATGAAAGTGAAATGCAGATCAATTGGGGGTAGCAGGGAAGCAGGTTTGAGCAAGCCACGGAGAGCATGCCATGGGGAGCATGCCAGCAAGCAGCTCTTTGCCACACCCTCTAGTTCAGTTCCTGCCACCAGGATCTTGGCCTGCTTGAGGTCCCACCTTGGTTTCCCTCAAGGACGGACACGTAAGACAAATAAGCCCTTTCCTTCCCAGGCTTCCTTTTAGTCATGATGTCTTATCACAGCTACAGAAGGTAAACTAACAGAGACAGATAACCATGAGAGCAATTGAGGAAGACACCCAAGATTGTCCTCTGGCCTTCCAGGACATGCGCACACACATGTGCAAACAAGCGCGCGTGTGCACACACACACAAACACACACACACACACACACACACACACACACACACACACAGAGGACAATAAGTTTAGGCTCAAAAAAAGCAAGACCTGGCAACCCAGGCTCATTAACCCACCATGTGGTTGCTAGGATTTGAACTCAGGACCTCTGGAAGAACAGTCAGTGCTCTTAACCACTGAGCCATCTCTCCAGCCCTAAATGAACTTTTTTTTTTTTTTGAGACAGGATTTCTGTGTGTAATCTTGGAACTCACTTTGTAGACCAAGTTAGCCTCAAGAGATCTTTAGTCTGCTTCTGCCCCCTGAGTACCAGGATTAAAGACGTGTGCCACCACCACCCCCTGGCTTAATCCAATGAATCTTAAATAGAAGAATATATTAGCAAGATAAAAGTAGCTGAAAGCTAGTAAAAAGAATAAATGACACGAGAGCCCTAGATAATGCAATGATAGGTGTCCCACCCCTCCCGTGTGCACAGAGCATCACTGGTTCACCTTTCAGAATTCTAGTGTCTGGAGCTGCATTCCTGTCAAAGCTTCCTCAGGTCTGCAGGAGGCTCTTCTGCCTCCACCTAAGAATTAATTCCCTCACATGCCAGCCACTCCACCTTCACATTTAGTCACCCTAAACACTGACTTTAGGGAGTGTGTATAAATAACTTCACTGTCATTCCCTGTGGGAGACCCCCCAGTACTGCAGGCATCCATACCTCAGAGACTCACAGGACCCTAGAGCTCATGGTGCTAGCTGCCTTCCCACCTGCATAGCCCCTCTCAACTCCCCTCCAACATCCTCCAGCACAAACCAAATACACTACCAAAATTGAATTCTTATCTCATAGGAAAATCCAAGCTGCACATTGAATTTTTTAAAGTCCATACACCAAGTCTGCAAGATGTCTCAGTAAGTAAAGTTATTTGCTGCCAAGTCTTATGACCTGTGCTCTCTCCTCAGGACCCACGTGATTAAATAGAAACCAAACTCCAGAGCTGGAGAGGTGGCTCAGCGGTTAAGAGCACTGACAGCTCTTCCAGAGGTCCTGAGTTCAAATCCCAGCAACCACAGGGTGGCTCACAACCATTTGTAATGGGATCTGATGCCCTCTTCTGGTGTGTCTGAAGACAGAGACAGTGCACTCATGTATATAAAACAAATAAATAAATCTTCAAAAATAAAACCTGACTCCCTCAGCGTCCTCTCTGACCTCCACACAATGTCACAAACACAGAATAACTACAGTGAAAAAGCTACGCCTATAGAAAGGGAGAGATGAAAATGAACAAACCAAGACGTTCTTTTGTTCGCAAAGATGCTGCTTGGCCACAGAGCGGAGCCATGGCTCATAAGCACACATGGGAGAATAGGTTCATCTTTTTTAATATTTCCATGTAAATTTCTATGTCGGTGTACTTGAAAATCTTTATAAAACGGCAGAGGTGTGGAAGAATATAAGTAATCAAAATTGGGTTATGAGAAGGCAAAGGTTCTGAAAAACTAACCGAGTGGGACAGACTGGGACAACATTGCCAGACAGCTGCGACCCCAGAGGATGGCGGGTCTGCAGAGAGTTCCTAACGTGAGTGAAGCATGTGTACACTTCAAACACACAGCCAGTTGTTAAAGCTAGTGGAAAGGAGAGTCGATAATATTAATAGCAGACAGACTAGATTTCCCAGTCATAAATGGGACTAAAATAGCACCAGAGAGAGAAAATTACAGACCAACCTGACTTATGAATATAGATGCAGAAATCCTGAATAAAATATTAGCCAATTAAATGCAGCAGGGTGATAAAAGAATAATGTACCATGATCAAGGAGGTTTTATTTTTATAAGAATACAAGTAAGGACCCAAATTAGAATTTCTATTAATATGATATTATCCGTGAGAATAAAAAGATTAACTCAAAAGACACCCAAAACTTATTTTGATGCAATTAAAAAAAAAAAGGAAGGAAAACTAAATAATCTGGCAATGAAAATACACTTATTTAATAAAAGAGAAATATCTACTTCAAACCCATAGGTAACATTGCATTTAAAGGGAGGTAGTTTTAGAGAATTTCCCCAGTAAAGTTACTAGGAAGATCAAAATGGTGGTTAACGCCACCAGCATAGCACATGGCTGCGGTCAGTTCAGTGCTCGGCCACAAGACATGCCCTGCTACCAAAAATACACATGGACAGCCATACTGCCAGAAACACGGTAAACACAGCTTTCTGAAAGAATGCTTTAACTATAGTCACCATACCCATCTACCTTAAAAGCCAAAGATCCTGTAAAAGCAAACAGAGATCACCCAGATAACCAGAAGCCATCTGTCCTAGTTAGGGTTTCTATTACTGTGATGAGACATCATGACCAAGCCAACTCTTATAAAGGAAAATATTTTATTGGGGCTGGCTTACAGTTTTAGAGGCTCAGTCCTTACCATCATGGTGGGAAGCAAAGTAGCCTGCAGGCAGACATGGTGCTGGAGGAGCCTAGAGGTTAACATCTTGATCCTCAGGCAGCAGCAGGAGACCACGTGCCACACTGAGCGACTCTTGAGTACATAGGAGACATCAAGCCCCCCCAGCTTGAGCCAGGCCACACCTTCCTAAAACTGCCCTTTTATGGGCCAATTCACACACACACACACACACACACACACACACACACACACACACACACACACACACACACACACACACACACGAATCTATGGGGGCCATTCCTATTTAAGCCACACCACCATCTACTCTGGGCTTGCTACCAGCAGGGAGAGGAGCGGTCATCACTTGCATCTGGAAGATTCTGAGGCAGGTGAAGAATAACGGAAGCTTCATAGTTGGTGGGAATGTTTGTGTTCTCTGTCAGGGGGTTCGTCCACCTCCCCCAACCCAGCTGCCCTCAACTTCATATGTTAAAACCTTAATCTTGGGGTTGGGGATTTAGCTCAGTGGTAGAGCGCTTGCCTAGCAAGTGCAAGGCCCTGAGTTCGGTCCCCAGCTCCGAAAAAAAAAAAAACAAAAACAAAAAACCTTAATCTTAATGTCGGTGGCGTTTGAAGGTTGAAGCAATCAGACCCTGACGATAGAGCCGTCATAAATGGAACTAGAACCTTTGATGGAAGCTGGGGGTTGCAGGGGAGGGGGCGGTGGAGGGTGAGCAGGCTCTTTCACGGTCCTCATCGAAAGGCAGTGGTGCCACACCCTGCCCCCAGGCTTCCTGCCTCTGGACCTTTGAGAAATAAATGTATATCGCATATAAACCACACAGAGCAGTCCTTGGTCAGAGCAGCTCGAACTAAGACTGATAAATTGCTTATCGGGGAAGCTGGAGGCGGGCTAACGGAAGTACCTCTGAGACTGCCTCGGGACGTATTTCACTTCCCTGGTTGGTCCTGACTTGGAAACAGAGGTCACACCTTGGAGGAACGCTATTTTTAACAGAGTCCTGGCTTTCTTGTGCCCAGGAATACAGCAAAGCTGGTTTGACTCTTCTGTTGCTTGCTGTAAAGGTGGTAGGTCGATGCTCTGTGGTCGTGTACAGTCCAGCCATGAGCTGTTTTTATTTATTTATTTATTTTTCTTTTCTTTTTTTGTCGGAGCTGGGGACCGAACCCAGGGCCTTGCGCTTGCTAGGCAAGCGCTCTACCACTGAGCTAAATCCCCAACCCCTATGAGCTGTTTTTATACATGGTTCTCTTAACAACAACCAGATAATAAAACAGTTACAACCTAGATTTTTGCCTTTGAGCTACTCAGCCTTCTGGGTTTTTTCTTGATTTTTTTTAATTATTGTTAGGTTTTGGTTTGGGGTTTTGGGTGTGTGTGTGTGTGTGTGTGTGTGTGTGTGTGTGTGTGTGTGTGTGTCTTAGCTTTTTTGAGACAGAGTGTCACTATACAACTCAAGCTGGCTTTGAACTCCCAACTGTCCTGCCTCAATCCTGACTGCTGGGATATTGGCATGTGCCCCACCCCATGCCCACCTCAGTCAGCCTGCTTTGACTACTGTTCTCTTTAACTCTGAGAATGCCTAACCCCACCCCCACCCCGACCCCACGCAGCACACTCAGGGTCCTCCTCTTTGAGTCTGATTCTCTGGCGACTTTTATATTTCCTCTGCTTAGTTCTTGCTATAACTTCTGTCACTGAATTCTCAGTCTTTATGCTCCGATGGCTTCTCGTAACAATTTTATTCTTTCTCTGTAGTGAGTGGATGCTGGGCCTGTGACTTCACTCACCAAAGCAGCAATTTTCAAGAGGGTTCTGCTCCTCTACTCGTGGGGCTGTGTTCTAAAACCACCCCCCCCAGGAGATAGAAGTCTGAGGCCAGAGATTGCACTGTACATACCTATGATTCATTTCTAAATTAGGACCAGTAAGAGGTTGGCAATTAATAATGAAATACAATGATTAATATATTATGACATATACTCTGTGAATGTGGTTCCTTGAAAATATCTCATCGTACGTTCACTGTCTCTCATAAAGGATGCCCGTGATTCTGCTCTTCGTCACGTCTGAATTGCCAGCATCATTGCTCTTATGTTTTGGACCACTGTTCAGGAAGACGAAGCTAAGCACCATGATACCCTTAGTTGACCTTTAAACCAGACGGCTGACAGGTAGGCAGTGCATACTGTGTGGATACCCGGGACAAAGAGGTGAGTCTACCTGGGAAGAATGAAGCAAGGCAGCGTGACATTTCATCACACTCCCCGAAGTATGCAGATCAAAACGTGAGAGTTATTTATTTCAATGGGTATTTCCATTGGACGTTTGACCCCAGATAACTGAAACCGTGGGGGAGGGGGCTGATAATAGAGGCCTGCAATACAGAGCAGGCTAGCCTAGTCCCCAGGACAACTGGGACGATAAATACACTTACCACAGAAGTAGGCAGCAATGCCCAGCACACTTAGAATACAACAGTCATCCAGTCCCCGTCAGGTTTTGTGAGACCAAATACAAGGCTGTGTCATTCTTGAACAAAAAGCTCCATTAATGCATTTGCTTAATGAATTGAGAAAGAAAGAAAGAAGGAAGGAAAGAGAGAGAGAGAGAGAGAGAGAGAGAGAGAGAGAGAGAAGAGAAGGAAGGAAGGAAGGAAGGAAAGAAGGAAAGAAGGAAAGAAAAAGGAAGGAAGGAAGGACATGCCTTCTAGGTATGGTGAGGTAGAAGAAAGTTTATTGTGGATAAGGGAGAGAGAATCACCAGAGGCAGAAACATCTGGGAGAGTTCAGTGTAAACAGATCCTGAGCTGAGCCAGGTGAGGATAAGAGGGAAGAGAGGGGGGAGAACTAGGAGACCAGGAGGCCAGGAGGACAAAAAAAAAGAACCAGCCTAGCCAAAGTGGCTAGACTACATAGGAATGGTAGCCCAGCCCCTGGGCTGGAGAAGTGTAGGGTAGGGTGGGTTACACTGGCCACACCCTATAATAGGTAGGGACTGAGGGATTCCAGGAGAAATGGCAGCTAGATCCACTTTGATATATTAAATAAACACATGATTTTTTTTTTAATTTTACAGAGATAAAAAGGTTTAGAAATGTTAGCATTGCCACTGTTGGTAATCTGGACCGAAATCCACACTGTAGAAAGGGCAGTAGACTGTTATGCCTTTGAGTCACAGTAAAAGCTTGGGACCCAAAAACGATCAGGGTTAAAGGCTTCTGGGAGTTTATCTCCTGTCCAAGTCTGGGCAAGGTAAACTGCCTTTCTCAGCTCTAGTAGCTCTCAGAAAGCGAGGCCTGAAGCCAGATTTTTACTACGGAAGAGAAGGCCGCTGTAGCCTCTGGGGAGGAGCTGGTGTGCCTGATGCTGTTAATGATGTCATCAGAGATCTGAGAAGGATTCATAGTAGCAGACATCATGCAAATGGCATACGTCAATCAAAGTAATAGCAGACTAACCCACTACCTAGACAGTTGTCCTAGGCTCCCGTGGTCTCCATGGCTTTGTTAGGGACAGTGGTCAGTCTTCAGCTGCCAGGCCCAGGTCTGAGAGATTTCCCTAGGAATAAGGAACTTGGGGGACTGACTTTGACCAGGCAGAGTAGGGCAATCAACCCAAAAGTGTCCACACTTTGGGCAGAGCCCTGGAGGCAGGTGAGGCATGGGGCAGCGGTTTTCCCACCGTGGTTAGTGTTACCACCATTCAGGTATCCTGCCCCACCAGTCTTCTTCGGAGACCTTAGAGTTGCCTCTAGAGTCTGCCGTGTCTGTCTATTATGGAAGCTTTAAAAAAAAAAAAAGATTTGTTTATTTATTTTATGAGGGCATCAGATCTCATTATAGATGGTTGGGAGTCACCAGGTGGTTGCTGGGATTTGAACTCAGGACCTCTGGAAGAGTAGTCAGTGCTCTTAACCGCTGAGCCATCTCTCCAGCCCACATGTTTTCTTTTTTTAATTAAACATGTAAAATGCTATCAGCAGCAGACTTCCGAAGACTTTAAGGAGCATCTATTAAATATACTTGAGTTAGTTACTTGCTTTAGGCTCAACCTTGAAAACACACACAGGAGGCTAAATAAAGCTTGTCACTCAATACATTACATAACAGTTTAACAAGCTAGTAGCTTTTATAAGATTAGGATTTTACAGTCTTATCCATGTTAAGTTTGAGACTTCAGATTTTTAAGACTTAAAATTTAAAATTTGAAGAGTTAATCGCAGATTCTTTAGCATCAAAATAAAACTTTAAGTCACAAAAAATTGAGACCAGGAACTTTCATGTTCCCTTTATAGAATCATTACAGAATATCAGGTTTGTTTTTTTTTTTTTTTTTTTAAATGTGACTCGGTTTATCCAAACAGCTAAAGCTTAACAAAGCAAGCAAAGATAAAGAGGCTAGACTTCCGGTGACCCTGAGTACACCTTAGGAGTTTATAAACCTTACTTATCAAATATAACACACACACACACACACACACACACATATAAATATCTTGTTTTTTATTTTAGAATTTCTAGAAGCCTTGTGTTTAGCAGAGTTGACAAAGACACGAATAGTTAGCCATACATTTTTTTTTTTCTTTTTTTCGGAGCTGGGGACCGAACCCAGGGCCTTGCACTTGCTAGGCAAGTGCTCTACCACTGAGCTAAATCCCCAACCCCCCATACATTTTTAAGTCAGGTTTTGGTAACCTGAGCCTTTACAACCTTAGGTATTTGTCAGCATATAAAAATCCTAATCCAACATATTTTGGAATCCCGATGTTCCTTTTTTAGTTTAAAAGGAGACTCAATGATAAACCGAGGACTGGAAAGGACTAAGTAGCTCTCAGAAAGTGCTGCCTTACAGGTGCTACCCCAGTGGCTTTATAACATGCGGCCATCTTCAGGTGGCAGTGAAGTCAAATGTCACGTACCCTCTTTTACCTTAGGAAAGATGGCTGCCGGCCACGTGACTGCTACTTTTCTTTTCTTTCTTTTTTTTTTTTTCTTTTCTTTTTTATGACTGCTATTTTAAAACATCCACTTTTTGGTAAATTATTTTTAAAATAACCTATTTTTAAACAAGAGCCGAATCTAAGTTACATATACAGTATATTCTAACAAGACTCGAATCACATGTATAATAAGTAATAGCCAATTAAGATTTCCCATGTATGGGGTTGGGGATTTAGCTCAGTGGTAGAGCGCTTGCCTAGGAAGCGCAAGGCCCTGGGTTCGGTCCCCAGCTCCGAAAAAAAGAATCAAAAAAAAAAATCAAAAAAACAAACAAACAAACAAACAAACAAACAAAAAAAGATTTCCCATGTATGGATTTTTAATTATAAGCCTTTTGTTATGAATTTTAAGCCAATTTTTCTGCTACGGATTTTATAGATTTTTAACTACACCCAATGAACCTACAAATCTTGAGGCAGAGTTTACAGCAGAGTCTTAAAGGATTTTTCTGAGAGCGGAGTGCAGAGAAATCTCAGAGATGAAAGATTTCTAAGAGTGGGAAGTAGAGGAATCTCAGAGATAAAGAGACTTTTGAAAGTGTAGAACAGAACCAGACCAGATAGAAGAGACTTGGGGATCCTGTTTGTGCAGTGGCACAGGTTGTCACCATATGAGAGAATTTAAAAAATCAAATGTGCCAGTCTTTGGCCATTGATCTGTTCTGAGGCCAAGCAGTTCGTAGTCCGAGGAGGAGAGAGAATGGGTGGAAAAATGGAACTCCAAGGGAAGGAATGTCTATAAGCTCCAAGGGGGAGCTAAGAGAGAGAGCATTGTGGCCTAGTCGTCTCCAGCTTAGAGAAGCTGTGGGTGTGAGGAAGTAGAGGCCTAGGAGAGCTTAAGAAAAACACAGAGCAGACAAGAGCGAGAGCAAGGGCAAGGAAGACAGTAAGTGTCTTTAGTGGCGAGACCCATACTAATCAGGCAAACTGAGAGGTCCTAGACAAGTGCCCAGGCAGGCGTCTTGGGAGGGTGCATGTTTTAGTCAGGGTTTCTATTGCTATGACAAATACCATGACCAAAAAGCAAGTTGGGGAAAAGGTTTATTCAGCTTACACTTCATAATCCACCATCGGAGGAAGTCAGGACAGGAGCTCAGGCAGGACTGGAACCTGGAGGCAGGAGCTGATGCAGAGGCCAGGGACATGGAGGGGTAACACCTACTGGCTTGCTTCCCCTGGCTTGCTCAGCCTGCTTTCTTATAGAATCCAGGACCACCATCCCAGGGATGGCACCACCCACACTTACTATGCCCTCCCCCATGGATCACTAGCTGAGAAAATTCCTTACAGCTGGATCTCATGGAGGCATTTCCTCAACTGAGGCTCCTAACTGACTCCTCGTCACCTTGACTCACAAACACATCACCCTTAAGTTACAACCCTTCATCTCTTATTCATGTCCAAGATCTCACATTAAGAACATAAGTAACTTTGAAAATCCCGCAGTCTTTACAAATTCAAATACATTAAAATTTCAGTCACTCTAAGATAGCCAATCTCTTTTAAAAATCCGATGTCTTTTAAAAATTTAAAGTCTCTCAAGCGTGGGCTCTAGTGAAATAAAATATAAGCCAAATACTTTCCTACTTCAAGAGGGGAAAACCAGGGCACAGTCGCAATCAAATCAAATCAAAACCAAACTCCAATTGTCCAATATCTGGGATCCACTCACGATCTTCTGGAATCCTCCAAAGGGCTTGGGTTACTTCTCCAGCTCTGCCCTCTAGAATACAGCTTGTCTTCTAGGCTCCGGCCAATTCCTCTCCACTGCTGCCGCTGTTCTTGATGATCATCTCATGGTATGGGCATCTCCATTACACTGAGGTCTGCTGCTGCAACTGGGCTGCACTTTCGCCAGTAGCCTTTCTTCATGGTGCCAAGCCTTAACTTTGTTGCATGACCCCTTCAGTCCTGGCCCTTCAACTGCCACCGAGGCTTCACCTTCACCCATGGCCTCTCCCGGCCTCTCACAGTGCCAAGCCTCAGCTGTTACTCTCCATGACCCCTTCACGCCTTCAAAATCAGTTCTACCTGGGAGGATCTTACACATTACCAAGTCCAGCTGCAGCACGAGGTACAACCTTGGCGATCTCTGATACACAGCTTCTCTGTGCTCCCAGAAAACATTTCCCCAGGGGCTGGAGAGATGGTTCAGTGGTTCAGAGGACTGGCTGCTCTTCCACAGGTCCTGAGTTCAATTCCCAGCAACCACATGTCCCAGCAGCTCACAAATGTCTGCAACTCCAGCTCCAGGGAATCTGACACCCTCAAACAGTAATGCACACAAAATAAGAATAAATAAATATTTTTTAAAGAAAGAAAACACTTCCCAGATTTCACTTTCACATCACTTTCAGTGATGCTGGTCTCCTCTTAATTTCTTAGCTCCAGCATTAATTGTCCCATAATGCCAAGGTTTCACTTCAGTAGTTCTGGTCTCTTGTTAATCACAGCTGATTCTTCAGCCCCAGCTGACCAGAACCACAGAATCTTAAATCAAAATAGCAAATGGTCCCGATAGAGTTTTTAATCTTCCCTCTGAAATCCCACTCCCTCTTCTGCATTGCTCTCAACATTCTTCCAAGCTCCTACAGAACATTCCACAGAGCTCTTAACACCCAGTGGCTTTTCTAGCCCAAACTTCCAAAGAACTCCCACAATCTTCCTGAAAAACGTGGTCAGGTCTATCACAGCATTAGCCCGCTATGCTGGTACTAACTTGTCTTAGTCAGGATTTCTATTGCTGAGATGAAATACCGTGACCAAAAAGCAAGTTGGGGAGAAAAAGGGTTATTCAGCTTACACGTCATAGTTCATCACCGGAGGAAGTCCTCACAGGTTGTCTCTCTCTCCTTGTCTATGCTTAAGTATCGCACCAACTCCCAGAGCCTTCTACACTGTACTGGCTGGTTTCGTGTGTTTCTGCACTAAGAAAGAAAAAAGAAAAAAGGACGTGACTGCTCCAAGGTTTGGTGCAGGAGAAGGTTTATTGTAGTTTATGATGGAGAGCGTATAGCCTGAGGCAGAGACATCTGGAGAGAGTCTACAGTGAACATGACCTTGAGCTGAGCCTTGTGAGGAGAAGGGAGAGCAGGAAGACTGAGAGGCCCAGAGGCCAAACGAGGCCCAGCATAGCAAAATGGCTGGATCTTAAAGGGAAGGGCAGCTGGGAGAAGGGCAGCCCAGCCCCTAGGCTGGGGTTCAGGATAGGGGTGTGATATGCCAGCCATATCCTGTAATAGGGATTGAGGGGTGCTGGGAGTACCTGACAGCCAGGTCTACTTTGATATGTTAATGGAATCTCAGTTGTTTGTCCTGGCTTAGAGGCCTACCACTTAAGACAGGATCCTGAACTCAGGACTCGGAACATTTCCCCAGGAAGCTGTTTGACTTTTGTTTTTTGCTCTTTTGTTTGTTTTAGATGCTCTCTACATGATACAAAGTTGTCAAAAAAAAAAAAAAAAAAAGTCAAAAAAGTCAATTGTATCTTAGTAGCCAAAATTTGCAGGATAAATTCCACTTGTAATATAAATAATACAATAGGGGTTGGGGATTTAGCTCAGTGGTAGAGCGCTTGCCTAGCAAGCGCAAGGCCCTGGGTTCGGTCCCCAGCTCCGAATAAATAAATAAATAAATAAATAAATAAATAAATAAATAAATAAAAACAATAACAACAGAAAATACCTAATAGTGAACATTAAAGAGTGTATAAAATTGATACAAAGAAAAAATGCAAACCTGTTTAGGAAATACAAAAACTCTGAGAGACACACCATATTTGTGGATGGTAAAACTCAACTTGTAAAGAATGAGAGGAGGAAGAAGGGAAGGAAGGCGTCAGTGTTTCTATATTCTCTCATAAAATTAATGTGATCTTAATGAAATCTCAAAGGGCCCCGTTTGCAAGCTAGCATGATTAATATAAAGTCTACCAAATGCAACAGATAAGAATCAAAAAAAGTGATAAAGAAGAGCAATATCGGGGCTGGAGAGATGGCTCAGTGGTTAAGAGCACTGTTTGCTCTTCCAGAGGTCCTGAGTTCAAATCCCAGCAACCACATGGTGGCTCGAAACCATCTATTGTGAGATCTGGTGCTCTCTTCTGGCCTGAAGGCATATATGCAGGCAGAATGCTGTATGCATAAATAAATCTTCAAAAATTAGAAGAGCGGGGTTGGGGATTTAGCTCAGCGGTAGAGCGCTTGCCTAGTGAGCGCAAGGCCCTGGGTTCGGTCCCCAGCTCCGAAAAAAAAAAAAATTAGAAGAGCAATATTGTTGTGTTTAAATATGAAATGTCCCCCATAGACTCAGGTATTTGAACACTTGGTCCCCAGCTTTCTGTTTAGGGAAACTGTGGGAGGTAGAAACTTATGGAGACCCACTGGGCCTTGAGGTTTTAAAGCCTGGCCCCTCTTCCTGTATTTTTTCTGCTTCCTTTTCTAGGATTTGTGGGAGGCCTTTGATGTGCTCTCCTGTCACCACAGAGACCTGCCACTGTCCCTTCCCCTCACTGTGTCCCTAAACAGTAAGCTAAGATAACCCCTCCCCTCTGAAGGTCGCTTCTGTAAGCATTTTGTTACAGAAGTGAGAGAAGACACTAACACAGAGAACCACATTGCTACATGGTTACATATTAAATTATGCCACTATGTTAAAAATCTATTTACACAGTCTTGTTACAGAAAGCTCCATCACTTAAGATTAAGTTCACTCCACTAGCCAATAAAAAAAAATAATGTAATAGTGATTTAAATAGGAAAAACAAGAGACAAATATAGGCTTATTAATATGTATGTCTCATGTAGACATAAGCAAAACCTCAGGAAAAAAATATTAGATCTCACACTGGTCAAGTAGGTTAACTGCAGTTCTTCACCTCTTCCTCCAGACCACCTGCTGTACACCCCGTCTGTTCCCCCTCTCCATCCATCACAAAGACCTCCTCCTCCAACCTTCCTCCTCATTCACACTGTTATCCCAGCCCCAAACTCCAGCCAGCATCCCCTAGAACCACCAGCCACACCTTGAGAGAAACAAGTAGACCAGCTAATCAGGAAGATGAGTGTCAGCTCTTCACTCTTCTCCATATCCAAACCCGCAGTCTCATCCCCAGCTCTGTAACAGACTGCCTGTTATGGCCTCTCCTCACTCTCTACCCCAGTTCCCAGAGGACTGAGCAAATCCTGGTAGAGCACTGCCTTCCTCCCTCCTGTGGACCCCGTCAGACTCCCCCAACACCAATGGTCTCAAGTCCCCAGTAATAAGACAGACCAACAGAACAGATGCAAACACAGAATCCATCCTATTGCATCCAGGAAACACACTCTAACACCCAGAATAAACATCACCTCGGGGTAAAAGGATGGAAAGAGATATTCCAAGCAAACGGACCTAAGAAACAAGCTGGGGTAGCCATTTTAATATCTGACAAAATAGACTGCCAACCAAAACTAATCACAAGAGATGGGGGAGGACACTACAGTACTCACCAAAGGAAAAATCCACCAAGAAGACATTTAATTATGAACATCTAGGCACCAAACACAAGGGTAGCCAAGTTGGTAAAAGAAACACCACTACAGGTTAAATCACACATTGACCCTCACTCACTGATAGTGGGAAACTTCAATACCCCACACTCACCAATGGACAGGTCATTCAGACAAACTAAACAGAAGTGCTGGTGCTAACTTCAGAATAAACCGAATGGATTTAATAGATAGTTACAGAACACCTCGGCCAGGCACAAAAGAATATGCCTTCTCCATTGGCATCACATGGAACTTTCTCCAAAATTAACCAACACTCGAACACAATACAAGAAGACTGAAGTAACAGCCTGCTTCCTGTTGGAGGTTGGTTCTAGTGCTTTGATTCAGTCAGGAGTCTGAGTGTCCAAACACTAAGGGTTCTTGTCCCCATTTGGTTTTTGATGCCAGTAGCTAATGGTTGGACAAAGGGAGACCGGCAGGACCCTTAGAGTTGCGTGGGCTAGGATGCAGGCGGGGAAGAGAAGGAGAAATCACCATGAAGGGTGGGATGTGGATGGACGTAGGAGCTGCAGGAGATAAAGCCAACCAGCCATGTGAGAGTTCGGGTAAGTGGCCACCTGGCTGCTTCCATAATTGGGCCCAGGGTAGCAGGCGGAGAAAGATGTGCCCAGCCATTGAACGAAACAGCGTATTAAAAACAAGCTAGTGTGTGTGTGTGTGTGTGTGTGTGTGTGTGTGTGTGTCTGTGTCTGTGTCTGTGTCTGTGTCTGTGTCTGTGTCTGTGTCTGTGTCTGTGTGTCTTTTACTCGCAGATCCAAAGATTCCCTGGGTGATTGACTGGAAGCTCTACCCACCAGGAGCATAAAATAGAGTAGCAAAAGCTCACGCTATAGCATCCTATTGGACTACAGCTGGATATCAACAGCAACAGAAACAACAGAAAGCTTACAAACGCATAGAAATCTAACTCACTACCAAATGAAAAATGAGTCAAGACAGAAATTAAGAAGAAACACTTTCTAGACTTGAGTGAAAATTAGAGGGCTCTAATAGGGCCAAGCACGGCCAGCATGGCCAGCATGACACCAGCAGGTCTTGCTCTCCCTTCTTCCCTCTCCCTTGCTAATCTAATTCCCTTATTTAGGCACTTCCACATTCCTAAAGCCAGCCACCCAGCTGCTCTGTTCCCTTATTTGGCTACTTCCTCATGCCTGACTCATTCCAAAGGCTGATCACCGAGGCCCAACTGTCAAAATAGGAAGGTCTTGTAATCACAGATCCCTCCGTGGCTACCCTGACTAGCATGCCCAATCAGAGCTTACCAGCTCATCCTCACTCACTCTAACACAGACTTCCCCTTTTCCCTTTGAAATCACTCCTACAAAGCTATTTGCTGCTATGTCTGCCTAATTCAGACACAGCCACCTTACCTCTTCACCTTGCTTAGTAAACAGTCTCTTGGTGTTTGGGTATGATCTGTGCCTAATCCCGGGTCTAGAGGGGAACACCCCATGATGTGTGGGTCCCTTCAAAAATTGATAATACAACATAAATACCCAAACTTATGGGATACAATGAAGGTGGTTCTTTAAAACAAAAAAAGATTTATTTATTTTATGTATATGAGTGCTCTATGTACACTTGCCTGCCAGAAGAGGGCATCAGACCCCATGACAGATGGTGGCGAGCCACCATGTGGTTGCTGGGAATTGAACTCACAAGCTCTGGAAGAGCAGTCAGTGCTCTTAACCACTGAGCCATTTCTCCAGGAAAAATGGTTCTAAGAGGCAAGTTCATAACACTGTCTACATAAACAAAACAAAAACCAAACCAAACAAAAAACTAGAGGGATCTCATACTAGTAACTTAACAGCACATCTGAAACCTCTAGAGAGAAAGAAAGAAAGAGAGAGAGAGAGAGAGAGAGAGAGAGAGAAAGAAAGAAAGAAAGAAAGAAAGAAAGAAAAAAAGAAAGAAAGAAAGAAAGAAAGGGCAAGCAAGCAAGCATATGCCAAAGGGGTAAATGGCAAGAAATAATCAAACTCAAGGCTGAAATCAATAAAATAGAAACAAGCAAACAACAACAAAAATACAAAAAAAAAAATCAATGAAACAAAGATTTCGGAAAATCAGTAAGAGTGACAAACCTATATTCAAATTAACAAAATTAGAAATGAAAAGGGAAACACAGGAACAAGGGGAAATCCAGAGAATCATATGGACACCCTTAAAAAACCTGTATTCCACCAAATTGGAAAATCTAAAAGAAATGGAACATTTTCTTGATAAATACCACTTACCAAAGTTAATTCAAGATCAGATAACCAACAGACATAGACCTGTAACCCTTAGTGAAATAGAAGCATTGAAAGTCTCCCAAACGGTCTGGAGAGATGGCTCAGCGGTTAAGAGTACTGGCTGCTCTTCCAGAGGTCCTGAGTTCAAGTCCCAGCAACCACATGGTGACTCACAACCATCTGTAATGGGATCTGATGCTCTCTTCTGGTGAGTCTGAAGACAGGGCCAGTGTACTCACATACATAAAATAAATAAATAATTCTTAAAAAAAAAAAAAAAAAGTCTTCCAAACAACAACAACAAGAAAACCCTAGATGGTTTTAGCACAAAATACCAGTCTTTCAAAGAAGAGTTAATGTCAACAGTTCTCAAATTATCCCACAAAATAGAAACAGAAGGAATATTGTGCAATTTGTTTTATGAGGCCACGGTTGCCCTGATGAAACCACTTAATGACCCAACAATGAAAGAGAATTACGGACTCATTTTCCTTATAAACGAAGATGTAAAATTTCTAAATAAGATACTTACAAAGGGAATCCACGAAGAGATCAAAAGATCATCCACCGTGATCAAGTAGGCTTCATCCCAGAAATACAAGGATGATTCAGCATGTATAAACGGATAAATGCAACCTTCCATATAAACACAATGAAAGGCGAGAAACCACACGATTATCTCATTGGGTGCAGAAAAGGTCTTCGACAAATTCCAAAACTCTTGCATGCTAAATTTCCTGGTGAGATTAGGGGCAAAAAGGACATTCCTCTACATAATAAAGGCAGTTTACAGCAAGCCCATAGCCAACATCAATTTAGATGGAGAGAAACTAAAGTCAGGAGCAAGGCAAGGCTGTCTACTTTCTCCAAATCTATTCAATACAGTACTTGAAGTCTTAGTCAAAGCAACAAGACAACTAAAGAAGATCAAGAAGACACAAATTGGACAAAGAGAAGTTAAAGTAGTTTTATTTGCAGATGATATGATAATATATACGTAAGTGACCCTAAAAATTCCACCAAGAAAGTACTACAGCTGATAAACACTTTCCAAAAAAAAAGTAGCTGGTTATAATGTTAACTGATGAATAGACAAAGAAACCAGGGAAGAAACACCTTTCACAGTTGCCTCAAGTAATACAAAATGTCTTCGAGTAACTGACCAAGCAAGTGAAAGACTTGTTGATAAAGATTTTGAGACATTGAAGAAAGAAATTGGGGAAGATATCAGAAGATGAAAAGCTCCCTGTGCTCATGGATCAGTAGGGTTAGCAGAGCAAAAATGGCCATGCTACCAAATGCAATCTACAGATTCAATGTAATCCCCACCGAAACCCAACATAATTCTTTACAGATCTTGAAAGGACAATTTCCAGATTCATATGGAAATAAAAAAAAAAACCCAACATAGCTAAAACAATCTTGAATAATAAAAGAACTATTAGATGTATCATCATCCTCAACCTCCAGTTGTACTACAGAACTATCCATAGCAATAAAAACAGCACAGTATTGGCACAAAAACAGACGGGTTGATCAATGGAATCGAAACGAAGACCCAAACATATGAATGCAGTCTGAATGAAATTTCCAAATGACGGGGAGACAGAGTCCCAACAAAATGAAGCTTGCAGTACTGGGAATGGGTTACATCCAACGAATTGTTGATCAAAGGGGTCCAATGGGAACCCCCAAACAACCCATAAACTGATGGCTCAGCCCTGTTGCTGAAGGCAACACAGCTCATTGAACACAAAGAAACTGAGCTGAAGCGTGTGGCAAGCCCTGCGTTTTAGCCTCTCTGGTAGGAGAAGGTGTCCGTTAGGCTATCACAAGAGAAACAGACACCAACCCAGTCCCAAACCCTTTGACCTACAATGGCGTTCTGCCTACAACGTATGCTGAGGGCATAGGGGCACAAAACTTGTGGGGAGTAACTAAGCAATAACTGGTTAAATCCCACTCCACAAGATAGAACGAATAGCCAACACTGCTTGGGTAGCCAAGAACCTGAGAGCAGACAGCTCAGGGACCTGGGGAAAACCAAGTACTAACATTCTACTAAAAGAGAACTCCGCTCTGCTCATAGACCAATGCCTGGCTCAGCCATCATCAGAAAAGCTTCCTCCTGCAGCAGATGGGGACAAACACAGAGACCCCCCACCCCCCAGACAGACAATACACAGAGTAAGAGACCTTAAAATAGTCAGTCCTAAAAGGGTCATCATCTCCACCAAATCCCTCCCCTTAGGGCTCAGGGAACCCTTCAGAGGAGGAGGCAGAGAGAGTTTAAGAGCCAGAGGGGACGGAGGACACTAGGAAACGCAGCCCTCTAAATCAGTACGATTGATTCACGTACAAACTCACAGAAACTGATGCAGCGTGCTCAGGGCCTGCGCAGGTCTGCACCAGATGGGGTCCTAGAGCTCAATGGAGACGTGGACACACCTCAACCCCTAACACGGACTATCTCCAGTTGATAACCACTTGCAAATGAAGATTTAATCTTCTCCAAGGGGGTCCCACTGGACAATAAGCCACTCTTTTCTTGGGACTCCGTCTCCCCATTATTTGGAAATTTCATTTTTAGATTTATTTATTTATTTTATGTATGTGAGTACACTGTCACAGTCTTCAGACACACCAGAAAAGGGCGTCAGATCCCATTACAGATGGTTGTGAGCCACCATGTGGTTGCTGGGATTTGAACTCAGGACCTCTGGAAGAGCAGTCAGTGCTCTTAACCACTGAGCCATCTCTCCAGCCCAAAACAAACCACTCTTAAGGGTGGGCTGCGGGCCCAGCAGTAGATGCCAAGAGAAAATGAGCTTGATAGCATCTTCGGAAGGTCCTTTTCTCATAATGCCATGCCAAGGCTTTAAAAGAAAAATCTTGTTTTTTCTTTTTTTTTTTTCTTTTTTTTTTCTTTTTTTACTTATTTCTCTCTCTGTTTATTCTACATGTCCTTTGGGTGTGTATCATGGCTTCCACTTTAGTAGTTTTATGAGAAGCCTGAGTTGATAAAAAGTTGAGTCTCTGTGTCTCTCTCTATTCCTTTTACCTTTTCTTAGGTTCTTTTCCTTGTTTATTTTGTCCTATTTTGAAGTGTTCATTTTATTATCATTCCTTAAAAAAGTCTATTATTTATGTTTTGGGATTTTTTTTTTCAAGACGGGGTTTCTCTGTGTAACCCTGGCTGTCCTGGAACTTACTTCTTACACTGGCCTCAAACTTACAGAAATCTGCCTGTCTCTGCCTCCTGAGTGCTGGAATGAATTTAAAGGTTTATGCTACCATGGCCAATTTATTCATATTCTCTCTCTCTCTCTCTCTCTCTCTCTCTCTCTCTCTCTCTCTCTCTCTCTCTCTCTCTCTCTCTTTCTCTTTCTCTCCCTCCAAAAAGGTTTATTTATACGTGGTTGTGAGCCACCATGTGGTTGACTGGGAATCAAAACCTGTGCTAGAGGTCTTAACCCTTAACCACTGGACCATCTCTCCTGCTCTCTGCTCTTTTGTTTCCTAATGAGAGACAGGAAAAGGGCGGAAACGAATGCGAATGGAAGCTGGGAGGAACTGGGAGGGGAAACCATAATCAGTATATATTAAGTGAGGGACAAAATCTATTTCCAATAAGAGGAAAAAATAAATCTCTAGAGTACATTTCAAAAATAAAAAAGTAATTAAGGGGCCAACAAGATGGCTCCACACGTAAAAGCACTCGCCACGCAAGCCTGAGGGCTGAGTTTGGTCCCAGAAGCCACATAAAGATAGAGAGAGAGAGCCAACTCCACGAGGTTGTCCTCTGACCTCCGCCCTCCGCCGCACCTACGCCTTGACATACACGGGCCTGCACCCACATACACGGCGACAACAATAATAACTAATAAATAAAAATCGCGGGAGGGATCTAACTCCACGCCCACCGACTGAGCTGTCTCTCCCGCGCTGTCTTGAATGTCTCGAACAGCTCTGCTATTCAAGAGTGCAGGAAACATAAGACTGGGTGTCATGGCGGTGTGCGAGGCTGTATTGTGATATGAAGATAAACCGTTGATGTTTGTCTGTTTGTTTGTTTAGCTAAATAGGAAAGTTGACCGTAAAACTATGTGTTCACAGAACATTCTAGATCGTCCCTAATACCTGCTCACGGCTTCTACTCTTTTCTCCTGTCTCCTTCTGTCTCTGCTGCGCTTCATCCTGTGCCTCCATTAAGCTGGACCCAAGGGTGTTATTACAGCAAACTCTTTCTTCCTGAAGGCTGCAAGTGTAAGTACAGCACGCAGCCGCAGGAGACTACTTTGCACTACACAGTGCAGCCACAGGAAGCTCCCCACAGGTCACGCTTCTCCAGAGACTCCTCCCTCTCAGGCTGTCTTCCCCTCACCTTCCCCAGGGTTGGGGTTTGAATCTGAAATGCCTCCCCCGCCCCCCATGCCTTGAGCGCTTTTCCCTTGGCTGATGGTGCTGATTCAGGAGACAGGGCCTTGCGGGTGGGAAGGAGGTAACTTGAAATGGCTTTTGACTCGACACTGACAGAGTCCTGAATTGTCCCACTGACCTTGTCACAGAGAAGTGCCACCCTCTGAAACAATGAGCCAAAAAACCAAACCAAACCAAACCAAACCAAAAATCCTTTTTGTCGTTGAGCTGTTTCCGTCGTGCACTTTGTTTACTATGAAGCGGAAGAAACTAGTACACACAATCTCTCCCTTTTAAAAATAGTTCTATTTTTTAAGTATTTATTGTGTGTGGGGGGGGGTGAGTATATACACATAAATTCAAGTGCCCATAGAGGATCCTTTTGAAGAGAGCTGGAGGGGCTGGGGAGATGGCTCAGCGATTAAGAGTAAAGACTGTTCTTCCAGAGGTCCTGAGTTCAATTCCCAGCAACCACATGGTGGCTCACAACCATCTGTAATGGGATCCGATGCCCTCTTCTGGTGTGTCTGAAGACAGCTACAGTGTACTTATATACATAAAATAAATAATTCTGAGAGGGGGGGCAGAGAGAGAGAGAGAGAGAGAGAGAGAGAGAGAGAGAGAGAGAGAGAGAGAGAGAGAAACACACTAGAGTTACTAGCAGTTACAAGCTGCCTGGTATGGGTGCTGAGAATTGAACTCAGGACCTCAGGAAGAGCAGTATGAGCTCTTAACCACTGAGCCATCTCCCCAGCCCCACACAGTCTCTTGAGCTACCAGCAGATCACTGAATATCCGGCTTGCTCTTCTGTGAAGATGAGTTATAAATTCTGAGGCTCTCCTCTTCCTCCCACGGCCTGGTATGGGGGTGATGAGTGTTCACTGCTCAACTTCTTGAGGCTGCTAGGAACATCTCTAAATAAAAGTCTCCCTTGAGATGATGGCATCTTCAAAAGGCAGAAGGACCTTCAATGCTCACGGCACACATGTGCAAATACAGGTCTTTTTCCTCGCACCTCAGATTTCCACATACATATGGCGAAGAAAAGGAAAAGACTGAGTAAACATTCTAATCCACCATACTAACAACGATTATTCTGGTTTGGTGGATTATAATAACAATTTCTTTTCACTTTTGTGCCTTCGTGCTTTTCCTGAATCTTCCGAAATAAGTTTATATTAATTTTATGAAAAATTGTGTTTTTAAGCCATAAGATGTGAGAACAAACAAAACCATTCTTTTTGTTACCAAAAAAAAAAAAATTCTTTTTACTATTCACATGCAAATCCCTTCACTTCCTCGAAGCTTCTTTCTCCTCCGAGTTCTCCATGGTTGACTTAGGAGAAAAAACAGGTTGGTAAACAGCTAAAATTAACAGACAGAGATGAAATAGGAAGCCACTGCCAACTAATGGGCAATCGATTCTTAGGTCCAAAATGCGGGTGACGTCTGCCCTGGATTTATACCGTGTATTTCCTGGATTTATACCATGTGTATCTGTTCAGTAGTATTCAATCAAATGGGTTGACATTCGGCCAGATTCATGGCCCATGAATTTTAACGGGAGATAAAATTTGATAAAATCTATCAATCTCAATGCTTAGTTTTCCAAAAATATTTATGTCAGCCATTTATCTACATAAAATATTTAAGGGACCATGGACTCGGCCTGAGATCAAATATGTAGGAGACGCACGCAGTGCGTTAGAAGAGCGTCCGAGGCTGAACAGCATCTTACAAAGTTTATGCTACAAGGAACCTCGGAATGGGCCCTCGTCTGGAAACTGGGTTCTTGCAAATATGTCTTTAACTTAGAAAAGAATCGATTGATAAAGTGAGATGTGATAATTGGGAGGAGAGACTAGAATAAAAATCCACAGGCAAGATGGGGTTCTGTCCAGCGGGGCTGGAGGACGGTTAAACTTCTGCTAATAGTATCAACAGGAGGGGTTTTCACTTAGGCCTAGATCCGGGAGCCATTTAGTTCACATGCTATAACTTTCTCTTCTCATGAGAATTCATATACCTTCAGTGGTACTGGGAACTGGATAGGAACTACTGAGGCCTTCAGGAGGGAGACCGATATGAAACTGAGCACAAGAAGGGGTCTGCAAGGTGCGTCAGTGGGGTGGGAGGTAGTGGGTGGAAAGTGGAGGGTGGGATGTTGACATGGGAAGGAACATGGCAGTCACCACTTCAGGACCAGTGACATCAGTGTGAAGTGACAACACTGATGCCAACAATGCATGAATCTCACCTCTGTACTTACCTGTCACGGGGGGAGACCCCATGAATAACTTAGAGGCAGACACTACCTTTATAGTCAAGACATACTGCATGGTAAGTATTCAATTCATAGCCCACGGCACAGTGAAACCTGCCCAGCTCTAAGGAGGCAGAGCCAGTGACCCCACAACTAGACAAATAAGGGCGACGAACCGTGCTGAGATGTTCCAGGCTCCTGCAAAGGTTCAAATCTAAGTTATCAAGTCAGTGAAGTGACCTGACTTACAGTGAAGTCTTGATCATTCCCTTGGAGGGCTATTTGATAGTCGTGAGTTGCTTGGTTTGCTTGTGGGGTTTTGTTTTTTTTTTTCCAGTCCAAGTAAATCTCTCCATCATCTAGGCAGAATACTTGTGAAATGATAGCATATATTCAAGGACCCAAGTAATCTAGTACTAAGAGAAACGTAGCCAACAAGGAAAAAAAACAAAACAAAATGAGAAAAACCAACAACAAAAACAACCCCCTGCCCCCATCCATGAGCATTTTGCCAGCATCATGCTATTTCCAAAGCTCTGAGGAAGATGGGGAAAAGTTCAGAGTCCAGGTTGGGAGCTCCTAGGCACCATTTGCTGATGACGGCAGAAGAAGCAACAATCTTGATGTCCCATGAGGGCACATGGAGGAAAGTGGCGGGAACTGGGACTAACCCATGTTTGAAGTCTGAGTTGCACAAGAGGGAATTAGTGTTTACTGAGCATCTGCCTGTCATGGATTCTACGCTGGCTGCCGTCCCCCTTATTACCTCAGTGACTCCTCTCCTCTGGCCTGTCTAGAACTGGGGTATACAATCTTAAAACACGTTCTCACGTTGAGCTCACTACCATACATGGGGCACACTGCCATTTCACAGAAGAAAACTCTAGAAAGATCAAGTTCCCTTCCCAAGGTCACCCACCTGAGTGATAAATGAACCAGGAAGGGAAGAGTTCCACTTCTGGGGAAAAGGTCCATCCTCCATCCCAGGCTGGCTACCTATCCCTTTAGATCAACTTGCCAGTCTTCAGGAGAGTTCTGAGGCTCTTACAGCAAATACAAGCGTGGTGGCACGGTGGCAGGTGGCACTTGGCACAAACTTGGCACAGTCAGGAAGAGACCATGAGTTGGAGGACAGCCTGAGCTACACAGGAAAACTCTGCACCAATCAACAGAAGAGTAATATGTACAGACTCTTGTTGGGTAGCCCAGGCTACCCTCTTTACTCTTTGCCTCACCCTAGGCCTCTCCCAGACTGAATCTCTGTGAACACCTCTCTCTCTCAAACCTCTTTGGTTTTCCCACCCTTACACTATCTGGTTTATAAGTGCCCAGCTTAGGCTTCCTGGGCCCTGCACTTTACCCCTTCATCACACACACACACACACACACACACACACTTGTGCAATGGCTTCAACCATAGCCAACAGGATACCATCCTGCTTGCTCACCTCCCTGAGGCTAGAAAGACAAATTGGGAAGTCCTTTCCATCCCTGAGACCTCACTCATTCCCCTGTGACCAGGAGCTCCAAGTCTATGCATCCCAGGCACTAGCTTGGCAGATGCTGTCAAGCCGGCAGGGGGGGCTTTCTAGAGGTCTAGCCTTTTGCTATGTATCCTAATGTTAAATACTGCTCCCCGCCCCCACCAAGGACTGACTGGTTGCCCCCAGGGATGAGAGAATTGGCACGTACACACACTAATACTGTGTGACCTTGCTCCTTAATTTAAAACTATTGGTTGAATAACGATGCCTGATGCTGGGCAGGAGAGAATTAGGAGGAGTTTTGGTGCCCAGGCTTGATGTCAGAGGCAAGGACCATGAGGAGGAGAGGAGAGACAACGAAGAGAGGAGAGACGCCATTGGGCAGTGAGTCATGAAAACACAGCCACGAGGGCTAGCCAATTGGACTTAAGAGCTGCCCAGATGGAACATGGCCAGTTACAACTCGCAGTTATTGGCAGGGGAGTAGACATAATAGAATAGAGGGTAGATATCTGCCCAGCTCTAGGGCTTTAAAGGCTTATTATAAATATAAAAGTTTTGTGTCTTTTATCTGGGAACTGAATGACCAAAGGCAAGGTAGAAACCGGATTTGAGATTAAATAGATACACAAAAGAGACGCCAATATCTTCTATGTTAGGGGTGTGTGTGTGTGTGTGTGTGTGTGTGTGTGTGTGTGTGTGTGTCCTCACACACACATATGTACATGTATGTTTGTATATGTGTGTATGTCTATACATGTGAGCAAGCCAAAGGTCAACAAAGGATGTCTTCCTCCATTACTTTCCATAGTATTGTTTGAGACACTGAACCCAGAGGTTCCTATTCATCTAACTGGCTCCCCAGGGAGCCCCAAGGGATCCCCCAGTCTCTGCCTTCACCTCCCCGGCAGTGGAGTTACAAACCCATGCCACCACTTGTGTGTTTTTGTAAATCCTGGAGATCTGAACTTCCGCTTGGGAGGCAAGCACTTTACCTCAGAAGTCAGTTTCCCTGTCCTTATCAGTGTCACTTCCTGCTGTCCTTTAGCAGAGGTGCCTGTTACTGGCTCCCAACTCCTCTCCTCCCTGATGAAATCACTGTGTTATTCATATCCTATTGTATGTGTCTCTCTCAGCATGAGGGAATCTCATGACGCCCCAGTCCTTCAGTGGAGAAAGTCAGACCCTTTGGCATAACCAGCCTTGCCTCTCTGTGTTCTTATTTCTCTCTGTTCCTGGTCTAACGCATGTCCTACTTTGCTTCACAGAGTTGGCTGTGATCAAACTCTGACCAAATGCAACCTTGGGGAGGAAATGATTTATCCTTGGGGAGGAAATAGGTTATGGACCTATAGGTCCATTATTGGTCTATCATTGAGCGGAAACAAGATAGAAGCTCAGGACAGGATCTTGGAGGCAGGAGCTGAAGCAGAGGCCCTGGGAGAATGCTGCTAACTGCTCTACTTCCCGCGGCTTTCTCTGCCTCTTTTATACCCAGTGTTGGTATTCTGTCTAAGCTCCACCCCCACAGCTACCTGGCAACAGCCAGGTATGCCCCGCCCCACAGTTACCTGGCAACCGCCAGCTGTGCCCGACACTATATAAGGGGCTGCTTGCCCTCTCCTCACTCTCTTTGTTCTTCGCTGCTCTTTTGCCCTCTTCCCCTTTGTCCCTTCTCTCACCATCCCCCTCCCCCTTCCCCCTACGTGCTCATGGCCGGCTTTTATTCCTCTCCTCTTCTACCCTTCTTCTCTCATTAAACCTTTCCACGTGGAACCACGTCGGTTTGGTGTGTTCTGTCTGGACGCGAGCCAAGATTTAATCCCCAACACCCAGAACCACCTGTCCAGGGGTGGCACTACCCATCATGGGCTGGGCCCTCACACGTCAACCAGCTGTCAAGAAAATGCCTCATGGCCCTGTCTGATGGAGTCAACCTTTTTTCGGGGGACTCTAATTTGTGTCAAGTCGTGACAAACGCTGACCTGTTCCCACCTGCTGCAACCGCTGCCTGCAGCCCCAAGCACTTGCTTTTATGGCAGTGGGACTTTAATGTGTCCTTCCCTGACGTCTGCTTGGCTAACTCCCACATGCCCTTCAAGACTTCTCTTCCCTGGAGTGCAAACCCCGTCCTAGAACCAGTCGTAGCTGCCACCACCTTTCTGGGCACACCTCCTGCCCCAGCAGTGGCCACTGTGTGCCAACGGCCTGTTTGCCTTCTGCCTCTCTCACCAGACTCTGAGCTCCTTGAAGCTATGTATTACTCATTTCTGTCCCCAGGCCTGGCTCCACCAAAGATAAATGGCCACAGGAATGGTGTTATAAGGGTTCTTCTCCCTGTGGCCTACCAGGGCCAACCTAGTGAAAGGACCAGGGTGTCTTTGGTGCTACAAGGATGGGGCAGTAGTTAAGCAGTTAGAGTTATCACTTAGTCCTAGGAGCATCACGTAATGGATGAGGCTTAGTTTGCAAGAGGTCCTGGGAGCGGCGTCTCTAGGAGTGAGTGAGCTCACCTACATCCTGTTGAAGCCTCACTCCACAGATATATCTCACACCTGTTTCCCCCTGATAGGTTTCTTATGCTGGAAAGTACTAAAGAACTGAAGTCCAGCTCTTTCCCCCCGTCCTGTCCTAAGTTGCTATCACGCTATGCCCATCTGAAACGGGGTAGGCAAAAGTTAGACACAAGGAGCTGGAAAACTGCAACTGGGCCCTGGGTAGCCGTTCCCTAGACAATCAGAATGCAGCTTTGTTGTTAAACACCCTCGAAGGTACACCTAGGCTGCTTCTGCAATATCAGAGACTAAGGTGCCCCAGTCATTCTCCCACACATGCACGCTAACCAAGGATCCAAATATTTAACAGCCTCATAACATTACTTACATTGCGGTTTTTATACCACATGGGAAGAGGGTCATGGGAATAAATAACCGAAAAGGACCACCATGATTTTGGAAAGGCAACATGCCACCTAACCCTACCCATACACCACCCCCCACCCCTCCTAAATACTCGTTCGAAAACTTCTAAAGGCCACAATCAGAACCCGCCAGGTGGTTTCCCATTTTGGGCTTGTCCACTGCAAATTCTCTGGAGTGTTTGTTTTGCTTTAACTTTGCTAAATAAACTGAAGAAACTGCATATGTCTCTTGACTGAATTCTCTTCTTCAAGAAGACAAGAAGCGGGCTGGAGAGATGGCTCAGCCATTAAAGGCTAGGCTAACAACCAAATATATAAGAAGAAAGAAGCAACAGACCTGGAAACATCTCCACAGCCAACACTTCCCCGTCCCCAGGCTTTCTTCTGTCTCCGTCTGTCAGGATGACTCTTCATCTTCTGCCTATTCTTGCCCTGCTGCAAGGAGACCCTTCTCTTTGGAGTCAGATGGAAGGACACGGGTGCCCAAACTCTTGAAGGTACAGACTTTAGGACACACATCACTGCCGCGGTGTAGCTCTCCATGCACTAAGCCTCTGGCTGGTCGCCTCGCGCCACCTGGTGGTCAAAATCTCCACACCTCTCCCCTCCAATCAGGCTTCCCAGTTTTTCCTGCTGTCCCCCAGCCCCACTTGCACCCTCCCATTCACCTACCGCCCCCCCCCAACCCACCTCCACTTAGGAAAGGAAACCTTTGAAGACCCTAGGCTCTGGATCCACAGCCCAGGGATCACAGGTACTCACCGCAGGCAACCAGAGTAGGGTTTGGGGTATTGAAACACAGTGCCCTTGTTGAGCAGCCGAGGTCTGGAACCTTCTCCATTCGTCCTCAGCCAACCAGCAAGGCAGGCCTGCCTCTCACGCAGAAGGTGGGTCTGTTGTCCATTCTTGTGTTCTTCAGAGATATTTCGGAGACCTCCGGAGTAACATCCCGAGGAGGGGAAAATTGACTCACCGATAGTTTGACTCATCTAGGGTTTGCCTGAAGTAGGGTTGCCCGAAGCCTGGCTGGGAAGGAGGCGTCCAGTTTCCTGACCTACGTTGTCTAGCCCGGACTTGTTTTGTTTTAGAGCCTGTTTCTGCTTCAGGAAGGAGGTGAGAGATGAAGAGTTAGATAGCCTTAAGGTCAGAAAGATCTTTATTTGGCCCATCAGTTTGGGCTAAACAACTTAAAACAATGTGGATCGTCCAGGACCCTTCCTTACAGCCGTCCAGAGCCCAGGTTTAGAGAAGAGTGTCTGGTCTCTGGAGAAGGCAGGAATCCCCACCCCCACCCCCCCACACCCCCGCATTCTCTGCGTCCCCTGCTTTTTACAGTGAATTTAGAACTCTGAGTATGGAGGTGTGACTTGGAATTCGTTATGCTGTTCACGGACCTGAGACCCTTCGGTGTTGGTGGTTCCCTTCCTCCTTTAACAAAAACTATTATTCTAATTCAGTTACGTGTTAGTACAAAACCAAATTAATCTAGGCTGGATTCGTGTTTGCACATTTGTTATTAAACTTCTTTTACTTAAAATTATTTCAAACGTCTTCATGAAAGTCTTTGGTCCCTAGACCACAAGTTAATGTGTGTGTGCCCCTTGTATCCTGAAAGGGAAACACTTGCTGCGCCCCCTGCCGGTAGAAGAAGCAATAGCGGTCTCTAGGACCTCAGGGAAGTCACTTTGTAAAGACAAAGTTTTGGGGCCCGTGATTCTTGTGATAGCCTCTCTCTATGGAAACCTTCAAAATAGCCAGAACATCTGAGATCCAATCAACCAAGCAGCCCTTGGGTTGTTATCTCCAGAATCTAGAGATTTTCCTGTGATTAGAGTTCATGGAATTGGGGTGGGATTCCATCACTGTAAAATTGCATGTCATAACCACATTATACCTGTAATCCCAGCACTTGAGAGGCTGAGGCAGGAGAATTATGAATTCAAAATCAGCAAGGGTAGGGGTTGGGGATTTAGTTCAGTGGTAGAGCGCTTGCCTAGCAAGTGCAAGGCCCTGGGTTCCGTCCCCAGCTCCGAAAAAAAAAAAAAAATCAGCAAGGGTTGCATATCTACATAGTAAGCGTTTTCTTTTTAATCAGTAGAGAGATAAAACTAAATGAGGGTGGACCCACAAAACTGAGTGACCCGTCTAATAATGAAAGCAGACAGTACCATAAGGCCTCATCCCACACAATGTTACTTCTTGGAAGCCTGTCCTTGGTAGCCTGCTCAGCTATTCAGTAAACGGGAACTTCTCTAACCAAAATATTTTTCTAATCATCAAATCAGGTAAATCAAAGCATTGGCTCCCTGGTTGGAAAGTTCCGCCAACATCTGTATTTACTGATTAAACTGCTTCAACCACATTAGTAGAATCCTTGCATACGGCACATCACGGCGAAATTTAACAAATTTGTTCTGGATTACTTTTATAAATAGAACAAACAAATACGACATTTAAAACTAAAGGGAACTCTTCTGCACAATAAACGATAAAAAAGGATTGTTTTGCACTACGTGAGTTTCTTAAACTCAAAGAAGAAATATCAAGTTCCCCCTAAGTGGGGGGGAGCAAGGTGCACCTGTAAAAGATTAAGAGTGGAGTGTCTGGTTTCACATAAATAATTGTATTGTATTGTGAAATTGTGAAACTTGATTTGAGAACCCAATCACACAGCCTCTGAAGTCCCCAGTTCCTTTTTTTTTTCACTGAGCAAGAAAGAATGATAGTTAATGGTGACGGCTAATCTTTGTTTTCACCAAATCTTTGTTTTCATCTCTTTTGTGGTCTTCACAGCAGGGCATGATGGGTGTTATTATTCAAAGCCGGAGGAGGTTAAATGAGTCCAGGATATCACAGCTAAGCAACGTCCTCTGGATCTCACGTTCGTTCTTCCATTCCTCAGATTCCCATCTGTGACGCAGTGGAAGGCTTTGCTGAATGGAATGAAGGTGAGGGCCACATGGAGCAGCAAAACTCTACCTGAGCAGCTTAGCACAAAATAACCCTCCTTTTCCCCGGTTAAAAACGGATTTCCACTAAGTTTTGTATTTATTACTAGTCATATAACTTTTTAAATTTTCTACCACTTTTATAGTATGATTTTTAAAAAAATTTTTCACGTTTCTCTTGGATTCCCCCAAATATTTGCAGGAATTCTAAGGAGTCTGCAGAATGCCCTAATGAGGAAATTTCAAGTAAAAGTCAGACATAGAATATTGTAGCCTGTAGCGTCATCTGCTGGTATATTTGTAGTATTGCAGCCATCTTAGGTTGGACCTGAAAGGAACAGGTTGGTGCTAAATAATGCAGTCTCCCAAGTAACAAATTCTTTTCCTGAAGAGAAAGCAAAAAAGTAACCTTGGTATCTCCTAGCACAGAGAACTGAGTGCTTGTCCTGGTTTTCCATAATTAGCTGTACAGACTTGGGTAGGTCACCCCATCTCCAGTACCCTGTCTCGGGTCGTACAGAGGGGCTTTTTCGTTATGTTCTCTCAAACACTAAGCTCACTGGCAGACCCCTCTCCAAGAGGTTAGGTCATGGTGCGACTTCCTCTCCAGGCCCAAATTTAGGCATGTCTTATCTCTTTCACGTATGAATATTTTGAATAAGGTTCATTTCACAAAGAATTCTACAACGTCTCAATAAATCCCATCTGTGTATATGTGTGTGTGTGTAATTTCTGTTCTATAGATATGACCAACCCATATCAACATTTACTGCACCTACAACTTTTTAAGGCTCCACACTAAATCTTTATGAGCTATAAAAGCAGGAGTCCCAGAGAAGAGCTTAGATATTGGTTGTAGAATAAAGCAAGTACATCATCTACTCGTCCTTTAACAATCTTGTCCATCAATTGGGGGACTTTCCTCCCATGAGATCATATCTCTGATTTTATAACAAAAGTCAATGGGAGAGAGAGAAAGAGATCTTTTTATAGTCCATCTAGCTGGAGGGCATCTTTGCTATAAAACTAGTGTTTCAGGGGTCTCTGGGGGAGAACTCGCGACAGAGCTGAGCTCTGAGGCCATCGCTGTGTAGCAGTGTTTCTTCTCATGGGAACCGAATGCGATTAAGAGATTTGTGGGCATCATCTATTGTGTTAAGCAAAGTATATAAGAGTCAGGTGTCTCAACACAGGCATCCTTTATCACCAAGGGTGTACGTATAAAATATCAGCAAATCCCCCACCATAATTCAGTTTCTCTTAGAGACCAACTTGTTTGATTTTCTTTTTAAAAAAAATATGTCTACTGAAGATTGGGAAGGAATTTATTCTTCAAATGTCCAAATAAGACAAAAAGCATATCCCAGCTAATTACTATGAATCACTTTCACTGGTCCTGAGGTTTTCCTAACAACTACAGCTCATTTAATCCTCACAGAAAGTGCCCTATTTCGTCCCCTTGTTCCAGAAGAGAAAACTGAGGCACACTTATTAAATAAACCATAAAATTATAGTTAGCCAATGCAGACCTTCTCTCCCAGGATAATCTTGAAGAGAGGTTAGAACATCTCCACTCTCTTGCTGTGGATGGCTTTCTGAATCCAGCTGCAGACTCCCTGGCCATTCAGACAAACCAAAGAAGCTTCCTCCTTCCTAGGAATGACACGGGAGCAACTTGACTATTGCCTAGCATGGTTTGCAAAAACACAGAAATAGAGTCAGTCACCATCTTGTCCCATCTCTGTCTGTTAGCATCCTGACCATTGTGCCCTGTTACAACCAAAGGGAATGATATACTTTGCAACTTTACCAATCAGTTTATCTTCTTTCTCAGGTTGGGCCCACTTGGATGGTGTTAGAAAGAAAGGCAGTTGCCACATTCTAACAGCCACAAAGAACCAGAGTGATGTTATCTCTCCCCTTTCTTCCCTAGACACATAGTTCTAGAAACACTACATAGGATATGTGGTTTCCAGATCCCGGCTGAAAATAAAGTTTTCTTTTCAAATATCTGATTAATCTAAGAGCACGGCACCTTCACGACCCCACCCTTCCTCTGTCTCCAATCAAGGAGGAAGACCTGTACTCGAAGGACACAGACAATTCTCAAGGGGAGAGGGAGTGTCCTAACTTTTCAATTATCTTCCCAGAAATGGGGCCAGTAGGTTGGTTCTCCAGGTCAGAATTCACTGGCATCACAGATCCACGAAAGGAGAGGTCTGCTCCGATGGATACATTATGTAGCAAGCAAAACAATGAGCCCTTCTCAGAGGAATTACATAATCACCATGTCCTTTCTTCCCTTCTTGTAATATGTATGATTTGTCTTCTCTCGGAAAGGTACCTGTAAATTTTAATGCAATTTACTTGAGAACAATAGCAAAGTCACAATTTCCTAATCGCTTTTGTTTCCCAAGAGGAAGGGAGAAAATTTTAACTGCATGCTCAATGACTGTTACAGGCAATTCAAGGCCCACAGAGGAGAATTGAACCAGAGATCGCCCAAAAGGAATGCCATCCTTAATTTGTCAGACCCTTCAAGCTAATAAAGAATTGTGTGTGCAGTGATGAGACAACCCCCCCATTTAAACTCTGACTACGAATCCTTAGGTGACATTGAAGCAGGAACAACTCAGACTCCAGGACTGGGAAAAAATACACACACACACACACACACACACACACACACACACACACACACACGCCCCAAGCAGCCAAAGAAAACACTGGTCACAAGATTTCTGGAAAGGAAGAATCTTAAGGACATTGTCTAGTCTCCCATCTGATGTATTTCTTTTTCCTTTCTACAAGATGTTTGGCAAATGATTGGCCTCCCTGCTGGTCGTACAGAGACTATGAGGAAGAGACTGTCTTATTCAACATCGCAAACAAGAGCTTGTCCCTCGGGCGACTATAAATCTTGGGTAGTGTTCAGTTTCCCTGCCAACCTGCTAAATAAGCTGAGGGTTTTCTCAAGGTATAGACTGGAGAACAGACGCTGCCCATCATTCTCCATCCACTCTGGCCTCCTACCTGGCTCCGGGAGGCAGCGTGCCACACAAGAGGCCCACTTTTCAATTTGGAGATCAATACAAGCTAAATAGGTGGTGTTTCCAGCCCACGGGGGCAACCCAAGCCAATACATTTAATGCTTTTCCCTTGGGGATTCTCTGACAAACCGACCTACAGTGTAGAAGAGAACAAACACATCACTGTGTGACCGAGTCCAGAGATGAGTGAGAATCTCAAGGCCAAAAAGTCAAACACCACCATCACCTTTAGAAGGGATGTGGGGCTGGAGTGCTCGCTCGGGGAGAGCCAGGCGACCCCAGGCTGCTCAAGGCTTGTTGGAGCTAGCACTGAGAAAAGAATGGAGATTTACTTCCAGGCAGCGTGGTCACGTGAGCAATAGCAGATAGTTGACAGGGACAGGGGGAAGGGTGGGGGAGGTGGGGGGGTGGGGGAGGGTGGGGGAGGGTAATGGATGAGAAGATAGAGGTGGGGTGGGGTGGGGTGGAGGGTGGTGGGGAGGGTCGGGGGAGTGTAAAGGATGAGAAGATGGAGGTGGGGTGGGGAGGGGGGTGGTGGATGGAGGAATGGGGGGTGGGGGTGGGGGTGGGGGTGAGAGGACCACGGGTGGAGTAGGGGAGAGTGAGAGGGTGTGGGGTGGAGGATGAGAGGTGGAGGGTGGGGGTGGGGTGGGGGGTGGGAGGGTTGGGGTGAGGTGGAGGGTGGCCAGGGTAGAGACACAGGAAGTGTTTCAGCTGCCATGCCAGTCAGAAGGGGCCCCTTCTGGCTTAGGCAAGGCCGCCCACCTCTCACATGCAATGTCACTTTCAAGAGTGGTTTTAGTGAGGACATTACACATTTGTTTCCCTTGTTGAGGTCGAAACATTTCCACAGAGACCCATCGTCTCCCGGAGACCCGCCATCCATCCCCATCCAGACAAGTGAAGCCCTTCCATTGTGAGGGAGAGAGCACAGAGAGAAATGATCAGGCAAGAGATGAGAGAGCCACCATGAGAGTGCCGGGCAAATTTAAAAGAGCTGTCTGAATTTATTCTCGTAAATGGTGACAGTCAAAGACTCTTAAAAAATATCCTATGATCATCCAGGTAGAAAACAAAACAAAATAAGCTGTTCACACCGAGAAATTGCAGATTTCTCTTCTGCAACCTTGAATGCAACAATGTCGCTCAATCGCAGAACAGATACTAAATCTGTATAATGGAAAATGATACAGGTCTGAAAACGAGTGTAGTCTGTGACGGCAAACTCATAATACTGAGCAGAAGGGGTAACCTACAAACACATGTATGTAAGATTAAGACACAGCCGGGTTAAAGGATACCCAGGTAAGATGTAAAAACTGTGACCAGAAATCAAGAACATATTATCTCAAAAATCAGTATAGTGCTTTTCTTTGGGAGATGGAAAGGGGGTACAGTTGGAAGCAAGTTCTAAGTACAGGTGATATGTCTTTGTTGGTTGGTGATTTATGGGTATTATTATTGTTTTGTTGTTGTTGTTGTTGTTGTTGTTGTTGTTATACAAATGGCCAAGCACAGTGGCACACACCTTTAATCATAATACTCAAAAGCAGAGGCAGGTGGAGTTTTGTGAGTTCAAGACCAGCCTAGTATACATGACAAGTTCCAGACTAATGGGGGCTAAATAGTGAGACCCTGTCTCAGAAAATAAACTAATAAATTACATAATAGCATCCCGTAGATCATTCCGTACATACACTTTGTATCACATTATAATTGTGCTTAAAAAGACTGAGGGGACAGCTCAGTGGATACAGGTACTTGTGGCCCAACCTGACAACCTGAATTTAAACCCCTGAGTCCCCATGGTGGAAGGGGAGAACCAAACACCATCTCTGACCTCCACACATGCTTGTACACACACTTTCATATGCACACAACAAACAAACAAGCAAGTAAAATATTATTTTTCAATTCCAGTAGGAAATCGTATCTATTAGGGTTCTCCAGAGACACAGAGGATGGATACAGGAAAAAGATGTACAAGAAAGTGATTTCTCATGTGGGATTGGCTCCAATCATTGGCGAATCAGGAAAGTCCTAGCAGCTGCCTTCTTTGGGCTGGAGTCCCATGAAGTTTTTAGTTCTAGTTAAAGCCTGAGGCCTGAGAACCAGGTCCCTCAAGGGTATCAGTCCCAGTCTTAGTCCAAGTGGAAAAGAGCCAAGACCATGCCTGAGGGAAGAAAGGTGCGCTCACTCAAGAACCCTTGGCAGATCTACCCTTTCCTTACCTTTGTGTTCTATGCAGGCCCTCAGTTCGCTGGTGACAGCCGCATCTTGGCAGGGAGAACTTTACTCAGTTGACTGATTCAAAGGCCAATCTCTTCTGGGACCCCAACAGACCTAGAGATGGTATTTTGCCAGCTATCTCTGCAATTTTCACTCAGTCAAATGACACGTAAAATTAGTCACTGCTACACATATGTGTAGACATAATTAACTCTCAAAGAAATTAAGGAACATATCAGTTAATGCAATAAAAAAAAATCACCATAGCAACAGTGAGAACTTGACTATGTACATTTAAGAAGTTGACAGAGTACCAAAGGATGAGAGAGGCGATTACAATAGGCAAATCTTATTTTGAGATGAGCTGCAAATTTTATAATTATTTTTAAAAGGCAAATTAGGTTAATAAGTATATTAGGGTACATTGGGTTGTGTTAAATGTTGTTGGGATTTACAATAAAAGAATGCATGTGGTTCAACATCAGAAAATCTTACTATAAAATGTCAAGTTTAGAGAAAAGCCACAGGATATCAATACATATGGAAGTCATTTGATTGGATAAAATTCAACACGCACAGCTTCTATTAATGAAACACAGGGCATCAGAGAGCCACAAAACACACATATTTTGACAGTGGAAAATGTTTACTTCACACTTAAAAGTCAAATGCCAATACATCTCTGCTAAAGACAGGTATAATATAAGGATGTGGGCTAGCATGTCTGACCTTTGTTAGAAAGCCTTTAGCCAAGTATAATAGGACAAGAAGAAAGAATGAGAAAGTACGCAAACTGGAAAGACAAATATTATAATTTTTGTGTAATTTACCTGAAAACTCAGAAGAACTTCAGCTTTTTCTAATTCTCATAATTCGTTCAATTGCCAAGATGAACACACCAGTGGTTGTAATCTTAAATGCTACTGGGAACTGAGCAGACACCAGATAAGCATGTGGGTGGGGATTGGTAGCAGTAACTGTAACCAGCTCTACGAGTTTGTCTGGAGCAATCGCGAGTCTGGCAACAATCGCTGTGTTACTAGACAGACTGATTTCTTCAGGAGACATTTGTAAAGCCAGATTTTGGAATAAAACTTCCTGGTTTTGATCTCTAGACAAACAATTCAAAAACTATCTGAACCAAACTCAATCTGTAGGCTAGGAGCCTGGGAGGCAGCTCAGTTTGCAAAGTGCTTGCTGTAACCACAGTTCTCTGGAGGTAGACAGGAAGCTCTCTGGGGCTTGCTGACTAGAAGGTTGACACCCAGAAAGAGACCCTGTCTCAAAAAACAAAGCAAACAATCATTGAGGAAGACACTGGACACTGACCTCTAACCTCCACACACGGACTGGCTGGTGTGGTGAGTCAGTGTGACACTGGCTAGAATCCTCAGAGAGAAAGGAGCCTCAGTTGAGGAAAAGCCTCCATGAGACCCAGCTGTAAGCCATGTTCTCAATTAGTGATCCATGGGGGAGGGCCCAGCCCATGGAGGGTGGCGCCATCCCTGGGCTGGTGGTCCTGGTTTCTATAAGAAAGCAAGCTGAGCAAGCCGTGAGAAGCAAGCCAGTAAGCAGGACTCCTTCACAGACTCTACATCAGCTCCCGCCTCCAGGTTCCTGCCCTGTGTGAGTTCCTGTCCTGACTTCGTTCATGGATGAATTAGTGCTATAAGCCAAATAAATCCTTTCCTCCCTAACTTGCTTTTTGGTTATAGTGTTTTGTCACAGCAATTGAAACCCTAAGACAACACTCATGTGCACAGGCATTCACACACACACAAGAACAAGTGCACACAAAACACAATACACACACACACACACACACACACACACACATACATATATTTCCATAGGCTAGATATGATCATGGGCCTCTAATGTGCAATTTTTTTTGAGACAAGGTCTTACATGTAGTCCTGGTTGGCTTGGAACTTACTGTGTAGACCAGGCTGGCATCAAACTCAGAGATCTGCCTGCCTCTGCCTCTGCCTCTGGGATTAAAGGTGTGCATCACCACAACTTGGTAATGTGCAACTTTTAATCGGTGCTTTATCATATAACTAATGTGTAAAAATCTTAGGAGGGAGGGAAAAATGAAGCAAAGTTGGTTAACTCTTTAATAGTGTTAAAATAAATATAATTAAGCTCTGCTTAGGTCACACCGAATAAAGTCCATGAGCTAAAAACAGTGAAAGTAGGTCAGGTATAGTGGTGCATGCCTGGGACCCCAGCCCTTAAGAGGTGGAGGCAAGAGTTCAAGGCCAGTGTTAGCTACATGGCAAATTAGAGGTTATCCTGGCTGTGTGACATATTATCTCAGAAACAAAAGGAAGACAAAGTGGAGGAGGAAGAAGAGAGGAGGAGGAGGAGGAGGAGGGGGGGGAGGAGGAGGAGGAGGAGACGAGGGAGGAGGAGAAGGAGGAAGAGAGGGAGGAGGTGGAGGAGGGGGAGGGGAGGAGGAGGGGGAAGAGGAGGAGGAGGAGGAGGAGGAGGAGGAGGAGGAAGAGGAGGAGGAGGAGGAGGGCAAAAGCAAAAGTATGTAAATAAACAGCTATATACTAGGTGGAGAAGGTTTCCTTAAAGTAACCATAAATACAAAAAATCATAAAAGGGAAAACAGACCTTGAATATACGCTTTGTTTTAAAGACTTACTTATATGAGTACACTGTCACTCTCTTCAGACACACCAGACGAGGGCGTCAGATCAGATCCCATTACAGATGGTTGTGAGCCCCCATGTCGTTGCTGGGAATTGAACTCAGGACCTCTGGAAGAGCAATGAGTACTCTTAACCACTGAGCCATCTCTCCAGCCTAAATATAAACTCCCCCCCCCAGCTTTTCAGATCAAAATATAAAAGAATCCGTGTAAAGAAAACTATTTAAACACGAAAGATCAATATTCCTTATATAATGAAGCTGACCTTGGAGATCAATAGCAGGCACCTTTAGAGAATACTGAACACAGGCGGTGGCAAAGCGAATCATAAAATAAGAAGGCCAAAGGCCAGTGCGTGTGATGTTCAAACCTCACTCATAATCAAAGAAATCAAATTGAGTTTTCCCCACTGACCTGACGAAGACTTCTTAAAATTACTTTCTTAGTCTCAGCATCCACAAAGGCATTTGTTGTTGGTAGTGGTCTACCTTAGTACACCCTGTAGAACAATCTGACAGCACACGTCAGAACGCTTTGGCTCAGGAAGCCCATTTCTAAAAGCTTAGTCTAAAATACAAAGCATACAAGAATGCCACTCGTTTAAAAAAAAAAACTAAAATGACACAAAACCACAAAACCAACCCAGATGGATTATGAAATGCTTAGCGTTTCGGGTCTGAAGTAAGACTTCAAGGCTATTTGTTACTGAGAGCCATTGAGTCTAGATGGCTCGGGCTTTCTTTCGAGTTAAATTTAAATGACATACAATGATCTGGACGGACACACCGAAGGTATGAGCGGCGGTTTTCAGTGGACTGTGGAGTTCCGTTTCTGTGTTCTAAATGTTCATTTAAAATCTTGGTTCCTGCTTTTCACAGTGAACATATTGTTTTGATAAAACGGGGAACTTTAATTTTTATTTAAAAATAAAGCAAGCTGGAGTCATCACATGAACTAATTGGTTGCTATGGTTACTCAGTTGCGTTAGACAGAGCTAGATACCATTTACATACCGTTGTTCTCTGTCTGTCCGTCTGTCTGTCTATGTGTGTGTTTATCTCTACTAACTGTACACACTGTATGTAAGCAGTAGTCCCACCTTTCTACTTGTGTTTTGCTTAGATCACTTCTAAGATGAAGAACTCATGTGTTGAATTCTTTTTTTTTTTTTTTTTTTTTGGTTCTTTTTTTCGGTGCTGGGGACCGAACCCAGGGCCTTGCGCTTCCTAGGCAAGCGCTCTACCACTGAGCTAAATCCCCAACCCCCATGTGTTGAATTCTAATAAAGAAAACCTCCCCAAAAATATATGAAATACCCAAAAAGAGCTTAGACGGGCTTCACTTTAACACTGTGAACATTTTACATTTTATTGCAGATAATCCACAGAGTGGATTCCCGGCACACCGCTCACTACAGTAGTGTGTACCTAGAGCACGTGGCTTGTCCATGGCCACTGAGTACGGTTAATGGCTCCCACAAAGTGAGTGGGCCCAAAGAGACTTGCTGACAGACTTAGCCTTCTTTCCAGTCACAGCGAACAGTGGATTCCTGCCAACTCCTCAAATATATGGAAAGGAAAGCCAGAGAGATTTTGCCTTCCTTGGTTCAAGGAAGGAAAAGCCTGCCCTCCAAAGGCTGTGCCATACCACATTCATCTAAGAGTCCATTCATAAGCAAGAATGTGGAGGTCTGAAATAAACAAAGCATCGAACAAGTTTCTGTACAGTAAGAGAGTCAAGGTAAGGGCCTACGCTTCTCAAATAATATGGTCTTTGTCTAACTGGCCACTCTCCGTGTGTGTGTGTGTGTGTGTGTGTGTGTGTGTGTGTGTGTGTGTGTGTGTGTGTGTGTGTAGGCCCATGTGTATGTGTGTCATGGCATACTTATGGGAATACTTATGGAAGTCAGACGACAACTTTCGGGAGACCTTCCACCATGTGAGTCCCAGAGATCAAACACAGGTTGCAAGGCTTAGCAGCAAACACCATTACCCACTGAGCCATCTTGCTGACCCCGAACTTTATATTTTGATTCAAGATTTCTCACTGAACCAATCTTGCTGGACTGGCTAGAAAGTTAAATCTCAACTGGCCTCCCGATCCACACAGGCTGTGGAGTTAAAGAGCTTTTACACAAGGGGGCTGGAGATCCAAACTCAGCACCAATCCGTAGCCATCTCCGTAGTCCCAACCCCCAAGACAGATTTCTTAATGCTAGATTACCCTGAGGAGCTCATTCATAAACACCCTCGCACACAAGTTCCATCAAGCCCTTGTTTGTGAGTACATCTCGTCTGGTGGTTCCCAGGCGTCTATCTGACTGCCCCCTGACTTTAACCAAGATATCAACATCTCGAACTTGGCAGGATCAATTCTAGGCCCTGTCTTCCTCCCTAAATCTATCCCTTCCCTCCTCCAGTTCAGTGAAGGACATCACTATCCATCTCATTGATCAAACCAAAAGCCTTTTCCCTTTTGCTTCTCCTGGGCACCAAATCCATTAGCAAGTCCTGACAGTTCTCGCTCCGAAATACAAATATGTGTGCTGAACCCAGCCATCTCTTGTACTGGAGTGTAAGCCACCGTCTTAGGGTCTCTATTGCTGGGATAAACACTGTGACCAAATGCAACTGAGCAGGGAAGGGTTTATTTCATTTTACAGATAATAAGTCCATCACTGAAGGAAGCCGGGGCAGGAACTGGAGCAGCGGCCATGGAGGAATGCTGCTTACTGATCTGCTCCTCTGGCTTGCTCAGCCTGCTTTCTTAGAGATCCCAGGACCACCGCCTCCCCACTCACAATGGGCTGGTCCCTCCAACATCAATCACTAAGAAAATGTACTACAGATGGATTTTATTGGGACCCCTCTCTTCCCAAATAACTTTAACTTGAGTCAAGTAGACACTAACCTCTCCAGGACAGCCACCATCACAGTCTCTTATCTGAGTATTGCAATGATTTCCTGTGGGTCTTAGCAGGATCCATGCTCACCCCATTTCGTTGTTTTACTCTCTGTTTGGCTGGTCTGGAATATTCTGGTTTATTGAGACGAGATCTCATTATATAGCCCAGGGGATCATTTTGCCTCCACCTCCTAAATACGGGGATTACAAGTCTGTGCTATTACACTTAGATTCAGAGCAGTGTGTGTGGTGTGTGCTTGCACAAGCATATGCATGTTCAAATCTGTACGTGTACATGTGCGGGTGTGGGTGTGAGTGTACATGCGTGCACATGCATGTGAAGGCCTGACACTAACGATAAGAGCCCTCCTCGACCACTTTCCACTTGACTGAAGTTTCTCCCTGAACCTGGGGCTCTCCAGTTCCATCTGGTCTAGCTGGCCAGCTTGTTTTAGGGATCCCTTAGTCTCTGCCTCACAGTGTTGGGATTACAGGTGGCTGGCCACACTCTCCTGGCTCTTTTGTGGGTGCTGGGGGTCTAAACTCCTTTTCTTCGTGCTTGTGCAGCAACCACGGAGCTGCCTCCCCAGCCTGCAGAGCATTAAATACCCCCCGAGTCTGTGTAGTACTGTCGCTCATTCGCATGCTTCAGCGGTGAGCACTTGGTATTGGATAACCGTAAGGAAGCTCATCCAAGGGAGAGGGGGACTCTCCCTCTCTCAGCAGACATCAACTGCCTACAGCTCTTCACTAGGGGTGGGGCCTTATGAAAAACACAACTCTTTTCTATTTAAATCTCTCCAGTGACTTTCTATTGGGCATGAGAATAAATGAATTAATGAATGAATAAATGAATAAATGAATGAATAAATAAATAAATAAATAAATAAATAACCTGAATTTCTCACCATGGCCCACAGCAACATGGTGAAGTCAAGCCTTACTTCCACCCCAGGGTTTCCTTCCCATTTCCGGGATGCCAGCCAGGTCCATCTTCTCTGAGAGCTGTGGCGTTCTCTCAAAGAACAGCACATCTAAGAACCTGGCTCCAGAGAAGGGAGTAAGCAAAAAAGGAAAACAGGGACAAACGGTTTATGGCTCTCCACAGCAGGTGACCAGCTCCCATGACCTCCCAGCTCTAATGTTTCATCTTTATTTTCCAAGAGCAGAGTTAACTATTGTACTGGTCTCCAGAAAAGCAGCTCCCATTAATTTGAGAGGTTTTGTTTTCTTTTGTTTTTGATGGTGCCTGGCAGCTTAGTGGTTAGAATTCAGTCTCCCCTCCCTCCCTCCCTCCCTCCCTCTCTCCCTCCTTCCCTTCTCCTCTTTCTGTCTGTCTCTCTCTCCCTCCCCCTTCCCTTTTCCTCCCATTTCTCTATATTATTTAGGGGCTCTTAAAGCAAAAATTAATTGCACAAGATGTAGTTTCAATAGGATATTTTCATACATGCACCTGTATGAAACATCCCATCCCATGTTCTCCAGCTTGGTCCCCTCCCCCATCCCATAGTTCCTCTTCCTCTCTCCCAGTAGAACCTTTTTTCAGATTTCATGTTTGTGTTTTGATTCAGGAATCACCTCATAAACTACCTGAACACCGATCTCAGTCAGACAGGAAGGTTTATTGAGCATACGCCCCAGGACTGGTAGACCAGGGCCGTGGTCCAGATTCGGAAACTGAACTGTGACCCCAGTTAAGAGCCTACGGGGATTGAAGACTGAAATCTACAAAATCTGTGTCAAGTTATTCTACCAATCAGGATTTAGGGATAGGGGGATTTCCTTAGGAACATGTCTTTGTTGGACATGTTATCCTGTTTCCATCGGTTGGGGTATTCAACTGTGGCAGGGGACTTGCCTAATATTCGTCCCTTAATCTGTCTACCAGGATGGGACTTGTCTTGTCTAACATTCGTGTCTTAACTCACCAACCAGGATGTCAGCTACCCACTTACATGTATGTCTTTTTCTGTCAAGTAGGATGTCACTTCCCAGGGAAGTCTTGGGAACTTAAATACTACTGGACTTTACTCAAAATGGAAGTCTTATTTTAAATAGGTTTTTTTATATCTCTTAGGTTGAGGTCCCTCCCAGGGACAGCTTATAAAAGTAAATACCATAAAAGCTTCTACACGGGTTCAAAAAGTGCTGACGGGTGGTTGGTTTGGGTCCAAGCTTACTGTGGGTAACTATACAAAGCAGTTCTACTGACTTCTATCTTGATTGTTTCCCAAGGGCACAGAACACAACAGAATATGTAGTCAACTTGGCGTTGAAGTTTCCTAGTAACAGGAGGAAGTTTCTTTATGATAGCAGGCTGGTCAGGTAACAGCTACCTAGGCCTGAGCATTTTACCTAGGCTGTAACGGTTTGTTGGTTGGTTAGTTTTTAATGTCGTTTCCTCGTGTGAGAAAACACAGAGTACTGCTGGGTTTGATCCAGGCCTACATAACATGTACTCCAATTCTGCCCATTTTCCTTCCAACAGCGTAACTCTTTTCTTCTTTGTGGCTAATAAAACTCCACCGTGCGTAGATATTTCTTTTATCCGTCCATCTGTTTGTCATCAGACTGATTTCATACGTTGACTGTTGTAGACACCATGACTGCGCGGGCATCTCAGTGATCCTTCTGGCATTGGCCAACGGTAGAGCTGAATTATACGGTTCTTCCATTTTCAGTGTTCCGAGGAACATTTCATGGTTTCATAGTAGCTGGGCCAATTTACGTTCCCACCCACAGTATAGAAGGCTTCTCTTCCCCGCCACATATCCTCCTGCACTTCTGTCTTCTCTTCAGTGTTTATGATGATAACAATGAGAGGTAAAGAGGGTGGTGTTTGCCGTAGCGTACTGAGATTTATGGAGCTGGTCCTCCCCTTCTACCTTTTGGGTCCCAGGGATCAAACCCAGGTCATCAGGCTTGCGAAGTTAGTGCTTTGACCCCTTCATCAAGGACTTTCGCTCACTGAGCTATCTGGCCAGTCCCTATTTTCCTTATGATAGATAGTCTGGCAAGAGTGAGAGAGATTTTCAATGCTGTCTTGATTTGATTCCCCAAATGGCTGAGGAGGCTGAGCATTCTTTAACGTATTTATTAGCCATTGACATTTATTATACGAAATAATATATTATATTAAATATAAATTATATTAAAATAAAATTAGACACCGATAGAACAAATAACCCAATCGATAAATGGACAAACGGATTGGATTCAGTTCTCAAGAGAGAAAGTATAAGTGGCTAACAATTAGGGTTTTTTTTTAATTGTAGAAATTAAGAAAGTGCATTGACGTTACCAGAAGAAAATAAACACCAACCCATCCATAAGCCCTTTGATCTATGATAGTGACCTGCCTGTATGATGTGCTGGTGTAGTAGTGGTACAAGGTTGTGGGAGTAACCAGCCACTACCTGATTGGATCTAGGAGGAAATGAGGGAAGGGAAACCATAAATAGAATATATTGTATAAAGATATATATTTTCAAATTAAAAAAAAGCAAGTTCATTGAGAGGCTGCAACGTGAAACCCACAATCTGAAGACTTGGGTGCCTGTGTACAGGTCTCCTATCAAGTAGGAGACCTCCTTTCAAGGTAGGATACCCGCTCTAACCAGTAACGGTCATGAGTGTGGTCAAGAGCTGGAGCGATTCCTTGGCTAATGAGCTGATCTTTTTGGAGTTCAGTCCCAACAGTTAACTCTGTTCTTGAAAATTTAAAGCCTAAGACAGAAATCTAGAGCTTGTCACCTGATGTGGACATCTACAAAATGCAGTTTCTTCCTTCCCACACGTGTTTGCTCATGCCTTTCAAGTTTATTAACTGGCCTGGAGTGTTTCAATACATCCTTTAGCTAAAGTTAGGCTCTGTAATTTATAATCTACAAGTCCTTAGAAGGAACTCCATCTTAATTACTTTAATTATCTGCTACCTAGAGTTAAGCCTCATGAGCTCTTTTCTTAACAATGACTAGTGGCTACCCCAGACTGTCTATGAAACCTAAACTCAGTGCTAACTCAGCACATTTGGGACAGTTTAATATGTACATGTGTGTGCATGTGTTTGCACTTATGCGCATGAGAACATCCGAGCTTCCTCTCCAAGTCCCTCAGTACCCTTTTGTAATTTTCAACCTTAAGGCTGGATTCCTGCTCTCCCTCACTGTACACACAATTCATTTTCCCACATGCGTGCAGTTTTTGTGAGAGAATTGGGAACTCTCTCTGTATACACAACAGGGCCCCATGCATGCGAAGCCAATAAATCTGAGCTCTAAAAGGCTATCTTCTCTCTCCAAGGAGGAGCTCACATCTGAGTCCTTCCCATGTCTCCTTTTTTATTGTAATTCTAATCACCAATGTAAGGGCGTAACCTTTTAGAGGTCAGGGATTCCACTGACTAGAGCTACAGACATTTTCCTAAGGGGGAAACAATGAAGACATGTGCATGTAAAACCTTGCATACAAAAAGGATACTGGGATTCTAATTAATAACGACATCTCCAGCTGTATCCGTTCATTTTTAGTCATTACAACAAAATACTCAAGGCAAGCCACCTATACAAAGATACAAAGTTTCTTTGGCTCAGCTTTGGTGACTATCCTGGCTGTGCCAAGTCATGCCAAGAACGTAGGTAAAGGAGAGAAGTCACACAGTAAGAGCGAAAGAGGTGGGTTCCACAGTCCTACTAAGTGGTTGCCTCTATGTCCTAAGACCTCCCCAAGTGTCCATCTCTACAGTCCCTACCATACCTTACCACCACAGAAGACTGAGGTTCCAACACTGGAACCTTTAATAGATGGGTGGGAACAAATACCTAAACTGTAACAGCGTCTAACAGCCCACCACACTATTAATCCCTCTTTTTTCTAGCAATGAGTCACTCATACCCCCTGCTGCCAGAGATTGATAACACAATCTTCCTCCTGGGGTTTATTACCCTTATTGGAAGACCAACAGAAATTAAAGCTTCTGAAACACTTACAGACAGTTACTCTTAGAAGTCACTAACTGCCTCCGCCATTAATAACCCCAGGACAAACACCTGTAATGTCCTAGATTACAGTTTACCTCACGCAAGCTGCATCTTAAATGCTTTCCTTGGTAGTGAGACATTCTTGGGCCCTAGCTGAGATTACAAATCAGCCAAATCCTACCAGCAACAGACTTAACAAGAATTTCTTAGGTGGTTATTTCCTGGGAAGATATCATAGTGATTAATCCCATCGACTTTCCGTTGTCACTTTCAGAGGGTGACATTTTTGGCCTTGTTCCCAGGTTCTAGAGACCTCGTCAGTCTGAAACCTGCAGTGTTTTACGAACTATCTCCTCCTTCTAATTAGAAAAGAGTTTTGAAAACATTGGAGCTTTCTGGATTGCCTTCTCCAAGATAAATTAGAAAAGATAAGGTAGGGGCTGGAGAGATGGCTGAGCAGTTAAGAGCAATGACTGCTCTTCCCCAGGTCCTGAGTTCAAATCCCAGCAACCACATGGTGGTTCACAACCATCAGTAATGAGATCTGATGCCCTCTTCTGGTGTGTCTGAAGACAGTGACAGTGCATTCATATATAATAAATAATTAAAAAAAAGAAAAGAAAAGATAGGGTAGGGAGAAGAAAGATGGAAAAAAAAGATTGGGTAGACAAGAAAGAAAAAGAATCATAAAATTGCATACAGGTCAGAAAGTGGACCGTTTTGTGTTGTTTTTTTTTTTAAACCAGTCCATTTGTTTGTTTGTTTGTTTGTTTGTTTTTGTCAACAAATAGCAGATAACTTTAAAAAATTATTTTGGCAGTTAAAGGAAAGAAAGTATGAGTATGAGACATACATAGGCTCACAAACAGTGCTCAGCAAGCATTTGCTTCCTACACTGTCCCACTGCACTTGTTACACACACGCTCACACACACTCACACACACACACTCACAATACTCACACACACACACTCACACACACTCACACACACCCATTCACACACACACACACATACCTCACACACACCAAACACACCCCACACACACACACACACACACACACACACACACACACTCCACACACCCATTCACACACATCACATACACTCACCTCACACACACCCATTCACACATACACATCACATACACTCACACACACTCACACACACTCCATTCACACATACACACCACATACACACACACATACACTCACACACACTCCATTCACACATACACACCACATACACTCACACACACACACTCACACTCACACACACTCCACTCATGCACATACCACACACACATGCATACCACATACATACCATACACTCTCATACACACACCACACATACACACACACACACACACACACGTGAATGCACATACCCACACACATTGTCCTCAGAAGCTAATCTACTCTGAAAGAAATAAAAGCCTAATGAAATATAATAGTACCTCAAAAATATTAGGTACCCAGCCTTACAACTATGTTTTTCCTTACTAGTTAACCTCTCCAATTTTTTTTAACTCAAAAGAGGCTTGCGAGTTAGGCCTTGAAGAGTGGGTGGCAGGCTCTCTTGGCAGAGAGACAGAACAAATGAGGGCTCCATACCGGGGTCACTTCCGAAAACTGCATTATCCGGTGAGCCAGAGTGAGGCTGAGGGAGGGAAAGTGGTGCGAGACAGAAGGCGCCGAGGCATTTGGACTTCTTGCAGGTCACGAAGCCTCCTAGGGTGCTTTCATCTGAATGGTGACAGGAACAGATGTGCCTTAGAAAGCAGACTGTGGCAGCGGCGGGGAGGATAGATGAGGGGTGGGATGAAGGGCAGGCGAGATGGAAAGCGAGACCAGTCAGAGCTATCGATTCCAGATGTGAAATAATGAGGGCCTGCGCTGGAGAGCTGGCAGCGGGCAATGGCCAGATGCCAGCAGGCTCTGGGGACATTAAAGGGTAGAGCTGACAGAATTTAGTGACTGATTAGCCAGGGGCGGGTAGGAAGAGAAGGAATAGGAGGTGATTATGAACTCCTAACTTAGAAAACTAGGCAGACATGGGTGGCATTTAGAAATGACAGGCGGTAAGAAACTGCTTTCTTTCCCTTTTCACAGCTGCTACCACGGACACCGTGTGCAGGACTCAACTGTCCCCAGCTCCCACTTGACGTACTCCTGTACAACTCAATTCAACAAACCAGGGAGAGTAGGCGGAACACCCCGTTAGCTCAGTGACGTTGGTTACTCCCATCCGTCTGGAAAATAAGCAGGAAAAAAATAATGCCAGTCCTTATAGAACCCGAGGCCTACCTGCCATAGTCACACATTGAAACTACAGGACAAGATAACCTGCACTGTAAAATAAAAGTGCTGTACCGGAGGATGCTCTGCAAAGGTCACCCTTAAACGAAACACGAACTGGCGAGAGAGACAAGGAGGGCGCTTAACCACAGGAGCAGCAGGCGTTTTAAAAGCGTGAAGAGTTGGTGAATTTTGGTAAGGTGGTTGGGATGAGGTAGATAAAGCAGAACAGGGAAGGACCAATTAGAGAGGTCCTGTGAGGAGCAATGGCTTAGTTGGTAGAGTGATCCCCTAGCGTGCGCAAATCCCTGGGTTCAATCATCCTTATATGTAAACCTCGCGTGAAGCGCACATCTACAATCCCGGCACTTAAGACGTGAATCAGGAGTCAAGATGATTCTTGGAGATACAATGAGTTCAAGGCCAAGCTGGGCTACATGAAGCTGTCTCAGAAACTGTATTTTTGTTTTGTTTTGTTTTTTAAAGGTTGTGGTGGTTTGAATAGGTATGTCCTCCACAGACTCATGTGTGTGAATGCTTGGCCCACAGGGAGTGACGCTATTAGGAGGTGTGGCCTTGTTGGAGTGGGCGTGGCCTTGTTGGCGGAAGTCAATGAAACAGGCAGGCTTTGAAGTCTCAGAAACTCAAACTAGTTCTCTTTCCCGATCTGGGTGTCGAACTCTCATTTCCTTCTCTAGCACCATGCCTGCCTGCCTGCCACCGTGCTTCTTGCCATGACGATAATGTTCTAAACCTCTGATCTATGTCAGCCCCAGTTAAATAATTTCCTTTATAAGAGTTTCTGTGGTCATGCTGTCTCTTCACAGCAGTGAAACTTTAACTAAGACAAAGATCGTGTTTATTTTGTAAAGGCATGTTTAATCATTGACATCCCAGCCAACAGCTTCCTCCCCACCATCCTCTCCTCGCAGTACCTACCTCCCAACATCCCCTTCCTGCCCTATCCACTCCCCTTATGTTTCTATTCAGAAATGGCTGGCCTTGGGAGGATATCAACCAGCCATGGCATATCAAGTTGCAGTAAAGCCTCCTCCTCTATTAAGGCTAGACAAGTCAACCCAGGCTGAGGAAAGGGTCCTAAAGGCAGGTAACAGAGTCAGAGACAGCTCCTCCTCTTGCTGTTAGGAGTGCCACGAGAAGACCAAGCTACACAACTGTAACATATGTACAAAGGGTCTAGGCCAGTCCCATACAGGCTCCCTGGTTGGTGGCTCAGTCTCTGTGAGCCCCTGTGAGCCTAGGTTAATTGATTCTGTGGTGCCCTTGATCCCTCTGGCTCCTACAATCCTTCCCCCCACTCCATAAGTTTCCCCAAGCCCCGCCTAATGTTTGGCTGTGGGTCTCTACATCTGCTTCCGTCGGTTGCTAGGTGAAGCCTCCCTGATGACAATTGGGCTAGACAGCAACCTATGAGTATAGCAGAATGTCCTCAGGAATCATTTCATTGCCTTCTCCTCATTCACGCTTGGCTCTCTGGGCAGTGTCAGGAGTGGGCTCCCTCTCATGGCATGGGTCTCAAGCTGGACCTGTGTTTGGTTGGCCGCTTTCAAATTTCTGCACCTCCTTTACCCCAGCACATCTTGTAGGCAGGGCAAATTGTAGGTCAATGGTTTTACGGCTGGGTTGGTGTCTCAATCCCTCCACTAGAAGTCTTACCTGGATACAGGAGATGGCCGGTTCAGGCACTGTATCCCCCATCGCTAGGAGACTGATTTTAAGCAGGAAAGTTTTTAAAGCCACTGCTATTTACCCAGTACTAAAGGAAAGCAGATAACATCTTAGTACCTACCTATCCCAGGTTCTGCACTAGCTCTATTCAAACCAAGGGTGGGTTAATCACGTGTACATTTTATTTCAGCCATTGAAGTGGAGTTACAATTGCTTTCCCATCAGTTGCCTGTATCAGACTATGAGTTCCTTGAAGCGAGGACTGTTATTTTCATCGTCTTTATTCCCAGAGCCTGAGAATATAGCCAAAGCTGATACCTAGCACTAGCCACTATATGAATGAATGATCATTGAACTAATTTTTTTCCTGCACTTCCAGACTTCTAGAACCCAGTGGATCATTTTCTGTTCACCTGAGGAAGAAGTGATGAAAGCCCGGGGAAGATCTGGGTTCCAGTTCTACTAAACGTACTATCTTAGACCTTGGACTTCCAAGCTCTGCCTGATGTTCAGCTGTAGGTCTCTGCATCTGTTTCCATCAGTTGCTGGGTGAAACTGAAGTGGAAATTTCTGGTCTCTTTGGAAACTCAGTTATGTCGTATGATGTTTTGCTGGGGCAAATAAATAGGTGAGAGGATATTTTGCTGAAGCAGACATGTGAGAGGACACGTGACGTTTGGGAAGAATATAAAAAGGACCCCACGGACAGTGGGAGGTGGCTCTGGCATTGGTTCGTCTTGTAGTGCGTGACTGACCTGTCGTGGCCTTGTAGAAAGTAGTCAACCTTGTAGAAAATAACTCACCAAAGAACTTCTTGTGATATTCCAGCAGCGTCTTGGCATTTCTCCAGATTTGGGCTGATTGGCAGAGCCTCTTGGTTTCTTCAAAAGAATGGCATTTGAAATTTCATACATGTGAAGTGACTACGTCATCCCACGCAGGCTCCCTGGTTGGCAGCTCAGTCTGTCTGCCCCTATAGGCTCGTTGATTCTGTGGGTTTTCTTGTGTGTCCTTGACGCCTCTGGCTGCTACAGCCCTTCCTCCCCGTCTTCCTGATCAAACTGCCGTTGCTAATTCGTGGATGCTGGTTGCGGAGTGGACTGAGAACTGCAGCTGCTGATTCATGTTGGTGTTTGCTAGAGGATTGGGACCCCTCCCCCCAATATTTCTGAACGGGTCCACAGTCCCCACTTCCTATTAACCTTTCTTTTCCACTACCTCTGGTGGCTGGTGGGCTAGAAGGGAGGTTGAAGTGTTTAAGAACCCTTATTAAAGTAGGTTTTGAAAAATCTAAGTCTACATGAAGCCTTTCTGATGACACCCGGGCTAGACACCCATCTGTGAGTACAGCAGACTATCATTAAGAGTCATTTCATTGACTTTTTCCATTCACCTTTGGTTCTATCGTGGGTCTCTGGGGTATCAGAGGAAGAGTGGATGTGGGGAGAGGGGACATTGAGAGGAAGAGGCTGGGAGGAGGGAGGGGAAACTTTGGTTGGGATGTAAAATAACTAAAATTAAAATTAAAAAAAAGGGGTTGGGGATTTAGCTCAGTGGTAGAGCGCTTGCCTAGCAAGTGCAAGGCCCCGGGTTCGGTCCCCCACTCCGAAAAAAAAAAATTAAAAAAAAAATTCAGTCAGTGATTACACATCCCTTTAAAAAATAAGCATGACCTTTGTCTCAGTTAGGGTTCGCTGCTGTAAAGAGATACCATGACCATGGCAACCCTTATAAAGGACGATATTTAGCTGAGGCTGGCTTACAATTCAAACGTTTAGCCCATTCTACACAAATGAAATTTCCCTAGGAAATCAGCCATTTTCACCTGGCATTAAGAGAAACTTGCAAAATAATTGGAAGATAAAGAACTGGGGTCAGAGGTGCTGGATGCTGACTCTGGTCTTGCGTTAACCAGCTCTTTAATTCTGGAAAGTCACTTGTTTCTGAGTAGAATTTTTTTTTAATCTGTAAAATAAACATAGGAACACCCTCCACCCCAAGCTCTTACCCACCCTAATCTTTAAAAAGAAATCATGCTATTTTTACGGAACTTAATGGGGTCTCACATACGGTTTTATTAGCAGAATCTGTTTCTAAAGTTACTGGTAATTCTTCAAAAGCAGAACACTGAGTTGACTCGTCTGTTACCATGTTTGACGCAGGGGTCTATAAATAACTGCCTAAAGAATGGGGAGCAAGGAAGGTGAAAGTTTTCCTTTGTGAAATGAACTGAACTTCGAGTATTCATGCTCCAAATTATTTTAAATAGTCACTGTAAGTGTCATTTCACTTTAGATAGCAGACATTGCAATTAGCAGAGTGTCTGCACAGCTAGAAACATTGCCATTTAGTCTGGGTTTTATTCGCGGTAATGAATATGAATGCGTTTTGACTAAATGAATGCTCTGCTAGAGCGGCGCTGAATACAATGTGCTCGGGCTCTTGTGATACTTCTGACCCAGGCAGAAGACATGTGTTCCCATTTACAGAGCACTAACCTTTGAAAGGCACCCCACCCCCACCCCCACCACAACACAATGGAGAAAAAAGTGCTATGTAGATTGGGGGCACAAGCCAAACCTCCACTGATCAGTGCCTGGCAGTGGTCGTGCAAGCCTTTAATCCCAGCACTTGGGAGACAGAGGCAGGTGGATCTCTGAGCTCAAGGCCAGCCTGGTCTATAGAGCTAGTTCCAGGATGGCCAAGGCTATACAGAGAGACCCTGTCTTTAATTCTGGATCTCCTGTGGAACTCTAGAATAATCCCCTCCTCTCGTTCCACCATCGTGTGTGTGTGTGTGTGTGTGTGTGTGTGTGTGTGTGTGTGTGTGTGTCTGCACACACACACACACATATATAATATATACACATATAATTCCAATCAACCCTTTGCTTCGGAAATGCTGCTAACTTTCGTGGCTGAATAAAATTCTGGTGTGTATGCTTCACCTTTTCTTTATTCTTGGTTCCTCTTTTTAGATCATTGTAAATTGTTCAGCAATAAATAAAAATGAAGACAAATCTCTGTAGAACTTAAAAGTTCTGGTTTGACTTTGGACCCGGGAGTGGGATAGCCGATTCCTCTGGTAGCCATATTTCTGTTTGAGACACCTCCATCCTGATGCCCACAGCAGCTGCCCCAGTTTACCGTCCCAGCCTTCTGAATCCTCACCTGCGGTTTTTTTTTTTTTTTTTTTTTTTTTGACTTAAGCCATTCTGACCAGAGCCTCAAGAGTACTTTTAACTTGCATTTCCCTTTCAGTGTTTATCGTCTATTTGCTTCTCCTTTTGAGAACTGCTGTTCAGTTCATTAGCCCATTTACTGACCAGATTTGAGAGTGTTTCTGTTCTTCTTTACCAAGTTGCCCATTTACCTATTTAGTGTCTTGTTCTGTGCCAGTACAAGAATGTTGGGCCTATTAATTTAACTTTTTTTTAAGATAGAGTCTCATTATGTAGCTGTCTGTCCTGGAGCTATGTAGACCAGGCTAGCCTTGAACTCAGAGATCTTCGGTCTCTGCCTCCCAAGTGCTGGGACCAAAGGCATGTGCCACTGTGCCTGGCTTAATTTCGTACCAAGCAATTTTCTGATTCTATTTTCATCCCCATTTTACAGATGGAAAACGATGTATCTAGAGGTGGAGATCTTGTTCGAGATCTAAACCTAAGCTCAGACCCGTGCTCTCTCATGGTCTTATTAAGCCTAGAACACTCTGCTAAGCCCATGGATGTTCATTATACAAATTAGCATTGCAACGTATAACGTGATTTGTCTTCACCCTGGTCAGAATGGCTAAAGTCAAGAAAATTAATGCAGGTGAGGTTGTAAATTGTGACAGTAAACTGGGGCAGCTGCTGTGGGCATCAGGGTGGCGGTGTCTCAATCAGAAATACAGCTACCAGAGGAACCGGCTATCCCACTCCTGGGTCCAAAGTCAAACTAGGACTTCTAAGTTCTTCCACAGAGATCCTTGTTTGTTTCTTGCTGCACAATTTATGATGATCTAAAAAGTGGAGTCAGTGAATAAAGAAAATGTGATACGTATACACACAGTGGGATTTTATTCAGCCACAAAAGAAATTGAATACACTTCAGGAATTATGATCACATATTACCTGTAGCTTGATTTACAATTAGCTAAGACCAGATCTAATTCACTGATTCCACTTCTTAGGCTCGGTGGATGGAGGGAAAGGACAGTAGCAAGGATATAACACAACTAGGTGCAAGAGGATGCAGTGACAATTTTGGATTCTTTTAAAGATGCAGAAATAGTCTAAGGATGTGCCTTTGTTTTAATCCCGGGTCTAAGGATATGGGCTGCTGCTGACTGACTCCATCAGCTGTGATTTGCCTCCTGCAGAGGCATGGTTTTGCCAGCTGCAGATAGTTTCTGAGATTGTGTGACATTGGGAATCTGGGATCTTTTCAGAGGGTGTATAAATGCTAGGGCCCAAGAGACAGCATGGTTGTGTTTTGTTGGTAGTAATGCTCAAAGAAAAAAGAACACTAGACTTAGGAATCTCACACTCTCTCTCCCTTCTTCTATCCTTTCTCTCCTCTCTAGTGATGGGAGTGAAACCAGAGGGATAGAGGGTGGGAAAAAGAACCCACAAAGTAGCAAAAAACCAGCTACAAGAGGATTTGAATGTCAGGAAATTATTAAATATCTAGAAGTCAGTGAGAGAAATGTTTAAGAACAATGGAAATCGGCTAGAATTTAAGAGCCCTTGCTGGTCTTCCAGAAGGCCTGGGCTCAGTTCCCAGTACCTTACATTGGTAATTCCCAGAGGAGCCAACAACAGAGGAGCTTGGTGACCTCTGAGGGCACCAAGCTCACACAGAAACTTGGCAGACCTGAAGAACTGCCCCTTACAAAAATCTACATCAGGCTCTCCTCCAGCTGAGCAAGATGCCCAAAGGAAAGCAGGCCAAGGGGAAGAAGGTGGCCTCGGCCCCCGCCGTGGTCAAGAGACAGGAGGCCAAAACAGTGGTCAATCCTCTGTTTGAGAAAAGGCCTAAGAACTTCGGCATTGGGCAGGACATCCAGCCCAAGAGATCTCACACACTTCTTCAAATGGTCCCACTATATCAGGCTGCAGCGGCAAAGAGCCATCCTCTGTAAGTGGTTCAAAGTACCTCCTGCCATCAACCAGTTCGCCCAAGCCCTGGACAGGCAAACAGTGACTCAGCTGCTTAAGCTTGCCCACAAGTACAGGCCAGAGACAAAGCAGGAGAAGAAGCAGAGGCTGCTGGCCTGCGCTGAGAAGAAAGCTGCTGGCAAAGGGGACGTCCCAACTAAGAGACCACCTGTCCTCCAAGCAGGTGTCAATACAGTCACCACCTTGGTGGAGAACAAGAAGGCTCAGCTGGTGGTGATTGCCCATGATGTAGACCCCACTGAGCTGGTGGTTTTCCTGCCTGCCCTTTGTCGAAAGATGGGGGTGCCCTACTGCATCATCAAGGGAAAGGCCAGGCTAGGGCGCCTGGTCCACAGGAAGACGTGCATCACTGTTGCCTTCACACAGGTTAACTCGGAAGACAAGGGTGCTCTGGCTAAGCTGGTGGAAGCTATTAGGACCAATTACAATGACAGATATGACGAGATCCGCCGCCACTAGGGAGGTAACGTCCTGGGTCCTAAGTCTGTGGCTCGCATTGCCAAGCCGGAAAAGGCAAAGGCTAAAGAACTCGCCAGTAAACTTGGCTAAATGTACACTTAAGTTTTCTGTATATAAATATAATTACGAAATTAAGAAAAAAATCTACATCAGGAAGGTCAAACTGATTGGCAGGCTATCTGCCAGAGTTCAGCATTGAGTTCCATTTATTTTGCAGAAATCGTCTGCTGGAGTTGAGCATGCTGGGGGAAAAAAATCTAAAACACAGTGAAAAGGGCATGTTATTTTAGTCAGAAAAACTCACCTAAAATTCTAGTTCTGTCTTTTATCAGCAAGCCATCAAATCTTTAACACGCTTTGTTCATCTATAAAACTAAGTCCAAACACCAAATCTGAAGTGTCGTCATAAAACTTAAGTTGTGGCAGAGTAATTGATTAACAATGAAAAACCATCATGATACAAACCAGTTAAGCAGCTGTCACCGAGTAAGGAAAGGATGGAGATGGAGGACGCCTATGGGTATTTCCTCTCATCTTGAAGTTTGCCATAAAACACAGGATGATAACCTTCTTAGGTGGGAGACAGAACTGTCTACAAAAGTTGTGTTCGACGTAACCACTATATGGCTAAAGTTTAAAGAAAAAAACAAAAGCCAAGTATGGAGACAAATTCTTAGAATCCCGTGCAAAGACAGGCAGATCCTTAGGGCTTGTTGAACAGTCAACCTAGCCAATCTGGCCGGCTCAAAAAAATAAAAAGTAGATGGTGCTTGGAGATGATACCCAAGACTGATAAACACCTGTGTGCACCGTGCTCTCTCTCTCTCTCTCTCTCTCTCTCTCTCTCTCTCTCTCTCTCTCTCTCTCTCTCCTCTCTCTCTCTCTCTCTCACACACACACACACACACACACACACACATACACAAAAAGCATGAGAGAAATGAGAAGAGATTGCATTTAAAGACCACCACAGGTAGAATTTTTTATATTTTTCTTTTCTATTCATAACTCACATCACAGATGGCAAGAAAGTGTAGGTAGTAATATAACATAACAACTGATGTTAAAAAAATAACAATATATTCAGTCATAAATTAAAGAACAGGCTTTATACAACTTATGAAACATCGTCTTACAACTTCTAAAACCCAGATGGTAAGATGTCAGTAACTGAGATCTACGGTTTTAAGACTCCTCTTGCTGAGCTGCCCAGTAGTGGATAATTGTCACAGCTTTTCCAAAGAACCTAATCCAAACCAGGCATGGGCCAGCACACCTGGTAATCCTATCCTTGGGAGGTAGACTTAAGAGGATGAGTCTTTGGCCAGCCTCTGTTACATAACAAGTTTGAGACCAGCCTGAGCTATATAAGACCCTACCTCCTACAACTAAAAACCAAAACAGACAATAATGATCCTAATCCAGGGAACTAACTTGATGCCTTTAAGGGCATTTTGGAGACATCAGAAAAGCAGTTAAAGAAAAAAAAAAATCACAACCATCTGGAGAAACATTTTTTTTTTTTTTTTTTTTTTTTTTTTTTTTTTTTTTTCAGAGCTGGGGACCCGAACCTCAGGGCCTTGCCTCCTAGGCAAGCGCTCTACCACTGAGCTAAATCCCCAACCCCAAACATTCTTCTTAATCTAATAATTAATGCTTGCCTGTAAATCAGTCTTACAGTTGATGCTATAGTGTGGATCTGAACTCTCCCCACAAAGGCCCAGGTGTTAAAAAGCTTGCCTCCTTGTGGAATTTAGGCCAGCCCAGTGTGAGGTTTTAGGGGTGCGCCCTCGAAAGTATCTGAGAGAGCCACGTCTCATACTCTGTCTTCTGCACACACGATGAGGTGAACAGTTTGTTTTATTGTGTCCTCATGCTCCAATACTCTACCACATCATAGGCCTGAGGCCAACCAATCTCAAAGTGAAACTTCTAATCCATGGCCCCAAGTAAACCTTTTCTCTCTACAGTTGACTTACGAAGGGCATTTGCTACAGTGACATCAAGATAACGCAGGTAGTATAGGAACAAGAGAATTACACAGAAAATAAGAAAAAGCTACACAATTTTAAGGCATCATTTAAGGACTTATAAGGAAACAAAATGGGAAGAAGCCAAAGCGACCAGACAGTGCAGTATAAGAAGGTACTGATGCCAAGACTGATGCCCCAAGTTTGATCCCAGGGTTAGCATAAGAGAAAGAGGAAAATCGACTACCACCAGTTGTCCTCTGTTGCATCTGACCTCCATACACAGGACATGGAATGTGTGCCTCTTCTCTAAATAAAACTTTTAAAAGTTGCAAAACAGAAGTAAACCCCAAAAAGATCAAGTCATTTCTCCACTTAACTTACTGAATGTTTTTGCAGCAGGGGGCTTGAGAGTTGGCTCAGTGGTTAAGAGTGCTAGCAGCTCTTCCAGAAGACTCTCAGGTTGGATTCCTAGCACCCACCAACATGGTGGCTCAAAACCATCTGTTCTAGGATAGCCAATGTTCTCTTCTGGCCACTTTGAGACTAGGAATGCACATGGTGCACAGACATATATGCAAAATACCTATACATATAAAGCAAATAAAAAAATAAAGGTTTGCAGCAGATTAACTGCAAAACATCTGCATCTCTTAGGAAATACTTGCGTTTCTTTAATAAAGATTTTCTGAGCCAGGCACAACGGCACAGGACTGTAATCTCAGCTCTTAGGAGGTAGAGGCCTGAAGGTCAGGAGTTCAAGTTTATCTTGGGCAAACAAAGAAAGTTTAAGGCCAGCCTGGACTGTCTAAAAGAGCAAGAAAAGCCAGGCTTATACAAACACAAGAATATACTTTCCTTGCTCAAATTTTCATTTCAAAATTTCACTTGGGGCTGGATACATTGCTCAGTGGTAGACTACTTGCCTAGAAAGCTTGAGGCCCTGGTTTCAATCCCCATAATAATTTTAAAAGGTTCATGTGCCATAAATTGGAAAGCTACTACTTAAACTGTCTTAAGCAGTACGCTGTTATGAGCTAATAAAAAGGATGGGTTTTGACATTTTAGGAAAGGCCATTGTTTTCTACAATTGACCACTTTTCTTCACACAGTAAGCAACAGAAAGCCTTTTCTTCTAAGGCCAATCCCAAAAGGAATCAGCAAAGAAATGCTGCCACAATAGAATTTTTAATTATGAGCAGCCCTAAATATTTTAACAAAGGCCTTTTTAAAAAAGGCTTGCCCTAACAGGAAAAAAAATTACTACTTTTCTGGAGCAGTATTTATTTTTCTGGAGTTTTTTGTTGTTGGTGACTCTGGAAAAAACCAATTTTTTTTTTGGAAAAAAAAAAATCATGATCACAAAATCATAATCATCTATTTCCGTGACATCTTCAAATGTTAGAAAGCCCTCAACATAGATGGGCTCTATGTTTTCTAAGAAAATTTTAGAATGTTTATTCATACAGTTGAGAAAGTATTTCCCTATCACTGTATTTACTTCTAGTGATACATAAAAAGATCTGCCCACCACAGCCTCATTTCTGTAATTCCTCAAGTCCCTTGCAACCTCTTGATCTAGAGCAGTGAGCCCAAACAATGACACCACTTATGCTTCACAGGAGTCTTCCTCAAAAATCATCCTTTCTATCAGGGGATTTTCAGAGTGTAGGGTTTATGCCTTATCAACAATGTTCACTATTGTAACAATTTAGACGATAAAGCCAGAATAGAGCAAATGACATCATACCCAAAACTTTGGCTTTACCATCTAAAGTCTACTACTTTTACAACAGACAATACTCAACTTAAACTCTAGAAGAAAAATCTTTCTAGGAATTAGAAAAAGGGCAAGCATATACATGCTAATGTCCAATTTCTTTTGTTTAAACTCAGGTCTAAAGATGGAGGAGTTTAAATTTAATCTTTTTGTATAAAACAAATACCACTGGTACTAATGCTGAAAAACTAAATTACAAAACAAATACATGACCACAGTTTAAATTCTTTGGATTAGTTCTCTTCTAAGCCCCCACATTTAATGCAAAAATTTAAAACTTTCCCAACTGAGCATGGAACTGTTAATACTTTATATGTAAAAATGTTGTCCTTTAGGAACTTTGTAAATGTCCATAGCTGTCAGAACTGCAGGGAAAAAAAAGGCAGGGGCTGAAGGTACAACAGTAGCACAGTGACAGGAACAAACTGTCAGAGACCTTATGTCTATTCCTCTACTGTTCAAAAATATTTCAGCATCTTCTAACTTCACCAGCTTTTCAGCAGTCAAACAAGAAAGATTTACTTCTCAACAAACAAACAGAGTCCTAAGACTTCCAAAGGATGGACCTCAGTTATTGGTCCCCTTTATATGTAAGGCCAACACCGGTTTTAATTTCTATTGGAACAAGGGAACTTTCACTAGAGTGCTCAGAGTGCTCAGGGAGGAAAAAAAATTACAAAGCTTTTCTAGTCCACATGGAATCCTCAGAATGCTACAGAAGATCCAGACACATTAGTCGTATTTGATTCTCTCGGTTAGGCGGTCCTCCTTGTAATGGGAAATAATCTGAATCAGTATAGAACAGTTGATCAGAAGGAAGAACAAACCAGCTAACCAAATAAACAGGAAGGTGTTCTTTCCTTGAAACTCTAGAACGTATGCAGGAGCCAGCCATAAGGCCTGTCCTATGAACCACAACATTAAGAGGACCACGGCTCTTTTCCAAGGCATCCTCACTAGTGGCATCACCAGAGGCAGAAGGCAGAGGTACCAAAGAAAGTACTGAGAAGTGCAGACTTTGTTAAAAGTCACAAAAATGGACGTATGAAGGAAACAACAGAAGACAAGGTCTCTGTAGTAGGCAAAAGACGCGGCTGAAAGCAAGACGAACTGTGGCAGGAACGCAGCGATCCCCAGCGTGAAACTCCACTTGCTCTCTGCAGTCAAATACAGCATATAGAAGTATGGAGAAAAGTTATGGCGGATATCCCTCCGAGTCAGGTGATAAAGGTAGGTGTGCTCCAGAAACTCCCAACCGTACTTATAGTAAAAACCGAAGCTCAGGGCCAAAAAAGTGAGTCCTGCAATTGCTACGAAAAGCAGCACCGCCCAGCTACACAGCCTCTTCAGGAAGTCGTACAAACGAGCCTGGAAAGAGTACCGGGCTAGCCGGAGCCCCTCGTCACTGTCGCGCTCGGGTCGCAAATGGAGCGCTATGGGGAGGATGTAGGTCACCGGATACATCTTCATGTGCACCGCGAAGCCATAGAACACCGCGGCACACGCGATGAGTCGTTTCTCTATTAAGTACAGGGTCGTAAGCACCAGAGAGGCGACGATGGAGTCTGCGTTGCCTCGGCTGGACACCGCCATGGGTAAGGGGTTAAGCAGCCAGAAGACGCAGTAGCCACAGGCCTGGCGGCGCCCCAGCCCCTTGAGCAGCAGCAGGCGGTACACGAGGAAGGCGGTGAGGAGGTCGCAGCTGATGAAGAGAAACTTGCCAAAGAGTTCGCTGAGGTAGACGTTGGGAGTGAGGAGCCAACTCAGGAGCGGCGTGTAGCGATACGTCGCCCTCAGGTAAGGGGAGCGCCCCTCCGTGACGAAACGCGCGGCGTCCGTGAACACGTGGTAGTCTATGTCGGTGTACCTCACCAGCAGAGTCCGGTCCTGAAAGACACCGTAGAAAACCAGGGCGACCCGGGCCAGGAAGGCCACGCCGAACACCCCGGCGGGCGGCACCCGCAGGTTCAGGAACCATTCTCCCCAGTGCTTGGTGTAGCTCATGGTCTGAGTGAGGGCCACCGGCCCGGCCCCGGGTCCACGCTGCGCCCCTCTCTCTAACCCTCCTCCGGCCCACTCCACTCGGCCACTTGGAGCATCTCCCCCGCCGGTGCGCCGACAGTAATAACCCAGGAATGATCACTTCCGGTACGAAGTCCTGTCCCCACTGTACTTCCGGCCTACGGCCTTCGCGCGGGCTCTGAGTTGTCTCCATGCAACTACTGCCTTCCTCCGGATTGGCTGTCTTGCGTCCGCAGCTTCCTCCGGCGGAGGCGGGATTTCCGGCCCCTCCTTCGCGACACTTCCGCTGTTCGGAAATCCCGGAGTGGCTGAGAAGTCGTGGAGCTGGGTGAACTTTGTAGTAACCAGTGCTTCCGCGTTCCCAACTCGGGTCAACCGAGGAGGACTCTTGACTCGGTGAGCTGCGACCTGCTGCCACCTCTCGCAGAACTGGCTTGGAGGACTGAGAGTGGAAAATATAGTGGGAAGAATAAGCCTAAAAATAAAATAGTTCTCGTGGTTTTACCCTGATATGAAGGTTCCTCCTACCAAAATAACGCCTAGATTGTCATCCCTGGAGTACTGTCAACTCCGTCCTTTTCAAGCACTCTTCACGTAGGTAAAAATCGGCCCTTCACCCACCCCGTTCAACCCTACCACTATTAATTTCTTGCCAAAGACTCCCAACTCTTTCATTCTTTTTCTGGTTTCTTAGTGCATTTATTAATCGACTTTTAAGAACGTCATACTTTATTTTACAGCGTTTTCAGTTTCAACTAAATTGTTCGTGATAGTAGAAAGTATATCCTTATTTCTTTGTACTTTCTTGTAATGTATTAGAGTCTCAAACACATGGTAACTGACACAGACTGCCTTGATCTTACGAATTGAGCCTGCGCCTAGGGAACGTCTTCTAGATTTCTATAGAAGTGGTTTCATTCAACCTAGACATCTCTCCTCCTACATCTCACATTTATCCTTTGAATCAGCCATATTAACCTTGTAGTCATATTTCTATGCTTTGATGTAATTACATGGTGTAGATTAATAACTACCTCTGTTCATTTTTTACTATGCATTGCCCATGTGTACCGTCATAACACATTACCATTCAAATCACCTTATAACTAAATTGTAGGGTTCTTGAGAGTGGAAGTTATATCTATATTTCTTTGTACTTTCTTGTGTTAGAGTCTCAGAGACATGGTAACTGGCGCAGACTGTCTGGCTTCATCTTATGAATAGAGCCTGTCAAGTTATTTGAATACTAGGTAATGGGTTATCGTGGTATATATGCCCTAAATTATTTTGATTCATAATAGTGGTTTGTTAAAGACTTATTCCCAATTGTCAGACATACTAACTACTTTTAAATGTAGGCATCCTTACCTTTATTAAAGAGCAAAATCAGGATTTCTGGAGAGTAAATAAGTCACATTGCCAACTAGTAGCAGAAGTGGAGTTGGAAGTAGGCCTGTCTAACCCAGGATAGCATAATGATTGTGTGATGAACTTGCAAATAAAATGCTGATAGGACATCTATTTCTTTTTCTCAATCTCTTCTTTAGTCTGTCTGATATTCTCTCTCATCGTTACTTTTTATATCCCTGGTTTGATAGTTTGAGATCTGATGCCCTCTTGTGGTATGTCTGAAGACAGCGACAGTGTACTTCTATAGAATAAATAAATCTTAAAAAATAAATAAATAAAATAAGGGTTCTTCTGGGTAGGTTGTTCTAGGTATTCTGGCAGAAAAGCCACAGCTAATTCTCCTCTATGGCTGGTCTAATAAGTAGGAGAGGCTCTAATTCAACAGCCTGTCTGTGGAGTCATGCCAGTGAGCTGCAGAAAGTGGCAGAACTCTTGAACAGATAACATTTCCCGCCTTAGGGTCTGAGCCTGTGAAATGTTTAAAAGATTATGTTAATTCTCTATTTTGTATTAGTATATGCTAAATGCTCTACCCTTGGTTATACGGGTTATATACCATTTGTTTCTGTGTTGGGTTACTCCATATGTCTTGTACATCTAATATGTCTTATGACTCACATGTAGTGTGTCCTAAATGTCAATTTATTAATGATGAGAGACTCAATTTTCCCTTCTTCCCTTTGTCCTTTCATCTTAAGGACCAAGAGTCAGTTGTTTCTGTTGTTTCTTGCCAGAGTATTGGGGTTGGAGACTGACTGCGACTTTCTCAGGCTAATGCTAGGTAAGAATACATGAGAAGTCAGTTATGCTGAGGCCCGGGGATAAAAATGTCTGCTGATTACAATGGACTTCCAGAGCCTTGAGAATGTGTAAAGAAACCATGCAAAGAGGGTTTCCTATAGTGTGAAAGAAAAAATGAACTAAAAAAATAATCACTATCCAAAAGGGACAGTGTCCAGTCCAGAGCTATTTGACTCCTGGAATTAACTAATCCAGTTTTCAGATTCCTGAGTCTTAGTGTTTATTAAATCTTGCTGTTTAAGAACTGAATTTGCAAGCCTTCGAGGTGGCTCACTGGGTAACAGGGCTCACTGGGAAGCCTGACAGCTGGAGCATGGTCCCCCTGACCTCACATGGTGGAAGGAGAAAACTGACTCCTCAAAGTTGTTTTCTGATGTCCATAAACCCTTGCATAAGCGCACACACACACACACACACACAAAGACAAAAGACACAGACCTTTAATCCCAGCACTCGGAAGGCAGAGGCAGGCAGATCGCTGTGAGTTCCAGGACAGCCAGGACTACACAGAGAAACCTATGTCTCAAAAATTAATTAATTAGTTAATTAAAAACTTTTCAAAAATTCAAAAACTGAATCTGAAATGTATTTGTTAAGGGATCTTACCAAGAAAAGGGTTGGTGACAGATTGGGTGAAACCATTACTGAATGTTTTCGTGCAAGGGAAAGTCAGCAGGAAAGACTGGCCACAGGGTGGCAAATCCTTCCAACAGAGCCTAGTTGAGCCCCCCTCTCCCCAAACTCAGCCTATGAGTTCAAACCATGATAACAAGTTAGGGTTCCATTTCTTATAGAAGACACAGTGAGAACAAGAAATGCATCCAGTTTATTTAGTAGTTTGTTCTGAACCGACAAAAATAAACCAAAACTACCTCACAGGTCTTTTTCTAAATACATTTGACCTGGTTTAGTCTTTACTGCAGTATGTGGGAAAGTCATCCCTAAACACTTCTGCTTCAGTAGCACTGGCCAATGCTGGGCTGGGAAGCCCAGCCAACTGTGCAGCACAGGTAATGGGTTATTTTGCAAAGAAACTAGGTTAGCTAGCAAGGTTTGTGATAGCAAGCCTTGAAGAACAGGCACTGCCCCTGGCTAATAACAACATTATAACTGCTTTGCTTTTTCTGCTGACCTCAGGAAAACCCCTGCATAGTCATGCTAGCTGGTGTGGGTTTCAGGAAGTGGGAAGAACAGAAGGGAGCAGCCGGAATTAAGTGAAACCCAGTTTAGGGATTCCAGAAACTTTCCATGGACCTGCATCATACTCTGGGGAAGAGGAAAGCCACATTCGGCATTTTCATCGAAGAGCCTCGTAGCCACAGCATTCCAAACCTGCCTCCATGCCAGGGCTGAGACTCTGACATATGAAGTACGCTTTAGGATTTTTGTATATGGACTTGGGCCTCTGCCTTGAGAGTATCTTGAGCTCAACGGCTCATCAGTCCAGGTGTTTGCACTCTAGCGTTTGCATTTGCCTCCCAAACACTAATACTTCAGCTTCTCAGTTTTTAATGATGGGGCTCAGACCTATAGCTTCCACCCTGGTGGAAGAAGAGAAGAAAATGGAAGGATGCTTTAGCTTGCTTGCTTGCTTGCTTGCTCACTTGCTTTAGAATTTGTTGGATGGCAGGTTGTTGTCAGGGATAGGTAGCACATAGTGTGAGTGGTAGATTTTCCTAGCTCTCTGTGAATGGGACAATCCTGTGCCCCATTTCCTCCTCTCTCTTCTCTTGTCCTATCAGCACAATTCATCAAACCTTGATGGATGTTGCTTTCTTTATCTATGAAAAGGGCAGGTCTAGCCCTCCCTTTTCCATCAAGCAAACTTAAAACCATCAGCTCCTCTCACTGTTCTGCTGACCATAACACAGAAGATCGGTTATCCTACTCCCCAAAACCAAGGCAAAATACTTGTCCCTTTGTTAAAGTCTGAATACTTCCTTTCTGTACATTCCATATATTTGGGTATACGTACATATATATACATATCTGTCTATATATTATCTCTGGTTTTCTCCTTAGATAAAGATATATATCATATCCCAATTTCCCAAGTTTCCACCCACCTATTGTGTGTCCATCATAAGTAAGACTCTGGGTTTCAGTTCACTAGGTTGTTCTCATTTTTCCCACTTTGGATATACTTCCCCATCGGTGTTTTGCCCACCTGTTACTCTCCGACATTCCAAGTCTCTAGCTGGTACAGATAGGGAACCCATTTCCCATTTCTCATCAGTCATGGCCACTAGAGAAGCTTGTCTTACATTCTGAAAAGGGATTCCAGGTCAGAGAGTCTGGCTGCGATCTAAAGAACCACTTAGGGCTGTGAGTGGGCGTTGTTCATGCAGAACATAAGGCTTGTTGGAGGAAGGTGCCATTCTGAATTAACAGGACAGAATGATTTTAAAGTGCAACTTAGAGCAAAGCCTAGGATTGTAGAGGAAGTTCAAAAGGGGTTAAGGCAGGAAATGCTCTCGCTCACATTGTTATCCAAGAATCTGAGGAGAGTTGGGCCTTGGGCAAGGGTCTGGGAAGAGGGTAATCCCTTCAGGAGGGAAGCAGCAATGTGAAGAAGAAACAGGACAGAGGATAAATTGCCACAGGATAAGAAGACACACACACGGCAGTCAGTACACTTGGTCCTTGCACGCTGGACACAATCCAGTAAGCACGGCATTGAATATATTTGAAAGCACAGAAGCTGCTTCTTGCCTTCTCGCTCTTTGTTTCAGACATTCAGGTTCTTCTGGTTCCTGTTTTGATAAGAGCTGGAGAATAATGGTGAGCTTTACAATAAGGAGAGACTGAAGGCTCTACGCTTTCAGGCTACAGTTAATTGAGTTCAAGGGACCGTGCACAGTTGAGATCCGTGCATGGTTGAGATGGGTTCAGCCTTGGGATCTTCTGGGCTGCTCTGCAAGGCTTTGCACAGAGATCTGTGCATACATTCTGTACAGGTGTGTAGCTTGTCCTCAATTGTCACGTCCACCTTACACCGACAGTTACATCATTCTGGCTAAACTATCCAGGAGGTTTCCTGGGTACCCAAGTGGAGCCAGAGCTCACCAGAACAGGACCTGATGACACCTGATACAGCCCTCACCAGAGAACTAGGAATAGCCTGGGTGCGATCTTAAGCTGTCTTTGTAATTTGCCTGGAACTGGCCCGTAGGCAGAGAAGAGAAGAGATGAGGCTGATTTTCATCATTTTATGCCAAGTGTCAGTCAGAATGGCTGAGATCAGAATTTAAGTTCCTCTCCTCTCAGCATTGCCTCATAAAATAGCTGGTGCTTTTCAGAAGGGCACTGGGAGAAGGAACAAAATAGTGGCTGTCAGCCAGAGTTCTGCTTCAGCCCAAATCGTAACAAAACATCACAAATTCCCAGAGGCTCTGTACAGTAATCTGGAAATCTGAGAAGTTGGTTCAACTTTCCTAGGGAATCTTTTCCCTTGTGACTAGTTTTGATAGATCGATGTTAAGAAAGGCAAATGACATGTTTCACTCTCTTACTTCAAAAAGTTGGGTTAAGGGACGAGGGTTTGGGAAGAAAGGAAGCAGTGAAACTGGCACAGTATAATCTGGAGTGTTTTTAGATATTTTTTTCATGGGCACTAGACTTATTCAAGAGAGCATTGGGGGCTTGGCATAGTGGCTCGTGCCTGTAATTCCAGTATATGGCAGGCAGAGGCAGGTAGATATCTGTGAGTTCAAGGCCAGTCTGGTCTACATAGTAAGGTCAAGGTCAGCCAGAGCTACATAGTAAAGCCCTATCTTGGAGAGGGAGGAGGGAGGAAGGAAGGGAGGAAGGAGAGAGAGAGAGAGAGAGAGAGAGAGAGAGAGAGAGAGAGAGAGAGAGAGAGAGAGAGAACGCGCATTGGCTAAGGTCTTCCCATTCCTGGGAAATAGTTAAACAAATCTTTCCAGGACAGGGCTGCCTGAAGAACAGGGCTAGAGTTTTAAACAATACTTCCAAAATTGAATTTCTCAGCATCCAGGATAGGTGCAGGAAAATGGTGGCTGTTTGTGTTCCTCAGGTCAACCCCAGTTCTGTGGGAACAGAAGCTGAGAGAGACTGGTCGTCCTGAGAAGATCCACTTGAGAACAGGAGAGGGAAAATTAGGTGGTGACCAAGAGTCCAGGCTCTGTCAGGAGTTACCAGCTGAAACTGAAACACTATGACAAACTCTGGCTTCTTCAGGATTTGGTAGAGAGCCCAGAGAACACTGATTTCAGATCCCTGTACTTCTGAGAGGAGACCACAGATTGACTCTCTGAGAGAGTTTTGCCTTAGGGAACTTGCTAGATGCCACAGAGGATGGAGCCACAGTCTCAAATCATCAAACATTCTAGTGGGCGTTTGGGGGGAGTCTATCCATCCAATCACAAGGTCCTCTGAATGTGAATCTCCAAGCATGGCTGAGGCCTTTCAAGCCACGTCAGCCTAATCTTCCCTCTCCTTGCCCCAACCCGGCTAAGACTCATGTACATTGGTGTAGTAGTAGAGGAAGGCACAAGGGGACAGTGAGAGGAAAGAGTAGGACTCCAGCAGGCCTAGACTGCTCGTAGGCCACCGGGTGAAGGGAAAGTAGAGGGTGGGTACTTCCAGGGCTCTCCAGCGAACCCAGACAGTATCCTTTTCCCAGGCCACTGGGAGAGGAAAAGGCCAGAGGGCTGAGGAGGAGAGAAGAGGATGTCAGACGTTACTGATGCGCACACTAAGGGCACTGCCTTCCTTTTCCGCTTGCTCTCTTAATGACTCCTCCAACTTGAGCTTTTCTGGGTCTCCATAACGTACGGTGCTATCTCGGAGACCACCGGGGGACGCCACTTTCACAACCTGGTCAAAAAGGCTGAAGTCAGCCACGTATTTGCCACTGGCTGACAGCGAGATAGCAGGCGTGAACTCGTAGCCCCAGAGGATCTCCTCCGGTAGGTAGGAAGTGCGAACTTGACAGGTGGCGCTGGTGGACTCCACCGTCCCACTTAGGATCAGCACGAGCTCGAAGTCACCCTCCCCGCTGCGGAGGGGGAGATCTTTCAAGGGGCTGGTCTCATCTACCACATGGTAGAAAGTCAGGGGTAGAATGAGAAAGGGGCTATCAGAGGCTGTGTCTACTTGGAAAGTCACATTGACCTGGTTGAGCCGAATATTCTCACCCTCCTTTGTCTGGTGGGTTTGAAGCAGTTTGCCTGTCACCTGGCACCCAATGAGGAGACTCTTACGCATGTTGGCCACCCGGATCATGAGGCAAAGCTTCCCGTTGTGGTAAGCCACAACCGCATGCTGGCTGAAACGGATCGTCTCAGCCCTCTTCTTAGGCCGGGCAATCTTTGCAAGGAAGGTTCCGGTGATGAAGATTTCCAGAATGGTGGTGAGCACAAGCTGAGCAATGAGAAGCACAATGGCCAGAGGGCATTCCTCGCTGATGTAGCGGAAGCCATAGCCAATGGTGGTCTGGGATTCGAGGGAGAAGAGGAAGGCCCCAGTAAGTGTGTGCACCTGCACCACACAGGGCGTGTGGTTGGCAGGAGGTCCCAGCTCCAACAGGTCCCCGTGGGCCACAGCGACCAGATACCACACCACGCCAAAGAGGAACCAAGTGCCTGCAAAGGTTGCCGAGAAGAGCAGAAGCTTGTAGCGCCACTGCATGTCAATGAAGGTCGTCCACAGATCCTTGAGGTAGAGGAAACGCTTGTCAGCAATATGCTCCATTCTCACGTTGCTCCGGCCATCTTTCGTCAGGACCCTCCTCCGACGTATTCCCGGGGCCACTAGGGGCCGGCTCTCTGTCTGCGTGGTCTGGCTGTAATAGACCTTGGCAACTGATGTCATCTGCAGGAAGCAAGACAGCATAAAGAAGGTTATTGCCAAAATCCGGCCAATTCCTAGATGCCACCCAAAGAGAAGAGAAACCATCATCCTTCTTAAAATGTCTTCGATTTATATAGGAGGTGGTGGGGTGCTTAAGTGTCACTGCTGAGGACAATTCACGGGATTTTTGTTTTCTCCCGCCACGTGGGCCCTGGGAATTGAACCCAGGTGGCCAACCTTGGTGACAAATGCCTTTGCCTGCTGAGTGAGTGCCATCTAGCCAGCCTCTAACCTTCCTGTTGATGCCATTGATCTCAGCAAATATTTGTAGAGCCCTTCTTAAATGTCAGCGATGGCGTGAGGTCCTGATAAGTGAAAGATGAAAACGACATCGTTCCCGCTAAGAACTCGAAGCTTAGTGAAGAAGACACATGTGAACTAGACACTTGCGAAACATGCAATGCAGGGTAATAACGTTGGTGATTTGGGGAGGAGGTGGAGCAGAGAAGAGAGAGTGAGAGGTGCACAGGCTGCTGAAAGGAGAAATGAGAGGGATGAGAGCTCTCCTGATCTCCACTGAACGTGTGTGTGTGTGTGTGTGTGTGTGTGTGCGTGCGTGTGTGTGTGTGTGTGTGTGTCTGTCTGTCTGTCTGTGGAGATAACTAATTTAAAATAAAACCCCTCCCTTCAGATGACTATCAAGGCAAGAAAGCCTATCCCACTGAAATCCTAGGACAGCCCTGCTTAAGACGTGTGTATGCCTTTAATTTCATGACTCTCTCTCCTAACCCCGGGTCAGTGCCCATGGTGAGAAAATGGCCAAAGGGATCCATCCCTGCACCCTCCTTCCTTCCTTTGCCGTCATCAGTTACCACCATCATTTGTTTGCACTACCTGGGAGACATGGCGTCTGGGTCAGGGTCTCGGCTGATATTAGAGTGAGCACAGACAAGGTCTGAGCAAAAGCAGGAAGCAGAAAGGAAGCAACTTCCTTCCTGTCAGCTCCCAGGGAGGCATCCCCGTGGGCTGGCAGCGATGCCAGGTTGTAGGCAGCATAACTGCCCTGAGTGAGTGAAGCGAGGGTGGACTCCATAATCATTAGAAGCTAGGTCTTCAGAGGCTCAAATTCAAGATGGCTATTTGTCCTGATAGTAGAAAGTGGGACAAGAGATTGAAATAGGAGACCATTCACGTAATACAAGGTGTCTGGCATTCCTGCCCCAAAAGTAACTTTGTACTTTTCCAGTAGAGAAAAGCTTAGTCACTTAGACTCTGAGTCTGACATCTGGAACTCCTGAGAAGAATTAAGATGCTTTCTGGGACTCTGGGCTCTTTGGATACTGGAGCAGCCCGTTGCATCCCCCACCCCATATGTCTATCCCCCACCCCATATGTCTGAACCGTTTCATTTCATCATTGTTCCGTTTTCCCCATTGCCTTGCCTCTGGAAGAGTCTAAGTTATATGCCCCTGTCCATAAAGTCCTAGCCACACAGGGAACCGAATTGGAGATCACCAATGAATGAGGGCCCTGAGAACATTCAGAGGCATTCAGCCTGCCCATCTTACCAGCCTGGAGACCATTTGAAGTGTTTAATCCAGCCAGACCCTGGTGCTTTTCACTGCCCTATCGCCTTGGTTCCTTTGAAGCAAAAAGGAAGCTCTATAGCTCTGAATAATTTCAGTTTGGGAGCTTAAATAAAGCCCTGCTCGGGGGCTGGGGAATTTAGCTCAGTGGTAGAGCGCTTGCCTAGCAAGCGCAAGGCCCTGGGTTCGGTCCCCAGCTCCGAAAAAAAATAAATAAATAAAGCCCTGCTCAATACTCAAAAGTGCTACTAATAACAACCACCTACCACAATTTGTGTATGTGTGTGTGTGTGCGCGGGCACGCCACTGTATGGTCTGCACAAAAGAATGTTTGATCCTCAAACTTTTTTTTTTTTTAAGATTTATTTATGAGTACGGAGAGAGGGGAGAAGCCATGGCAGGTGATGTTAAGATTCTGCTCTGTGTATTTACAAGTTGTTATCAATATTCTTAAGGGATGGATGGTACTGGGCTTTGTATGTTTAAGTGGGCAATTATATCTTATCAATTGGGTCAAAAAAAAAAAAGATTTATTTATTTCTTTCATGTGAGTTCACTGTCACTGTCTTCAGACACACCAAAAGAGGGCATCGGATCCCATTGCAGATGGTTGTGAGCCACTATGTGGTTGCTGGGATTTGAACTCAGGACCTCTGGAAGAGCTGTCAGGGCTCTTCACCACTGAGCCATCTCTCCAGCCCCAATCCTCAAACTCTTTTTTTTTTTTTTTTTTTTTTTTTTGGTTCTTTTTTTCGGAGCTGGGGACCCAGGGCCTTGCGCTTCCTAGGCAAGCACTCTACCACTGAGCTAAATCCCCAACCCCAATCCTCAAACTCTTAAGGATGTGAAAGCTCTACATAAGATTTCCGAGTGCTATTGGAGAACAAAGGAACCACACAGTTAGAGATGAGAGGAAGTGATTTCAATTTTCAAAAGTAAAAATTAAATACACTTCATAAGATATAGACAAACAAGTGTAGTGATCCTAGGAAGAATTCTCGAGTAAAATACGAAGATTATGTGTAACTAGACAGAACAAGGAGAAAGAAAGTTGTCTGTAAAACCCTCTGTGGGTTTACTAAGATTGATTCATATCAAAATAACTTAATTTCCTTCCATGATAAGGTTACTAAATTGACAAACCAACAAAATACCGATAATATGTAACTAAAGCTTCAGCAAGCTTTTGGACAAAAATCTATCATTATATCTTTGGGAATAAGATAGAGAAGAACGACCAGAAGGGTAATGTAATTAGGTGGTTTTAAAATTCAGTGGCTCTGGTGAGTAAACCCCAATAGGCCAGAATTCACTTTCTATTGATGTAGCAGAGAGATTTATTCTTTATTTTGCCCTACTCAATGCTCCTAACACTGACTTCATTCAAAACTAGAGAACATTGTGGCTATCAATCATGTGGACGACACAAACCTAGGACAGTCTGCAAGGACTGGGTGGAACTGGGATCCAGAAGGAACCAGATGAATGAGTCAAATGTGACAAAAAGGATAAACGCTGGAGTATGTGCTTGGGTCCAAAAACTATCTGAGAGAGTTTAGAACTATGAAGATGTAGTTTAGTCACATCACCATGGGGAAAAACGGAGACTTAAACATTTTAGAAAAAAAATCCAGTATGAGTTATTCATGTATTTTTTTTTCTTTTCTTTTTTTCCGGAGCTGGGGGCCGAACCCAGGGCCTTGCACTTGCTAGGCAAGCGCTCTACCACTGAGCTAAATCCCCAACCCCTATTCATGTATTTTGACTGCCATTAAAGCAATACAATCTTAAGCTCCTTTGGCTGAATGAAGTCTCTAAAATAAAGAGGTAATTGATTCGTCTCTGCTCCGTTCGTCCCACTTCTTCAGTGTTCCATCTAGAACAGCAGTCCAGCTATGAAAAAAAAAAAAATCAGGACCAGATCACATGGGGAGCGGTTAAAGGAAAGGGATGGATCTTGTCAAGAGATGGTCTGAAAGAAAGAACACGTGTACAGGATACTTGTCCTGAGGGGCTGTCACATGAATGAAGATTCTGAGCTCCAAGGACAAACAGGAGCCGGGAGTACAAACTACAGGGCGAAAGGTTCCAGAGGTACATTGAAAAAGAACACTGTGTCATCAGGATTGTACCCATGTGAAGAGTCCCTAGAAAGAACATACTGTCCCCGGATGCTCAAGGAGAAGCCATACAGTATTTTCAGAAGGTTCATCTCCATCTTCCTGAGGACATGGATATAGACAGATTAAGCTTCCAACCAAACCTGAGAGAAGCACTGGGCACCTGCCTCCTCCTCCCCATCTCCATCCCTGACCTTTCTGTGGTAACAATCAGGGGTCTTTCCTCTAACTCCTAGCTTTGTATTAAGAGGAGGTTCTACACATCGGGAAGAATGGGGGCTCTCAAAAACCTACTTTATCCCTCCTAAATCAATAGCCCATGAGTATTTACTACTTTATAAAATATGTAATCTGACCCCCACACTATGAGGTAGAGAGGAAAGATGACATCATTAGAAACTAAGGCTCAGAGAAAATCACTCAAAGCAAAATAGTGATCGAATAGGAAGCCGAACCCTGGTCTTCCGGCTCCTGGTCCAAAACTGATTCTTGAACTGAGGAGCTTCACTGAGACAGAGAAGACAGAGCCTGGAGCTCTGGGAGTGCAGGTCAAGACTATAGACAAGATTTTGGCTACTAGCTAGATATTTTGTTGCCTCTGGCTGCTGTGTTTACCGCCTCCACCTCCAATTGTTGTGTCTCCCCTTGCCAGCCCTTGTATCTGCCACCTCCAGCTGTTATCCGAAGTTCTCAGCTGTTTTGCCACCTCCTACAGCCAGGCCACTTTGTTCTCCGGGGTGGCCAGACTCCGAAACAGATAAACAATCAGCGCACTCCACCCCCAAGCTGGCCAGGCCTCTGGGGAAGGAAAGCTGGCCGGAGTTCTGAAAGTGGTTTGTTGCTGCCCTACCAAAACCCACACATCCGTTCTCCTCTAGAGGGTGCAATTTCTCCAGAACAGTGCCAGCCACGCACTGGGGCTGGCATTCCACAGAAGCGCTTGAAGAGAGAGACTGAGCCGGGCTATCGACCACCTTTGCCCTCTAAGAAGTGAGCTAATTCTTTTCCAAAAGGACAGTGATGTTCAGTTCTGTGCCTGTCTTCTGTTTCACACTGTCAGCTTCCCCCTAAAGCTGGGTTTCCTTACCTACAAGCACTTTCATTTTATGCCCGTGACTTGCGCTTCGGAACAAATGGATTTATCAAAGCCTTTCTCAAGTACTTGATTGCCCGTGAGACAAGACGCAGTTCTTGTGACTAAAGTTGGCCAAGGTCCCCCGTTGTTTTGAGGATCAACTGCAAGACTTTTGTACAGCATTCAAGGCGCTCCATGATTTAGTCTCTGCCCGCTGCCGCTGCTTCCGTCTCCTCCTCTTTTCTTCTTCTTTAGTTTTTTTTATTTGGGAGGGGGGTTGTTTGTTTGTTTTTGTTTCCAAGGAAAGGGTTTCTCTGTGTATGGCTATCCTGGTCCTCTGTAGACCAGGTTGGACTATCTGCCTCTACCTCCGAAGTGCTGGGACTAAGATCGTGTGCCATAAGCCCTGACTTCTGTGACTTCTTGGCCTTACCCTCACATCCTTAGTCTTCAGCTCTGCAGAAAACCCTACTGTCTGATTCCTTCTACCTTTGGAGATGGTTTTGTATCACTCACATCTCTGGCTTTCTGACGACCTCCTGCCTACCTTACACAGCTTGGACCAAGTGCTAGAGATGCCTTCAGAGGCCTTCCTGGCCCTCAAAGAAATAGTTTTTCTCTGTACTCGTGCTCCCTCCGACATGCGTCTTCTAAGCACGCCTCTGCCCAGCTCCTACATTCTAACACCACAGTGCTTGGCAATGTTTATTTGCCGTTGTTTGCCGTCTGTGAACTCTTAATTGAAGGCCGTGGGATAAGCTTGCATCTGCTTCACCAGAAGCAAGTATGGTTTTTAAGACTGAGGAAGAAGTGACTGAAGGCATTGTCTGGACAGGTCTGAGTGAGGCTGTCTCTTTGAGCCCTGGAGCCTTTCAGGAGGAGCCATGACATCGGGAAGAAGGGGATCCAGGTTCACTCAGGCATGACTTCAATGCCAGCCCTTATATGGGTCAGCTTAATTTTTTTTTTCAGGAGCATGGTAAAAGAGTGGATCTTTCAGGTAGCTGCAGGCAGGAGATGTGAGGGAAGTTAAATTAGCAGAGGTCCTGCACGGCACTCATGAAGTCCTGAGCTTGATTCCCCAACACTGCATTAACCAGGAATGGTGGTGCAGTTGTTATCAAAATCCTCAGGGAGATCAAGACAGGAGACTCAGAGGTTCAATGTTGTTTCTAGCTATGTAGCAAATTTAAGACCAGCCTGGGCTACATGAGATCCTGTCTCAAAATTTTAATTGAGTTGATTAATTAGCCCTGAAGTGTACTACGCTCTATTAGGTGGCCAGAAAGGATGGCTCAACTTCACGCCAGAGACAGTAGAAGGGCAGGGGACAGTAGAAGGTGCTATTTCCTGAAACCTATCATGTGGGAGAAGAGTCCCTTCAACCCCAAAGACAGAGCTTTCTCTGTAGCAAAAGCGATCCAGTGGAAGGAGCTTCACCATGTGAGCACTAAACTCACTCGTTTCCAGACAGTTCCCTGCCTATCCCTCTCTTTGGTTCCCTAAATCAGTAAAGGTGCCATGGCTCTCCCAGCTACTCACAACTCAAGTTCTAGAACCATTTCAAACTCTCCTTCCTCCTCAGTTCAGTGTTGTGGATGTGTCCCTGCTTCCCCCTCTTTATTTCATTCCCATCCTTTGGGGCCTTAAGGAGCCACTGAGGCACCTACGATTTGTCTAATTATCGCCATTTTTTCCTGTGACTCATCCTATATCGCTACCGTGCTACTCTTAACTACATGTCTGATGATGCATCTGTGAATGCTGATCTGGTATTTTCCAAAGAGCCCGCACCTTTCCTGCTCTTGGCATTCCTAGGAGAGGGTAGAATCAGGGTTCTGAGGCTTAGGAGACAACAGAGCAGTTCAAAGAAAGCATTTCACTGGTCACCAAAGAGAGACCAGACTCAGTCTAGCACCTGACGGGTTATGTGATCCACTCCCAACCCATCTTCCATGCCTTATTTCCTACTATTCCTCTCTTGGGGCAAACAGACGCCTTGCCCTTGAAGCCCTGCTGTGCTCACACAGGCTTTCTGGCCTTTACCTGTGCTTTTGTCTTCCAGGCTACCTGAGTTCATGACCCCTGTTCCATAAAACCTTCCCTGAACAGCAGAGCCTATTCCTGAGTTGCCTTGTATTGAGTGAAAACAAGTTTACTGAAGGAAGCATCGAGGTCTACCATGTCTTGTCCCTAGTGTCGTGATTGAGATACCAAATATTCTCCCAAGAAAACACATGTATTGAAGGCCCTGGTCCCCGACACAGCAGTGTTCAGAGGTAGAGACTTGACACGTGAGTGGTTGGATTATCAGTGGACTGATGAACTGGCAGTTAAGAGGTGGGGCCTAGTTAGAAGTAGATCATTAAGGCATGACTTGAGGGACGTATCATGTCCCCCAAACCCTGTACTTCCCCGTTTCCCTGCAGTGATCAGCTTTCTTTCTCCTTATGCTTCTACCATGACGCTTCTGCCACATCAGTGGCCTAAGGACAAGAAAGGTTACCACCTGGACTGAAACATCTCAAACTACAGCTCAAACATTTCCTCCTGTAAAGTTTTTTGCTTTTGCTTGTTTTTGTTTTTGTCAGAACAGCATAAAGCCAATGGATATAGCTAACACTTACGTGATGCATAGAAAGGGCTCAGCCAGGAAGCATTTCGTGAGGGAATTAATGAACAGAAGATGGCACAGCCCTGTCTAGGTATAGAGGTCAATCTAAGAGAATGGGAAGACGCTGCCAACACCGTAGGGCCGAGGAACCGTAGAACCTCTTGTTCTATGAACAACGAATGGAGCTCTGGCCCAGGGCCTTGGAGACCTTTTCCTCCTCCCTTCTTGTTTGTGTCTTCTCCAGTTTTCCTGTGATTTTTTTTCCCCTTATACACATGGAAACCCCAGATAGTTCACTAAAAACACTAATAATTATGAGGAAAAAGCCAAAGTATTTTCATTTGTAGTGTTGCTCACTACATGGAGGGTGAGTTTGGTTTTCATGCACTTGTATAATAAATTTATTTTCAGTATTTCCTGGGTACCAGCTTCTAAACAAGGCACTGGGGTCCTAGAGATGACAAAGATATAAATTCCTTTCCCTGAAGACCTTAGAGCCTAATGTGGGAATCAATGCTAATGGGAATCAGGCAGGAAGAAGGGATCCGCAGCTCAGGGTGTGTGAGGGAAGGGAAGGACAGCATCCCAAGGGATGATGGTTGGGAGCTAACTAACACCTGAGCCCCTGTTGTGTGGTAGGTGTGGAACTGAGCGCTATATTTTAAATTATGTTTTGGTTATTAATGATAACTATAACATTAATAAAAAATAACAGTAACTAATGATTTAGTTAATATGATTTCCGAATCACCATAATGCCCTGACCCGCAGGGCAGTCAGCAGAGGTTGGGGACCACCTAGGAGAGAATGGAGGACAAGAGACGCGAAGAAGGACGCCAAGACAAGAGTCTGATCAAAGCGACAAATTTTATCTTTTCCCAAGGCTGAATTTATACCATAGCAGGGGTAACAGAGGGAGGAGGGAAGCAGGAAACATTCACGCACGCCAAGGACACTGTGCTCTTGTGGTCAAGTAATCGGCTGACGTCAACAGGATATTGGTTTCTCAGAAAGGTCACAAGTTTGTCATATCATTAGGCATCCTGACCACCAGATTTGTATTAGCCTTGCTGGCTGGGGATTTTCCATCACCCTGACCTCTTAATGAACCCAGTCATACTTAACTCCAACTATAATATTAACATCAATAATGGAGAGTTTTAAGGGCATCGCTCCCAACACCATAAAAAACTGTTATGGTTTCCATTTGGACCAGGAGATGGTGAGAGCAACCAGGATTGGAACTTTTCCTGCTATACTCAAATGTCTCTTTCAGAAAAGAATAGGAGAGGTGACTTGGGGTCTAAAGGATGGGCAAAATTCGAGTCAAAAGAGAGTGCACCAAATGAGGTGAGAATAGCGAACAGGAGTATACAGCACTGGCGATGACAGAGACAGAATAAGAAACCGCCCATCCGGGGTTGGGGATTTAGCTCAGTGGTAGAGTGCTTGCCTAGCCCTGGGTTCAGTCCTCAACTCCAAAAAAAAAAAAAAAAAAAAAAAAAAAAAGAAAGAAAGAAAGAAAGAAAAAAAAAGAAAAGAAACCGCCCATCCGAGAGCTCAGGAAAGACGCAGGTGAATGCTGCGTTTTTCTCTCTGCTTCCTGACTACAGATGTAATGTGACCTCACACTCCAACCACCATGCTTCCCTACCATGAAACTCTTAAACAAAAGCCAAAATCAACCTCTCTTTCCCTCAGTTGCTTCTTGCCAGCGATTTGGTCCCAGAAACAAGCTAAGTGAGGAGTACAAGCCCACCAACACAATCTGTGGGCAGGTCATCTTCCAATAACATGCATTTTGAATAAATGCCCTAGACACGTGTCCATGCAGCACACTCTGGAGATGAAGTCAAATCCTCGGCCACAGGATGAGTAGGTCCCAGCCTGGGGACGGACCCGGCTCTGTCTGCTGGGAAAATGCACTGCCCTGGGAAGCAGAAGACAGGATGCTGGTCTTAACTCTGCCAGACTCTTGGTGGACCTGGGTAAGCTCTTAGCCCTCTAAGCCTCCATATCTTTCCCTGTGGAAAAAGGAGGTTGTAGCGAATCCTCAATGCCCCAGCACACACTTGTCTGTACACAGAGACCCCAGTAGCCCCAGGATTCACCCCAGCATGTTCTCTGTGACTCTAGACTAGAAAGATCTTAGGGAACTAATATTTAATCATATATACGCAAAGAGCAGTAGGATAAAATGAAACATTTCCATTACTTAGAACCAACACAGACCTCAAAAATGTCCAAAGCACAGCACCTGTGACTCTTCATGGACACCTTCCTGTCCTCTGCCATCAGAACACACTGCTGGGTCAGTTTGGACACGCTGTACTAGAAGGGAAAGACTTCTTTCTGTGGCAAAACTTCCCCATCTGGTGGGATGGTGGTACATGCCTGTGAGGCCAGCATTCCAGGGGCTGGGACAGGAGGATGGTGAATTTGGGGCCAGTCTGGGCTCTACTAGAAGGAAACGATCTCAGAAACAAACAAACAAAAAGACCTCACTACCCGGCTAATGAGGTCCAGTTCTATTCCTCTCATTGGAGAAAGGAAGCAGCGACTCGGATCCTCCTTACCACCGTATTATCTCTTCTTTGAATACCAAATCCCACTTAAATGGTGACCTTAGAGGCCTCCTGGGGGAAAGTGGCTAGGTCTAAAAAGAAGTATTTCTGGGCTTCCAAATATTCTTAGTGAAAGGGAGGAAGAGAAGAGAAAGGAGAGGGTAGAAGAGGAAAGAGTAATGAGGAAAGCCCTCGGGGTTATGTAAGCCCTCGAGGTTAGAAGAAAGGACTTGGATGTGAGTTCTTTCAGAGCTTATTGTCACTATTCATCAATCTCCCCTATCCTTTCCCCGTGAAAATAGACAAATAGAAATGGCGCCAGATGCACAAATCTCGAGGTGAAGGAAAAGGGGGCAGTGTCTGTGTCTGGGGCCCTGCCTTCCCAGCTGAGTCACCACTGCCTCTGTCCCCCACCCTTGAACCTCCTTCCTCCTGGCCCTCCCATCCTCTACCCTCAGCCTGACACCAATGTCCTGGCCCAGGGAAGAATAGGCTTTTCTTCCCTTGTGTCAACGTTTGGAAAGTTCTCGTAGTTTGATCAGAAGGAAGGACTAAGGACTTCAAAGCATTTCCTGGGAGCCTGTGACCTCTCGCTGTCCCTCCTGACCCCCTCCCTCTGTGCTTTCCAGTCAAGGGTGGGAGGGACGAAGAGATGGGGCCATGTCAGATGTTCTTCTGTGTTTAGACCCCACTGCTGTCTGTCAGTGTGGGCTGATCAGGACCCACTGGCCCTTCCTCCAGCTTGTTCCCTAGACAATGCCTTCTGACCCCCTTCAGGAAGGGAACCGCATTCCCTGCAGGGAACTCCAGAAGGTGGCATCTCAGAGAACCCATTGTCCCTGGCTGGAAAGGGAGGATGACCCTGTAGCACGCTACCTCCTTGTGTGCCTCCCAATCTCCCGCATCACCTTCAGCATACTTCCTCCCCGATTTGTGGTCCAGCCATGGTATCTGCTTTTATCTGTTGTCTGAGTCTACAGAACTGCACATCCTGAGCTCTGCAGTAAACTAGTCCTTTGTGAGGACTTGGCACTGTGTCGAGTTCAACTGAGGATACAGCTGTACCATTGCCTCCTCATTAGCCTCGGCTCCAATGGTCCGGAGAGCCTCCAAACCTGGCCCCACGTGAGTCTTCACCTCAGGACATTCGAGTAGAGATGTTAACCCATACTCCTTTGCCTTAACGGAAGAATCAGAAAATTCAACTAACAGTAGGATTTAGCAGGAAACCCTTTGGTAGGAAAAACTCCATTCTCCGAACACACCCCTGGGGAGAGAGAGGCAGGATCTTATGTAGTCCATGCTGTCCTTGAACTCATAATGCAGTTAAGGATGACTCTTGGCTCTGTCACCCAAATGCCAGGATTACGGTTGTGCAGAATCACACCTCGTTAATGCAGTGTTTAGGGGATCCGTGCGTGCCAGGCAAGCAGTCTACCAACTAAGCCACAGGCCAGCTTATATTTTCTCTCAGTAAGATATGAGATACTGGAACAGTTCCCAGGGACGCGGCGGGGAAAGCCGCAGTCTAGGTTGGGTTAGGAAGAAACAATGCTAGGCAACATATCTGTTCTAGATCTCGCCTTTGCGGACCGCCTCTGCCTTACATCTCGATCAGCCACAGCCTAATCTTGAACTCCATAAAGAGATTCTAATCCAACTTCTGTCTAATGCTATCAACTGAAGTAATAAAACTCATTTATGTGTCAGATAAAAACCCCCATCTCAGAGATAGGAGAGAACTACAAAACTACAAACTTCAAGCTTCCCCGTCCCTACCATTCTCCTGTGCTGCAGATTTAAGTCCTGGCCACCAGGGGGCAGGGCTCTCTAGTCTGGCAGGCTACCCTCAGCATCTCCTAACCTCTACCAACACACCAACCCACTCCTTTTGCATAGAGGTTAAACTATATGTAATCACACATTAAAAATAAACAGAGGTTGGGGATTTAGCTCAGTAGTAGAGCGCTTGCCTAGCAAGCGCAAGGCCCTGGGTTCGGTCCCCAGCTCCGGAAAAAAAAGAAAAGAAAAAAATAAACAAACAGATCCCATATCATCAATATGAAAGGGTTCAATAACACTATTCAAGTAATAGTAGCAACCACCTCAGGAGGGCAGAAATTTGCCTTCGGGGAAGCACCTACACAAATTTAGAAGCCTTCCGTTTGATCCACACAGCCACACTGGGCGTGAGCAAAGGCCAACCGGGAAATTCTTGCCAAGGTCAGATGTGTTCCATTTGCTAACTGTAAGGTCCTTCTCAGTTCTTATCAGCATTGGAGACTGTCGGCAGGTGGCCCCTTCCTGGCACACTCTTTGGGGTTTTGTTGTTTTGATTGTTTGTTTGTTTCAATTGCAGTGTGCTGGAAAACCTGACTTGTAGAGCTTCTAGGCTTTAAGATTCTAGGCAAATCACTTGAGTTTCTGAGCTTCTGTGCCATTCATCTGCAGAAAGGGCCTAAGGACCCAGAGGGGAGGGGAGAATGATAGGAGGTCACAAGTGTACCAACTCCTCTTGAGTTCCGTCTGTCTGTCCGGAATGCTCTAAGTATGCAGTCCTGACATCACATTCCCCAGGTGCCTCTTTTTTTTTTTTCTTTTTCCTTTTTCTTTTTTTTTGGAGCTGGGGACCGAACCCAGGGCCTTGCGCTTCCTAGGCAAGCGCTCTACCACTGAGCTAAATCCCCAACCCCCCTCTGCCTCTTTTTAAACGCTTACTACATTTACTCCATGGGTGCGATAGCAGATGTGTGGACATCAGAGGACAACTGGTAAGGGTCAGCTCTCTCTCTCCACCATGTGTACCTTCCCAGTATCAAAGTCATATGGTCAGGCTTGGCTGCAGGCTCTGTTCTGCACTGAGCCAGCTCGCCTGCCCTCTGTTTACTTTTGGTCTATCTCTTTGGATGAGGTCTCTTCCCTCCGGATTCAGGTTGACATTTCTTATGCATCACACACACACACACGCACACGCACATGCACGGGCGCACGCTGCCCCTTTGATTCTCATTCCTAACAGTGCTACGCTCCCAGTCTCCACAGTCTCAGCCCTTCCTGTGCATTCCACCTTACCTCTGCCCTGTATGTCCAAGTATTTACAGGTTCCATTTATCTGAACATCCCAATTTAAAAGATACAGACCCATGCCCTCTCCTCAAGATTTTCTCCTGTGTTTTCCTCTTGTTCAGAGAATTGTCATCCATTCATTCAGTGCCCAAGCCAGATATCTGGTCTCTTGCCCCTCAGCCCATTTGTTACCAGGTCTTATCAATTCTTTCTGTGAGTCTCCCTATTTTTCTGAGGTCCCCATCATTCAGCCTTGTGTTCTCCTCCTGAAATGGTGCCTGGTCCTCCTACCCCAGACTCTCGTCCCATCTCCACCCCCAGCTACCACAGAGTTCCACAGCCCAGCCTGATCTATCATTCAGTGCAGGCTTGAGATCGTTCAATGAATTATTTGAACTTTCATGACACGGTACTCAGAATCCTTCACCACTGTCTGCCTCACTTCTCTCTGGAAGCCTCTTCTTCCCCCACAGTCCTGTGCCTGCCATAGAGAGCACTGCCTACCCTCCCCTGCTTGACTCTTACCTGTGCTTCTGCAGTTCTCTCCATGGAACACCACCTCTGTCCCAACTCTCTCCCATACCCCTCTTCCCTCTAAAATCTTTTCATCCCCCAAGGCCCTGTCCTAGTCCCTGTGGTCTCTCTGTCCTGGAGGCTGCTCTAGGCTCCCAGGTAGAAATATTTAGATTCCCAATATGCTTCTGCGGTATTGTGTCACAGCTTTTTGAAGTCAGAGACTACCTCGGGCACGTATTAAAGCTAGTGCTTTTGAAATCTATCTCACTGGGGGCTGGAGAGATGGCTCAGCAGTTAAGAGCACTGACTGCTCTTCCAGAGGTCCTGAGTTCAATTCCCAGCAACCACATGGTGGCTCACAACCATCTGTAATGGGTTCTAATGTCTTCTTCTGGTGTGTCTGAAGACAGCTACAGTGGACTCGTATAAATAAAAATAAATCTTTAAAAAAATAACAAAAACAAAAGGGGGGGTTGGGGATTAGCTCAGTGGTAGAGCGCTTGCCTAGGAAGCACAAGGCCCTGGGTTCGGTCCCCAGCTCCGGAAAAAAAAAAAAAAAAAAAAAATTTATCTAACTGTTCGGTGTATAAGTACTTAAGTTTGATATGTAGGGATGGATTCTGGGCCATAAATGTCAAAAATACAGCCTGTATGAGCCGTCTTCACACACACACACACACACACACATGCACACACATACATATGCACACACACATACACATGCACACATGCACACACATGCACACACACATGCACACACACATGCACACACACGCACACACACATACACATATGCACACACACACGCACACACATATACACACACGCACATACATGCACATGCACGCACATGCACACACACGCACACACTAGATATCACTGATTCATAAAGGTACATTTTTTTTCCAGCCGAGCTTCAGAATCTTAACATAGTGATACAGAAACCCATTTTCAAATGGAGTTAGGCTGACAAGCATTTTTTTCTCCGGTGACTCCAACTAATAGCCAAAATATCTATTTGTTCTCAGTTGCCACTGTTTGTCATTCTGGTCTTTGTCAGTTAGGAGTCCTGGGAACCTCAGTCAATCTCTTAATCTCTCAACGGCTCGGTTTCCTAATCTAAGGAGGCAATACACTTTGACTGTGTGCTCAGGATTACAAGAGATAAATAAAGCATGTGAAATCTGCTAGGCCCTTTATGCAAATAAAGACATCATTTTTTATTGCACTTTCCAGCTAAAGAAAAAAATTCCCCAGAATCAGAGGAGCTAAGACTCGGAAAGGTGAGGTGGCGTGCTGACATTTATTTAATGGTAAGCCAGAAGCTCTCTCCAAGTCTCACAGGATTTTTACTCATATTGTTTCTCTGTACCCTAGAGGGCTTAATGTCACTCAAGCTGAACCAAGACCTTATTACTGATTTCTCTAGGGTAACTGCAATTGGCAGGCTAGGATTTACTATAGCCTCTGAATTTGAGGGGCTTCTAATTCACTGCTCTGTCCCAGCCCCCCTCATTCCCAACTTGAGGCTTCCTCCAGAACCCCCTCAGTCTGCCAAGAGCCAGGGAAAGGATGCAGCAAGGAATGATGGACAGAGTTCCTGGATGTCTGCTTTCTGGCCCCTCCCCACCACCTCAGCAACTTCCAAACTTAGAGGCTCCGGGAAATTAGCAGGCTCTTCCAGACCCAGGAGGCCCGGGCTCTCAGAAGACTATATGCTGGCCCCTGAGACACTACAGAGGCTCAGAGCTGACAGGATTTCCTCCTTAGGAGTCCTGTGATCCCAGCCACAATCCCCACTTTAGAAAAGAGAGACCAGGGCGTGGTGGCACAGGCCTTTAACCCCAGCACTAGGGAGGCAGAGACAGGCAGATCTCTGTGGATTCAAGGCTGGATTGGTCTACATAGTGAGTACCAGAACAGCCAGCACTACATAGTAAAACTGTCTCAGAGAGAAAGAATAGGGCCCCTACTGAAGGTCCCTTCTCTATACATTCGCTATTCCCTAATCTGCCATCTTGAATCTAATGATGAGGGAGGGTTTGACCTGGTTGAAGTATATATGTTTTTTATGCATGTATATGTGTGCCTTGGATCCCTTGGAACTGGACTTAGAGACAGTTAGGATTGTCGTGTGGAGACGCTGGGAATTGAACCCTGGACCTCTGGAAGGACAGACAGTGCTCTTAACCCGCTGAGACATTTCTTCTGCCCCTGAACTGATTCTTTTTTTTCCCCCCCTGGAGCTGAGGACCAAACCCAGGGCCTTGAGCTTGTTAGGCAAGCACTCTACCACTGAGCTAAATCCCCAACCTCCCTGAACTGATTCTTAATCTGTACTTTTGGTTCATTTTTGTGTCTTCCTCAGTGCCTGGTATTACAGACTTAAAGAGCCCATAAGTAAGCGATGAGAGTGGAGGTGCCTTGAGTGTGGCCTCTGAGACCTGCATGGCAGAAGGAGGGAACCAACTCCCTCAGATTGTCATCTGCCCTTCATGCGTCCATACCCATGCACACATGATTAGCTCTCCAGATTCCTTTTACCTCCCTTAGGCCGGCCCTGCAGAGTGCTGTGTTTATCCTGACAAACCATCCTTCTTAGCTCCTTATAGAGTCTCTGGGCATTGGGGGGAGGGGCAGGGAGGGGTTCTGACTCATTCTCCTCAGCCATCAGATTGGGCTGAGGGCTGTGCTCTCTTTAGTGCTCCGGACCATGTTGCAGGCTATTCTTAGCCTTGTCTCCACAGAATCACCCTTGCTTTCAGAGTGAAGGTATACGGAAAAACTGAGGCTGCAGTCAGCGTGCTCAGTGCCAGAAATCCAGTTGTCCACAGGACATAGACAACTCTTCTATGGCATGAGAAGGGAAAGCAAGTGCTAACCCCTGACCTAAAACTGCTGAAGCCTTATCCTAGATCAAGATGTCCTCCAGGCAGATCCAGTGCCTCTAGGACCAGGAGACCAAGGTAAGAAGAGAGAGTCTTGAGAGAAAGGGAGCAAGACAAGTTGGAAGGAAAGGGTTGAGGAGACGCTGCAGCACCTGTCTCTGTCTCTTACAGTCTGACCTCCGCTGACCTCCCAAGCATCGGTATTCTCTACCCCTCATCCTCTCCTCACACACATCCTCTGTCCACTAGTCATACAAACAGTCCACTCTGGCAAACAGTTCTTTCCAAAGTGGGGCCTCTTCCAATCCCACTTTGCTGTCTAAGTTCTTCTTTCCCATCAGGATTCAGCTTGGATCTGGAAAACTCTTCAGAAGGCCTCCAGCCCCCTCCCTCCCTTGTGGGAGACATCCTTGTCCGTGTTTCCGTGGTCTCACCAATGGCCCTCTCAGCTGTCCCCACATGCTAGTTTTTTGCTGATTGCTCCATGTGATACAGTGAGCAGATCAATCCTCTAGGAAGCTGGGAACAGCATTAACTTTGTGTATAACGGCATGGAAACTAGACTTGGAGAATTAGCTGGCTTTCTCAATAAAGCTTCTAACAGAGCTTCTAAGAGACACTGCAAGGTGAACCCAGTCTGTGATGCTCATCTTGCCTGAGTCACAGTTGGTGCCAGGAGGCCCATTCCCCTTTAGTCAGTCCCCTTGATGTACTGAAAAGAGGAGACACGGCTTAGGAAAGATGTGTAACTTCCCTAGGCTCACACAGCTTGCCAGTGACACATCTTACTTTACATTGGCATCAGAGCAGGACCCGGCCTTCATCCCACCTTCCTTCTTCCTAACAGATCTGACCCTGGGGTCCACAGAGCTTGTCCCCTGCCCTCACCCAGCCTGGGATGTGTTTGCTCTGACTCTTTGATCAGGCCTCAGGCCTTCCCGCACCTCCTGCAGCAGCCAGCCCAGAAGCCACACTGTAAGAAGTGAAACAGAAATTAGTGAGGCTCCCAGAGAAGAGAGGGGATGGCATCCGATGATGCTTTCTCTTCAGGCTCTGTGAAAACAGCACAAGAGTTCCTCTGAGACATTTAGAAATCCCACCACCTGGGTTCTGAAGTCATTTATCGCTTAGGCCACTCAAGCTTTGTTCAGTTGTTGATTTCAGGGAGGTCTTCCTACTAGAGACTTTCCCTCTTTTCTTCCTTCTCCCATGCCTAGTAATACCTCAAACCCAGGAACTGTTTTAAAGCAAGTGTTAACCTTCTGTTGCTTTTTAAGCAATTTCTATTTCTGCTTCTGCTTCTGCTTCTCCTTCTCCTTCTCCTTCTTTTTCTGATTTTTTTTTCTTTTAGACGGGGTTTCAATTCACTCTGTAGACCAGGCTGGCCTCAAACTCAGAGATCTACTTGTCTCTGCCTTCCAAGTGCTGGAATTAAAGCTGTACTCCACGATGCCTGGTGAGCAGTTTATTCTTCTCTGCATCCTTGATGGCGACCCTTGAGTACTCTACCTACCCTGACTAAAATACTCAGGGAATTGAGCTACCTCTTGGACAGGTCCTCTCAGCTCCATCTCCTCCTCAAGGCTATGGTTCCAAATTGGAAAGCAATCTGTGACTCACAAAGAAGTCCCAGGGGTTCAGCCTTCACCCTAGGAGGTAGTCTCTTTACTCCCGACTTTCCCCCATACCCTTTAGCCATATTCCACTTGAGAAGGACAGGATAGGGTGGGAGCAGCTTGCAGATTCTGAACAGATACAGAGCTGCATTCAGGGGGAGAGGGGGGCCTCATCGTAGTCCCCTCACCTCACTAACTGTTCTAGCACAGCAGCAAGAGTGGCGGGCGGGTTCCATTCATGCAAAAGGGACTTTTACTACACTTGATCTTAGCCAAAAGGCCGAGAAGCGATATGGGACTTTTAGAGGCCTAAGACCATGACTAGAAAGGACAGATGAGGTACAGAGACTGGTGGGTAAGGTGATTTGGGCTGAGTGCATTACCAGGGGGAAACATCTAGATAAGGAATAGAAGGAGGAATAGAGGAAGCCTGCAGTTCTTTCCCGCACTTCTTACATAAGGAGGGGAAGCATTGTGGAGATCACTGTGCAGTACCCACTTTTGGCTTGATTTCTGCTGAAGCTAATGCAGTGGGGCCTGACACATCCTCCCAGGACCCAGCGAACTTCAGAAGTCAGCTCAGCCTTGAAACCCCTGTAAGTGCCAGAAGGCCTTTCTTTCTCCCCCTCTTTACAGCATCCACCCCAAGCTACTAGAGAGACGCCCCAGGTCTGAATCCTAGCAGAGGCACAGATGCTGTACGGATGCTGTACGGATGCTGTACGGACAGGGATAGGAACCTGAAAGTGTAGAGCCCGGCTGACAAAGACTTGCAGAGGACAGTGGTCTCCTCGGGGAAGCTGAGGAGTTACTCTCTCAGGCTCTCTCCAGAGTCAGCAGGAGGAGGAGGGCTGATGCCACAGCAGGAAGTGCAAAGAGGTAGGCTCAACCTGCACAAAGTGACCTTCTGAAACCCTTTCCGTACCCAGAAGCCTAGTGAAGGTCCCCATACCTGCCGTTCTCTACTCCCAACTGTTACCATGCCCACGACGTCTTTCTGAAAAGGGTGAGTGAAAGCCGGCTATGGTAGAATTCCATAGGAGCAGGGGACCATCTGAGTAGAACCAGAAACAGCCAGTACAATGAATGAATGAATGAATGAATGAATGAATGAATGAATGAATGAATAGCAAATCAGAGGCAAGAGACAGCCTCAGTCTGGTCACCAGCTACCTTGGGCACTTCATCTCACCTTCTATTCAGTCTTGCTGGGAAAATGATTATTGTCCTGTCTACCCCTCAGGCCCATAAGGGATTGGGATGTTCTGGAGTGCTCTGGGGATATGCAAAAGATAATGCACCAGGGCCTGCCTGCACCAGATCAGGGTATGTTAGCCACCCACATATACGCATATCTGTGTGCTTGATTCAGAGCTTTGGTGGGGGTCCTGATCCGCCAGCCTCACTCCAGGACTGGGGTAGAGGTGGGAAGGTTGTACTCAAAGTTTGGCGGAGGCTGTGCCCATGGTTAACGTATAAGCAGGTACAGTCTGGGGCAGCAGGACATTCCCCGCCCCAGGGCCACATTCTTGAGGTCACGACAAGTGCAAACTTGTTAAAACCTGTGTCAGAGCAGCAGAGGGCATCGAGGGGGATGGTACGGAGTTGCCAGCAGCTGCTGGAGGAGGGTGAAAGGAAAAGGGGTGAGGTGGGGGCGGGGGAGGTGTGCAGGTGCACATGCTGACGGAAGGTGGTATAGACGCGTGGTCCTTGAGCCCCAGTCTGCACGTTATACTGAGGCACATCTGCCTGGCTGTGTGCTTGGAGCCGGTGTGGGGCTGCATAGATGAGTGTGTGCCTGTGTGTCTCTGCATATATGAGCCACGTGCCCATGAGCTGGGATAAGAAAGGGGCTGGGCATATAGAAGGAGATGTGGACGGGCTGTAAGTACCCTTTTCTGTCACGGGCCTCACAGACCTGCATTCCAACTCCTTCCACAGACCGCCCCCGGCCCTGTGGTCCACAGTCAGCCCTGTCAAATGCCCATCTCACCAGCCTGTCCAAAGGGGGAGTGTCGTACTGCCTACATCCTCCCCCATGCACTCCCCCATGCTCTCTGGACACTGGGGCGGGTGAGGGGTAGTGGGGGGAGGCTCTGAAAGCAGGTGACTGTTTGGGGGAACTTGGGGACAGAGCCCCATTGTGCCCTCCCCGGAGCCGCCTCAATGGAGCTCTCTGACACAAAGGGGCTTTGACAATGGGCAGGACATTAGTATGCAGAGCCAGCCCCTCAACCCTCTCGCTGTCCCACAGTCCAGGGGAGGGAGCTGGAGGGCTGCTGGCAGTGGGAGACAGGGTGGGGCAAGGCTCAGATTGGGGAGATTTTAGCCTTAGCAGCTTCCTCGAGGGTCACTGACCAAGAGCCAGGAGGAGATTTGACCAGGGCCTGCAAACCTGCTGCTGACCAGAGAGGACAGTCTAAACAGGGAAGGCCTTGGGGACAGGTGTTGGAAGAGGGGCTGTGGGTGGGCAGTCTGAGTCCACCCACCCTACCCGCCCATCTTGCCCTTAGTCAAGGGAATTGTGTGGGTAGGACTGTGGCCACCAGCACGAGAGGGTAAGGACCCAGGCTGGAGGCCAGAGCTGCAGCTGGTGTAGGCTGTGTGCCAGGCTTCAGGAGTAGAGGGATCCGAACCTCTGAAACTCAGGGTGCTCAGATTTAGGAGGCGGCCTCTGGTCTGCTGCTTCCTTGCATGCTGCCCTTTAATTCAGCACGGATGGGTAGGAAGCCGATGTGTGGAGGCCTACGGTTGACGTCAGGTGTCTTTTGCTATAACTCTATGTTGTGAGATAGGGTGTCTCACTGGGCCCAGAGTTTACTGTTTCTACTAGGCAGGTTGGCCAGCAAATCGTAGGGATCTACCTGTCACCACATCGTGCCATGTTTTACATGGCTGATGGAGATTTGAACTTGGGTCCTCACGTAAAGCAAGCACTTTCCCACGGAGCCATTTCCCCATCTAGTGCTGCCCTCTTATAAGACTTCTACTGCTGCCGCTGTGGGGACAGAGAAAGCAGGCGCAGTAACTAAGAACATGCAATAGCCATTGCCCTTCGTGCTCTTCCAGGGGGGTCAGGGTGAACCCACAAAGTAACATCACCTGCCTAGCTAAGGCGGATTAGTCACAGGGCCAGCAAACCAGAGGACCATTCCCAAAGCGGGTGCACATCTGTTTCTAATTCAAATCCACCTAACACAAGCCAGCTAGGTCCAAGTCAGGATGCAGGGCAAGGGCTTTGAGTCCTGGGTTGACGGGAGCTTTCAGAAAGAGGATAAGAACCCGGCAAGAGACTGCAGGCAACATGCAGGAGAAAGCAACCACCCAAGCTGCCGTATTGTTTAATCAGATTTCCTCTGGTCTGGACCGACAAGCCCCAAGAGAGAGGGTGGATATATATCTATGTATCTAGAGATATAGACGAGTTTGAGCTTAGTATCTTCCCACTGGCTGATGAAGGAGCTCACCATTAATCACAGCACTCCAGACTCAGAAGCAGGCAGATCTGAGTTAGAAGCCAGCTTGGTTTACAGAGCTACAGAGTGAGTTCCAGGACAGCCAAAGGCTACCCTGGCTCATAAATCAAAAACAAGACAAACAAACAAAAATTTCTTCCCAGTTTTCCTTCTTTGTAGGTGACACCAGAAAGTCCTCCCTCCTGTACTCTGTCTCGGGGACTTCTAAGGGGAGGTAAAACCTGCTTCCTTTTTTCTCACATTGAAAACTAACTTTCACCTCATAGTGTGATAGAGAGAACACAAGGCTAGACCTAAATCAGACTCCTGGTTCAAGACCCAACTTTCCCTGGAAGCTAGCATGGGTCACTTGCTTTCTGAGAGAAGAGATGCCCTCTGTATCATGGGAAGACCTCGTCTAGGCCTGACCACTTCTTGGTGAACTCAGAGACAGGACACGGGAAGGCAACAGCTCGTAGTACTAAGTACTGTCCTAAGCACCTTTCTAGCATTGGGTCAGGGGCACCCAGCAATAGATGCTTACTTATTTATTCTGTGTCGGAGGAATTGAGCCTAGGGCATCTCCCACTAAGCTCTATCCCAGTCTTTATTTTCCCTTTTTATTTTGAGACAAGAGTTATCACACTGACCCTGAGTTCACTATGTAGCCCAGACAAGTCCTGAACTTACAATCAGCTTCCTGAATGCTGGGATTAAAGACACACACCACCATGCCTGGCAGCAGACGCATTTCAAAGGCTCCATTTTATAGAGGAGAGAATAGAAACATAGGATGTTAAGGATTTACCCAAGGTCACCGAGCTAGTGGATAGAGGAGCTAAGGTTTGCACTGACAAAAGGTAGCACCCCCACCCCCAGCACACATGAGCTAACCACTGTCCCCTCCCATTAGCCCAGTGAAGACCCTTCTAAGGGGCATCAGCCAAGATGCCCAGATCTTTATAAATGTCCCATGCAGTCAATCAAACTGAAAGTTCTTGAGGGATGGCTCAGGGACCCACACAGCTTCCTGGGAGGTTTTCAGAGGCCTTCTGAGGTCAGACCCATCCTTGTCATAATGCTAACGTAGCATTATTTATTCTTCCCACTTTGATGATTTCAAGGGTGATCGGCCGAGCTTCCCAGGAGGGCAGGTGGCACGAGATATTGCAACATAGTAAATGCAGAAGCAAATAGAAGGAACCAAGTGATTTCTTTTTTACTGAGCTAGACATTAAAAAGATTTATGTAAATAAAAGGCAGTGACACTCCTACTAATCCTTAGCTTTATAATGAAAGCATAGCTAGTTTCACTTAAAACCTCACGTCAACAGGCAATGGGGTTATTATCTTTAACGTTAGTTACGAATGGTCTTAAGTCACCTTAGCATTCGTTTCTAACATGCCGCAGATCGACAGACACAATCTTTGAAAATAATGCCCTTCAGAGCCCTCATGAAAATGGAATGTAAAGAGGTACTGAGATGAGAGAGAGAGACAGAGACAGAGAGACAGAGACAGAGACAGAGAGACAGAGACAGAGAGAGAGACAGAGACAAAGAGACAGGGAGAGACAGAGAGAGCAACCACTGCAGACAGCATAGACACTCACCTTCACCTTGTATATGCTGGCCATGTATCTGTTTCAGTCATAAGACCAGCCATGGTTTAGGCATGGGAGTGAGGTGTGTACCTGGATTTCAGAGTTAGGACTAGGGAGAGCTGAGGCAGCTACTCTATGTGACAATAAGGGGCCAGGCCGGCGGCCCATTTGAGTGGGGTCCACACATCTTGCTTTGCACATCCCTGCTTAGAAGTGTGAACAAGACAACAGGACAGGGGTTGGGGATTTAGCTCAGTGGTAGAGCGCTTGCCTAGCAAGCACAAGGCCCTGGGTTCGGTCCCCAGCTCCAAAAAAAAGAAAAAAAAAAAAAGACAACAGGACAGTCCCAGCTGTCAAGCCGAGCTCCAGACTGGATCAGACCTCCCTCTGAGGGACCATGCTTAGAGGACAAGGAGCTGGGTGGAGTCCAAACACCTGCTGCTTTTGATCTTAGGGGGACGCTGTCCCCCGAAGACAAAATGGTGGGTCCATAAGGAGTCACTTTGAAGCTCCCCAGAGAGTTAGGTAATGGGGTCTGTGGTGTGTGGAGGATGCCCACTTAAGTCTGTAGAATCAGGGTACTCCCCTAAATGAGCACGCACAGAGTCCTGCCTAAATGTAGAGTAGACAGCGCTTTCTCTCATTCCTGGGACTAAACCCTCTGCTGGGTTCCCTAAGGCCAATGGAGGGAAGTCTTGCCTTTGCTTCAGAAGGTCCCCAATATGACAGGGACATAAGTATGTCCTAGAGGAACTCATAAGCAAGTAAGAAAGCCATGATGCACCCTCTAACATTTGCCGTGTATGAGGCATCCTGGGAAAAGTCAAAGTTGGAAAGATAAAGCAAGATGGTTGAGCAGAAAGAGAAACCAGAGCACTGTAGTTTTCAGGCAAGTGGGCCTTGGGAAGGCTTGTGATGGCCAAGAGTGGGTAGGAGGGTGAACTCAGGGAAAAAGGATCAGACCCGGGAAGAGATGGGGTTTGGGAGTGGAGGTGGAAAAGGCAGAAAGTCGCTTGAATACTGTGACTGGAAATCCCCATCTGATCTAACAGGCACGGAAGGGGCAAGCTAAAAACCACTGCTCTGTGGTGACAGGGCCCAACATGGAGCAGCGATGGGGAGGAATCAAGAAGAGAGGCCAGAGTCAGGAAAACCTCATTAGCTGTGGAAGCCATCATTAGCAACTACTGATGGGATGGGCAGGCTGATCAGAGGTGAGAAGCAGAGAAGGGCACAGAAGCCATCTGAAAAGGAAGAGAGGCTAAATGGAGAGACGGAGAGACTGGCGGGCAGGCTAGGGCTGAAGCTCAGCTGTAGAGTGTGGTTGCCTGGCATATATAAGCCCAGACTTCGACCCTCAGCACCAAGCAAAACCAGGCCTGGAGGAAGTATGGTGACACCTCCATGTTTACAATTGCAGCACCTGAGAGGTAGAGACTGAGTTTCGGAAGTTCAAGATCAACCTTGGATACGCAGCAAGCTTCCTAAGACCTCTTCCAACACACACACACACACACACACACACACACACACGCATGCACACACACATGCATGCACACACATGCACTTGCACACACAAACACACACGCACATACACACACATGCATGCACACACACACACACACACACACACACACACAGTGCTGCTGAGAGGGCTCATTAAGTAAAGTACGTGCTATACAAGCATGAATGGATAACCAGCACCCACATAAAATGCCAGGCACAATGAGCGTGCCTACAACCCCAGTACTGGGGAAAACAAAAGATCCCTGGAGCTTGCTGGCCAGTCAGTCGGGCCAAATTGGTGAACTCCAGGTTTAATGAGAGATCCTGTCTTAAAAATACAAGGTAGACAAAGACTGGGGAAGATGCCCAGCATCAACCTCTGCCCTCTACACTCATGCACGTGTACACGCACACATGTCCACACATGAACACACACATACACCATACAAAAGAGGGGAGACGGGGCCATGCCAGGGAACAGAAATACAGGACGATAGATACCCCATATGGAGGGATAGAAATTGGTCTCTTTGGCTAAGAAGCAGAGGTTGTTAGGAATGGGAGATTATCTAGGGGAGGAAGTCATGTTCAACAGATCGGTTATTCAATCTGAAGACAAGAAATTTGGCACGAATTTCATGGGAAGAATGGGCTGTGGCATGAAGGCCCTGCTCTGGCAACAGCTGGTCTGTTGGCATGAAATGGGACCCCTGTGTTTAACTTCTCAATAATTCTTCTGCCTTCCCAGATCTAGGGCGAAGTCTCAGAGAACTGCCACTGAGGGCTGGGACAAGTCCCAGGAGCCAGGAATGACAGAGTAAAGATTTGGTGGGTCTAGAGAATGCCAACCGCCAACTACACCTTGTACACACCACCCACCTCCTATGTCCTTCACAAATATTGACTCTTTTAATCCTCACAACTATTGTTAGCCCCGATGAAAGCACGAGGGAAACTGTGTGGTTATTCACTGGGAAAAGCAGGACTTAAACCCAGCAACGAGGACTCCAAGGCCATGCTCTGAACCTCTGTGTGCATTATCTCTCAGAGAGTGATGGTGACAAGGGTTCCACTGCCCTCCGTGAGAAGCCTCTTGACAGTTATCACATGAGCTCTGTATGAAAGAACTTCACAGGTCCTCTCAGAAGCCTTCACGATGGGCTATTTTGTTTGGGGCTATTTATTTTATTTTATATCACGGAGGGCAGGGTCACATGTATACCTGAGTGCATATAACCCATGTGTGCAGGTGGCCAGAAGAGGGTGTCCGATCCCTTGGAGTTGGAGTTACAGATGGTTGTGAGCTGGCATGTGGGTGGGGAACTAAACCCAGGACCTCCATAAGCACACACACACACACACACACACACACACCCACACACACACACACACACACACACAATCACCAGAAATGTGTCTCCTTTTCTTTCCCAGTCATCATTTCAAATGTCTTTTTTGGGGGGGTGACTTTCCTACTGGAGTCTAATCTATTTCCCTGGGTTTTATTGTTGCTGTTGTTGTTGTTACTGGAAGAGCTGCAAAGGTACCACGTATTAACCCAGTCGCCCGGAACCCCCACTTCCCCAAGCTTCTTCTCCAGACCACACAGTTCAGCTCTGACCTCTCTCCCACATTCCAGAGACAGCCCCTCCCTTCCCCACCACCTCAAATCCAGGCTCTAGGCTGGCAGACACCCACAGGAGGGCTGCTCCCACAATCCTTTTCTCTTTGCCCTTTCAAGGTTCTGCTGGGGGAAGGGTGGAGAGGGGCCACCCAGGACGTACTCTCTCTATGAAGAATGGTACACCATGGGCACTCGTCTCTGAAAATATCCCTTGGCCTCGGACTGAGGTGGCGAGAGGAACAAAAAAGCTCCTCACTCTCGGGAGTGGACCCAGACTACTGACCTTCATTCTGTGCTAAGACATTTGGAGTCCAAAACTCCCCTTTCTGGCCAGTCTTCCTGAAGCTTCATCTCAACGGGGTGCCTCATGCTAGTCCTTCTCTCTGCCCTTTCCAGGGCCTCACTACTGTCCTGGACAGCTTGGCCCCAGCCTGGACAGTAGCTCCAGTCAGGCAAGGGAAGAATCTGGGCCGGAGAAGGGAGGGAGAATGAACTTTGTTGTTATTGGTTGGGGTTTGTTTGTTTGTTTGTTTGTTTTATTGTTTTGGATTGGGGGGTTGGTTTTTTTGGGGGGGTCCTCTCATCCCTAAATAACTTTTTGCAGGGAAATTTAGGTACCCTTATCTCTTTCCCTCTTCACCAGTGCTTTGGACCCTAGCCTTTCTTTGCAGCTTACAGACAAACCCAGCCTAGGACGCCCAGAAATCTCCTTCACGGAAATGGGCCTTGCTACACAACCCACCTACCAAAGCCTTTGAAACTTTTATCCTACCAGTCCCAGCATAGAGGAAAGGAACTTCATACAAGTCCACCCAGATCTTAAGGTCCCAGCTTCCCTGGTCCCTAGGGGGAAAGGGAGAGGAAGGTACCTGGGTCTTCTGCCAGTCACTTCCCTTTTAGCTCAAGCCAGGAAACCTGGAGTATGAATGCGTTTGTGCAGAGTGCAGGGGGCCGTAGAGAGAATTTGGGAAATGCCACATTGTCTCCCACATAAATATATGCCCCCCAAAGATATATGGACACATGTTGGAGAGGTGTTATCCCCCCACCCCAGGGTAAGGGAAAGCTGTAGGGCTTTGCCTCAGAGCTACACAAGGAATGGGACCATGCCCCCCCCATCACCCCCCAGTCGGTGGAGTCATTGCCATCTGATATCCACTGAGACAACTTGGCTGCTCTGGGCTCTGGATGGGGGCTGGGGGGATGGCTCAGAAAACAGCAGGTCCTTTCAGGACCCAGGTTGGCAAGGGCTTTGGGAGGCTGGACTGGCCCAGATCACCCCTAACTCCCCCTCTTTTCTTCCCTCCCTTGCCACCACCACCAAAGACTGGGCGGGTGGGTGGAGGGATTGGCACCGCCTGGGTCAAGCCTACTGCCTCTGCAGTCTAGCCCTGGACCCTCTCCCTGGCACAATGCCTTCTCTACCCCCTCTTCCCCTTTCCTTCTTCCTGAAGAACCAGCTTTGAGCCAGGACACCTGGTTCCTTCTAGACTTGGTCCCCATACTCAGTCAACCCCCCCCCAACCCCAGGGACCTGACAAACCCTGCGCTCTGGCAGAGGATGGAATAATCTCCATCATTCCAGGAACATATTCAAAACTCCTTGGAGATCAGGGAAAAGTGTTCACAACGAAACCCAACTGCGCTCATGGTAACTGCCTGCTCACGGCGCCAGTCTCTCAATGCCCACTCCGTGCCTTCCCCATAACCCCAAACAGGAGGCTCCAAATCATCGTTTACCATCTCCTGCCCTCTCAGACTACCCAAAGAGGTCCGTCCCAAAGGGAGAAAAACATTTCAAATACCACGGCAAGGACAGTCTGGCCAGAAACCTCTCATCAGAATTTGTGTTGATAAGCGACCTAAGCAGGCTTTAAGCTTTGCTTTCCCATGCGTCCAAATCTGCCTTTATTTCTACACACATACCTCTTGGTCAGCCTTAGTCTGCCCAGGGCACTTCAGTACTGGAATACCAGAAGTCCTACCTCGACATGGTTTTTCTTTCCCAGTTTTGACCTTCTAGCCATTCTGGGCCTCAGGTCTCCTCCCCCAGAATCAGTTCTGTCCTAACACAACTGCCCTCGGTGAGTCCCTGTCAGAGGAAGGGATAGAGTGGGAGTGGGGATCCCTGGAGGGTGAATTCAGAGGCCTTAACCTACCCTAACTCCAGAAGAAAAAGCTTCTCCTTCTGACAGTGTCCTTGTGAAACAATTTCAGAGGTTGAGGGATGCCGCTAGGGAGGGGTGTCTCAAAGGGGGAACCCAGAAGGAAATGGAGAAGAGGGTCCCAGGCACGTCAGCTTGACTGTGTCTTCTAATCTAATGCTTGGCTTTCTCCCTCTGTGTAAACTGGTGATTAGGAGATCATCAATGAGTGTCACTGTGTGAATGTCACTGAAAGGGGGAAGAGCTGGGAGCAGGAGTGACCTGTCTCTGCTGGGAGCAAGGGGCACTGTCTCTATGCCCCTGGGTGCAGACTTATGTGTGGTAATTATTCTAGTAACTGGATGAGCCCCATGCAACTGCAGGTGTGCCAAGTGTCAAGGGGAGATACCATGGAAGCCCCTTTCTTAGATGGAAGGCCTGAGGTAACTAGCGTGAGTAAAGTACTCTTGATGGGGGGCCCTTCCCAGGAAAGTCCACTTGGAACTGACAAGACTGAAGGATAGTACTGCTGCGGTCCAAACAGTTTTCCTAGGGACCAAAGGGTTAGGGGAACCCGATGTCGCTAAGTGGATAGGACCCAGCACTCCTTCATCAGGACCAGAGTCTTACCTTGGCACAGAGGTGGAGTGGCTGCTCTGATGAATCGTGGGGCAGTGGGACAGATGAAGAGACGGGCGGGCAGGAGTGGCGAGCGGAGCTGTGCCACTGGCAGGGCCAAGACTCTTAAACCCCCAGCTGGAATCAGATAAGGGTTTGTCCCGGGGGCCGGGGCCGGGGTCGGGCCGGCCGGGGGCAGAGTTGGGCCGGGCCGGGCCGCCCCCTCCCTCTGCAGTGCAGGAGCCAAACTTTGTGTGAATGGAGGGGCCCGGCGGGGGCCGGGAGGGCGGAGGCGGATGGGGGGGAGGAAGCTTGGAGCCGGCCAATGGCAGAGCCGAGCGCCAGACCCGAGCCTGGGGATTGGAGAGATTTGGGCAAGGGGCGGGGCGTGGGGGCAAAGAAGCGCAAACCCAGACGAACAAGGGTGCAGAAACGTCCGAAGACTGAGATCCAGACAGAGTCCCGGAGAAAGAGAGATGAAGGGACGATACGCGTAGCGATAGAAGCCGAGCTGGCAAGATGACAGGGGGAAAGAGAAAGAAGAAAAGCGAGGCGGCCCTGTCAGAATGGAGGAACCAGGACGAGGGCCGCGGGGGCGGGACTGGGCCCCAGTTAATGAGGTGGAAATGAATTCAGGACGGGCTGTGACTAGGACCGAGACTGTGGCAGACTTGGCCTGGGTTCCTGGGGCTACAGGGCTCTGGCATCCCGTACAATTTCCAAGTTTTTCGTTGTTCCCTGTGTAGAGAGTGCGGCGTGGGGTGCAAAAGCGGGGTGCAAAAACCATCTCCACCTGCAGCAACTTCACCTGGAAGGAAAAATAAGCCACAGAGTGGTGCAAAGAAGTGTGGGAGACATCCAAAGCTGTGGAAGACGTGGGAAGGATGGCTCCATTTAGGGGATACCCCACAAATATTCCAGGAAAGAGATAATGTCTATGTAGGTCCCGGGGATGCAGGGGGCCCAGGTCCAAGAAGATGGAGGGAAGAACACTGATGGCAGAGGAACCTCCATTGTGAAGCCCTGAGGGGACACAGAAGTATACCTCAGCTTAGGAAATAGCATCAAAATCTTCCCATCCACTATGTACCCTCCCCGAGGATTGCTCTCATTACCTGAATCTATGTTTTGAGTGATTCACACCTCACTACCTGATGTATGGCATGCAGTAAAGAAGAAAATAATCACATCCCACTTTTATTCATAACAGATATTGAACTACTAATCAATAGCCAGTATTACTCACTGTGTTAATATAAATTCAGGTTTGAAATCAGGGAAATGATATATTTAGTTTAGTTTGAAACTCTTAAAATCATAAGGTGAGTACATATGCCTTTTGAAAAGCCCTCTTTGGGGCTGAAGGTGTTGTAGCTGAGTGGTGGAATGCTTGCCCTGGGTTCCATCCATCACCACCACAGAAAGATGAATGGGAGGGAGGGAAGGAGGGGTTGAGAGAGGGAGGGAGGGAGGGATAGTGGAGGCAGGGGAAGGTAGGAGGGAAGAAAGAAAGGAGGGAGGGAGGGAAAGTGGGAGAGAGGGGAAAAAACAGAGAAGAAGGCAAGGAAACCCTCATTGACAAGGGAGAGGGTTGGCTAAAGGCTAGTTCTTAGAAGCAAGGCTTGTTCAAGAAGTAGGGAAGACCCAGACTAGATTAGCCTGGAGTTTCTGTAGGCAATGGAAAGGAACTGAGAGTTCTTGGACAGCAAAGATTTAAAAAAAAAAAAAAAACAGAAGCTGGAGGAGATTAATCTAGAAGTGAGCAAGATGGTTTGACTCTGAGGGGAAACAGGAAGCAACTAGATCAGACAAAGAACAATAACAATAATGTGGGCACGAAGATAACTTGGACCAGGGTACCAAAAGCCAAAAGAAAAAAGGACCAACTTGACGTGGTGAGCAAAGAGCAAATCTTGGGAGACCACACTGGTTCTGAACCCTACCACAAACCAGGAGAACAATGAGATCACTGAACGTCAGAGAGCAGCCAACCCGTTGAAGAAATAGGTACGGAGGTAAAGATGGTGGGTCAGGAGCTGAGAGGGGTGGGTGGAGGTCGGAGAGAAGAGGAGAAAGTTAGTCAGCAGCTGCTGCCAAAGTAGGCAGATAGGTAGTTCTCAACAAGGACCATGCATGGTGGAAAGACAGACTGACACAGAGCGAGGAAGACTTACACTTCAAGGACTAGGAGGAGAAGAGCCCCTAAAAAGTCATAGTGGATGGGCAAAAAAATGAATAAATGAATGGGTGAAGAGAGCAGCGTGTCAATGGACCAAGGAAGGGAGGATGGAAAAGAGAGGAACTGAGGACAGTACCAGTTATTGCAGAAAGGGAAGAATTGGGTTTGAGAATGAAAAGGCACTGGTGGCATCTGAGAGCAATTTCTTTTCTTTTTTCTTTTTCTTTTTTCCTTTCTGTGCAGCCCTGGCTGTCCTGGAACTCACTCTGTAAGCTATGCTGACCTCAAATTCAGAGAGATCTACCTGCCTCTGCCTCCTGAGTCCTGGGATAAAAGGCATGCACCACCCCTGCTCAACTGAGGAATAGTGACCCAAGGGAGGATCAGATTACAAGGTGCTACATTTGAAAGTGAAAAACTGTTAACAAGGACCCCTTTTAAGGACTTCGCTTAGAGAGAAGTACAATCATAACCAAAGCAATGGACCAGGAACTGTCTTCCTGCCTGTGTTGTGATCTTCTGCTCCTAGAGAGGGATCGCTACAGTCAGATGGTCTGAAGACCTCATGGTTTAGGCCTGCAATCCCAGCGTGGGGAGTGGAAGCATGGGGGTTGCAAGCTCAAAGCCTTCCTGAGCTACAGAATGAGCTCAAGGCCAGCGTGAACAACTTAGCAGGGCCCACAGTCTTGACATTCGCAGACAGGGAAGACTATGGGTCTGGGCTCAGACTACAATATAAAAGGAAGAAAGAACACAGAGAGGAGAAGCCAAAGAACTGTCGTGGTTTATGGAATCATTACAAGACAGTTCTCATGAATTTATTATTTTTCTAAAACTGTCACCCAAGTATTTGGCACCAATGGCCCCTATGTGTCCATGACTCTAATTCACCTGGACGTAAATTTCAAATTTAGGCCAACGTAGAACATCTTACCCACAGGAGTGTTCCTCTTTATTACAAGTCACGTGACTGTGTCACCGTGGTCCAACTAGGGACACAGCAGTCATCTCAGCCTCCGTTTCTTCCTGACCGCAACTCCATCCTCTACCAAAGCATCTCCTTCCTAAACCCACTGAGCACACAAGCCCTCCTGCCTCTTTCTCCCATTATCCCCGCTGCAGCCTACAGCAGATGCTCCTCTCAGCAGGGCTCCTGTGGCAGCAGGCATCTAGAACCTTATTCCCGCCAGTCTTTCCACACTCAGCTTCATAATGCTTCGGCTCACAAACTCCTTTATGCACAAACAGTTCAGGCCAGCGAGGCTTGGAGGATAAAGGCACTTACTGCCAAACCCGATGACCTGGGGTCTATCTGCAGTGCTCACGTGGTAGGAGGTAAGACTCAACTGCCAAAAGTTGTCCTCTGACCTCTACATGTGTTTTGTGATACACCCACAAATACATACATACATACATGCATACATACATACATACACATACACACACACACACCACACACACACACACGACAGACAGACAGACAAAGAGACAGAGACACACACAGAGACACATACAGAGAAATGTAACTTTAAAAAAAGAATTAATCCACATTCTTTGGAATAGAACAGAAGGCTCATTATAACCTGGACAGACACCAGTCTACCCTGACTTCCTCTGACCCTTCACATCCAAATCTATAGTTGTTTCCTCCTTTAACACCCATGGTTGTTAAGTCTTGTGCTCTCTTTCTTTCTTTTTTATTGGATTTTTTTTCTTTTTGTTTTTTTTCGGAGCTGGGGACCGAACCCAGGGCCTTGTGTTTGCTAGGCAAGTGCTCTACCACTGAGCTAAATCCCCAACCCCTGGATATTTTATTTATTTACATTTCAAATGTTATCCCCTTTCTTGGTTTCCCTCTGCAAACTCCCAGCCCTCCCCTGCTTCTATGAGGGTGCTCACCACCCACCCACCCACCTACTCCCACCTCACTACTCTAGGGCATTGAGCCTTCACAGGACCAAGGGCCTCTCCTCCCATTGATGCCCAATAAGGCCCATCCTTTGCTACATATGCGACTGGATTGTGTTCTCTTTCTGTATCTTGCTCCTTGCCCTTTGGACACACAGTGACCAAAGTCACTGAGTGTTGTGCAAACCTCTTCTTCACCCCTGTATTCTCTTTGAAGCTCTACTTACATTCCTGTCCCTGCAAGGGATTAACGCCCTCACATGACAGACCCCAGACTGAACCCATCCTCTTTTCCCCTCACTAAGGTTAGGAATGCTCACAGCTTCCTGATTCCTGTGTAACTCCTGTCAAGCAGATTGAAAAACTGACATTAGTCTTGGTCTTTACGCTTGCCTATGTCCCATTCTGTGCCACGACAATTCAGACACCAAGTTCTGTTAACTCTCCCTTGGTTAAATCTCTCTAGGACACATTTTCATCTCTATGGCCATAATCATAAACATTACCACTAGCCCAGGACCTGACCCAGCCCTCGCCCTTCTCTCCAGTCTCAAAGGGAGACAAACTGTTTTCATTAAAGATGTCCTGTATGAAACATTGAATCAAAACCGTGAACAGAGTGGGGTCTGGTAGTACACACCTTTAATCTCAGCACTCAGAAAGCAGAGACAGGAAACTCTCTGGGAGTTCGAGCCTGGTCTAAATAACCAGTTTCAAGCCTGCCATAGGCAAGGCTACATAGCAAGACCCTGTCTCAATAAAATAAAATAAAATAAAATAAAATAAAATAAAATAAAAAATCAGCAAAAGCCTCCCTAACTGGTCCAGGCTCCTTTGCTGCACCTCAGAGTTCTCCTTCGCAGGGGCCGAGGAAAGTGAAAACCGAGAAGGGCAGGTAGAAAACTGACGCCCTGAAGAAGGAAAGGTCTCTGGGCAAGCTCCTTCCAAACAGAGACGAGAAGCCATCTGGTGAAGCCCAGTGTGAGAGTGAGATGGCGTGGGATGGAACTGGGCAATTGGAAAGGATTAGGTACTGAAGAGCCACAGGGTGCGGGGCTGTGGCAGCTTCTGTGGCACTGTGATGCTCTCACTGAAGAGTGACTTAAGCCAAGACTCCATTCTCAAACAGCCATGCATTATTAACAGCTATATTCTCCGTATGCAGTGTGTTAGTGCTTAATGGTTAACCTTTTCGTCTCTCCAAAAAGAGGTCCTGAAACGCACTGCAAGCAGGGTAGCAACATCGGTGATGGGTGCACAGAACGTTCGTGCTTCTGAGTGTTTGCCAGGCCTGATGGAGTTGATTTGGCTTGCTTTGTTTCGGTTCACGCTGCCTGAGACAGATGCTCCTGCCTCGGTTTCCTAAAGGCTGGGATTACAGGTGTGCACCGCCACACCTAACTGTATGACAGAGCATGAGGTGGGAAATCCCAGAGTCTGAGGCCTTAGTAACATGCCCAGGAGGTGTTAAAGCTGGCATTTGAATGCACCTGTTTGACCCCAAAGTAATAGCAGAGAGCCCTTGCTTGGTTTAAAGAGAACCTCATTTCCCTAAGAGAACCAACAGGTCCTGGCTCTTGGCCAACCGTCAGTATGAATAAATCTGCTGAGGTATGATGTGCGGTGTCGACCTTACAAGAGGGCAGAGCGAGCCTTTTCCTTGAAGCCTCCTTTCCTTTCAGGTGGTAACTGTGTCTTCCCTTTGTGATTCATTGCTCCTTTCGGACTCGATCTCTCACCACTGGTCTCTTTTCTTCTACTACCTCATTCAAAATGGGGTCAGTTCCCCCTTAGAGCAAAAGGGGAAGCTGAGGTGAAGACCCTTTGCAGAGGGAAAATCCACCGCTGGGCTTTGGCTGGGAGAAGCAGGTGAGTGAGGATGAAGGGAAGCAACTAAGAGGTGAGGCAGAGCCTCAGAACAGGGGGCACTTGAGGAGGCATCAGAGCTGGCTAGAAGGAACGGGGCATGGACACGAGTCCCCGGGACTCCGAGGAGCGCGTTTCTGCTTAGGTCGCACAGTGTTAACACGTTCCACTAAAAGTCGGAACACTCAGCAGAATGACGGGCCACAGAGGAGAGCGTGTCAGTACTCAGGTGGGTCACGACCTTTAAGTAGACATAATATAGACAAACCCGTGTTTATAAGACATAAGTCATAAATGACTAATTACATTACAGGGGAGCTACAGAAGGCAGAGAAATAAGAGGAGAGGAGGGAAAATATTCTTTATCGAGTACCTTTCTAATTGGTCCCTTTGATGGCAATTCTGTTAACACCCAAATACACCGTAGAGAGGGAAGAACAGGGAACCTTCAGAAGCCTGGGATTGGAAGGGCTGTCGTAGCCCTGACTTCTCCGGATAATCTTCTCATCTGTAAACTAAGGCTACTTCCCTACCACCTCTAAATGCTGGTGCATACACCCTGGTCTAACTCTACCCAGCCCCGTAGACTGGCAGACAAAACAGATCGATGTGTAGTTCTGGGGCTGCCTCCGCTGTGAATTTACCTACTTTTATTTAGAGATGGGGTCTCACTATGTCACTCTGGATGAAGTGGGACTCACCACACACACCAGGGTGGCCTCGAACTCACAGAGATTTACTCGCCAATGCTTCTGAAGTGTTGGGGTTGAAAGCGTGAGTCGCCACCCACAGACCCTATGAATTTATACCAACTGTGATTTGTACTAGCTTGACCTTCCTACTCCTCTAAGCTCACATCCTCAACCGTCCCCTGCCTTCCCCTCCATACTTCCTCTCCCATTTCCACGCTTTTGCCCAAGAAGTCTCATGATCTTGTTCAAGGAAGCTTTCCCAGGTTGGCTGACCCCATAGCTGGCAACAAAGGCAGCTGCTGCTGAGGGGAGCACAAGGCTCCAGTGCACTCATCTTGCACCCACACTCAGAGCTGTGGGGGGAGAAAGGGATGCCTCTACCCTCAGCTCAAACCAGCAGCGACGAAATGCAAATCCTGCCTCTTCTGTAGGCTTCCTAGAAGAACTGAGATATGGGAAGGGATCTGTGTTTTTTTTTTTTTTTTTTTCTTTTCTTTTTTTCGGAGCTGGGGACCGAACCCAGGGCCTTGCGCTTCCTAGGCAAGGGCTCTACCACTGAGCTAAATCCCCAACCCCTGTGTTTTCTAGTTTGCACCAAAGTGTGAGTGTGTGTGTGTGTAAGTGTGTGTTTTTTAGTTTGCACCAAAGTGTGAGTGTGTGTGTGTGATATGTGTGTGTATTGTGTCTGTGTGATATGTATGTGTGGTGTGGTGTGTGTTGTGTGTTTTGTGTGTTGTTTGTGTTGTGTGGTGTGTGTGGTGTGGTGTGTTTTGTGTGTTGTGTGTTGTGTGTTGTGTGGTGTGTGGTGTATGGTGTGTGGTGTGTGGTGTGTGGTGTGTGTTGTGTGTTTTGTGTGTGGTGTTGTGTTTTGTGTGTGTGTTTGTGTGTGTGTCTGTGTGTGTGTGTGTGTGTGTGTATGTGTGTGTGTGTGTGTATGTGTGTGTGTGTGTGTGTGTGTGTGTGTGTGATGTGTGTGTGGTGTGTGTGTGTGATGTGTGTGTGTGTGTGTGTGGTGTGTGGTGTGTGTGTGTGTGTTTTTGGGTGTGTGTTGTGGTGTGTGTGTGTGTGGTGTGTGTGTGTGTGATGTGTGTGTGTGTGTTGTGTGTGTGTGGTGTGGTGTGTGTGTGTGTGTGTTTGCCTTCACTATGTATGCATATGTGGAGACCAGAGACCAATGAGGAAGTTATAAGCATACACCATCATACCCAGCTTTTCTGTAGATGCTGGGGATCCAAGCACAGTTTCCCTCATTTGCTCAGCAAGTCCTTTGCCCACTAAGCTCTCCACCCAGCTCCACACCTAGGCTCTTTACAGGACCAGCAGCGTGGCCCGCGTGTCCTTTATTCCCAATCTTTGTGTACTACAACTCCACTGACATATCGGGGTTGGTTTCTTGGAGGGCTGCGTTCATTCTCTTGGTAAATTAAATCTAGGATCTTACCTATCTGTCTGTGCACTGATGGCTCGTAAAATTTTCTTTTCTCCCACCTCAGTTCAAGGCAGACAAACAAGGATTGATATTAAGCTTAACAAGTAAAGCACAGGGCCTAAAGAATCTGGAAACTAGGTGAAAGTGTCGTCCTCTCTTAGCTAGGTTAGGTTCAGGGCAGCCAGGATGGAGTCAGAGAGCTGGCTGACAACACCCGAGGCCACTGTCAGCTCTGTGACTCTCCCTCCAGAAAAAGGGGCCAGCTCTGTGCGATCATATTCTTGCCCAGGAGTTTGGTTTCTTCTGTCCGAGCGCCTGGCACAGTGGGACCAACGTGAGCAGTCACTTGGCAGGGCAGAGAAAAAGCCTAGCAGTCCCCAGGCTCAGGTGACAGGGCCAGGCCCAGGAGACGGGGATGTTGACTGGGGCTTTAACAGCTCTGTTGATGCCAATCTCGGGCAAAAACCTGATATTTCCACTTGGAATAACAAGAAACAGTCAAGAAGATTGGAGAGAGGTCAGTGGACAAGGAGAGCCCTCTGCAGGTCTTGCCGGGTGATGCCAGAACAGAGGAGGGTAGCCCCTGCTGGACAGGGTGTTCAGAAGTCCCCGGAGATGATGATGATGGTGGCAGTGGTGGTGACAGTGATGGTGACAGTGATAATGGCAGTGGTAGTGGCAAGGAGAAGGAGAGAGGGAGAAAGAGAAAAACACAATATCGGACTTTAAATAAACAACCCTCAAGAAGTAGATACTATTTATTGTGGTTTTGATATGAAATGCCCCTCCCCAAAGGCTCAGGTATTAGAGAAAATGTGCCCCAGCATGTAGTGCTATTGAGAGCTGACTTTGTTGATGGGTTAAGCCATGAGGGGATAAGCGGTGAGGAGGTGCTGTACGGAGGTGAAAGCTGTCTGAGGAGGTAGGGCGCCAGCCGTGTGCTCTCAACAGTGGGCCTCAGCCTTCCCAGTGCTGTGACCTGTAATACAGTTCCTCATGCTGTGCTGACCTCCAACCATAGCATTGTTTTTGTTGCTACTTCATAACTGTAATTTTACTACTGGTATGAATCATAATGTAAATATTATTAGAGCTAGAGGTTTGCCCAAGGCATCATGACCCACGGGTTGAGAACCACTGTTCTAGAAAAAAGCCACCTCCTCTTCTCTCTCTTCCTCTCCCCTTGCCTTTCATCTTTTTCCCCTTTCCCTTGCACTCCCCCTTCTTCTCTCTCCCTACTCCCTGCCCCTCCACTCTCCCTGAGGTCTGCCTTTCCTTGCTTTTACCACGATGCTCAATCTCATATGGCCCAAGAAAAATGGAGACAAACCACCCTGGACTGAATTCCTCCTCTTTTAAGTGTGGCTTGGGTGTTCTGTCACAGTCGCCTCTCTCAGATTTAAAAAAATTAACATTTTCCAAACATAGTGGCTCCTGTCTGTTACCTCAGAACTAGGGAGGCAGAGGCAGGAGGACCCACTGCAGGTCCAAGGCTGTCCTGAACTATGTAGCAAATTCTGGCCAGTCAGGAAGTCATAACAAGATTCTGTCAAGAAAGACAGAAAGAGAGGGAGGGAGGAAAGGAGGGAGGGAGGGAGGGAGGGGGAGGGGGAGAGAGAGCGCTCGCACAAGGGGAGGGAGAGAGAAAAAAATGAATATATGAAGTTATTTGCTCAAAGTCATGCATCTGCTGTTAGCTAGAGTAGGATTTGAACTCTTCTTTGCCTCTGAAGCTTATATTACCCCACACACCTGTCATATCTCATGAGCACATTTCAGAAACTTCTAGCCTTCTAATGTGCCATTGTTTCTTCCTGTTCTTTCTTTTTTTATTATTAGATATTTTATGTATTTACATTTCAACTATTATCCCCTTTTCCGGTTTCCCCTCCAGAACTCCCATATCCCATCCCCCCCCCCGGTCCCCCTGCTTCTGTGAGGGTGCTCCCCCTCCCACCCACCTCCTCCCACCTCCCTGCTCTGGCATTCCCTTACCTTAGGGAAAGGAGCCAACACAGGACCAAAGGCCTCTCCTCCTATTGATGCCAGACAATGCCATCCTCTGCTACAAATGCAGCTGGAGCCATAGATCCCTCCATGTGTACTCTTTGGTGGTGGTTTAGTCCCTGGGAGCTCTGGAGGGTCTGGTCGTTAATATTGTTGTTCTTCCTATGGGGTTGCAGACCCCTTCAGCTCCTTCAGTCCTTTCTCTAACTCCTCCATTGGGGTCCCTGTGCTCAGTCCAATGGTTGGCTGTGAGCATACACCTCTGTATTAGTCAGGCTCTGGCAGAACCTCTCATGAGACAGCTCTAACAGGCTCCTGTCAGCATGCACTTCCTGGCATCTGCAACAGTGTCTGGGTTTGGTGTCTGTATATGGAATGGACCCCCCCAGGTTGGGCAGTCTCTGGATGGCCTTTCCTTCAGTCTCTGCTCCATACTTTATCCCGTATTTCCTTTACACAGGAGTCCTTCTGGGTTAAAAATTTGGAAATGAGTGGGTGATCCCATTCCCCAACCAGGGGCCATGTCTAACATCTGGATATGATCTCTACAGGGTCTCCTTCCCCTTTGTTGGAAGGTATTTAGGTAATCTCACCCCTGTTGGGCCCTGGGAGCCTCTTGCTTTCCTGGCATCTGGGATTTGTCGGTGGCTACCCCTAGTTCCCCATCTCCCATTGCTACACACCTCTGTTTAAATTCCTGACCCTCTATATATCATCCCCTTCTCCTCCCGTCTTCCTGTTCCTTTTGGTTAATTGTCCTTGAAATGTTAAGGCTTAGGGGAACGGATACAAAGTATCTTTGCACAACAATATTGGTGATAGTAATAACACCAGCTTGAATTTATATCTCACTCTTTACTTTTAATTATTTCCCTGGGGCTAGAGGCTGAAGGCAGGGTACAGGACTTGCTTAGCATGCATAAGGCCCCGGGTTCCATCCACAGTGCTGAAAATAAATAAGGAAATTAATAAATAAACCCCAGGGGAAATTAACATTAAAATATTTCTATTTCTCCAAAATGTTTCTGTCCTGGCTGGTTTTGTGAGTCAACTCGACATAAGCTAGAGTAACCAGGGAGGAAGGAGCCTCAGTTGAGGAAATGTCTCCAGGAGATCCAGCTGTAAGGCATTTCCTCAATTAGTGATCCATGGGGGAGGGCCCAGCCCATGGAGGGTGGTGTCCTCTCTGGGGTAGGCATCCTGGGTTCTTTAAGAAAGCAGCCTGAGCAAGCCATGAAGAGCAAGACAGTACACAGCACCCCTCCATGGCCTCCCGTCCTGACTTCTCTCAGCAATGAACAGGAATGTGGAAGTGTCAGCTGAATAACTCCTGCCCCCCACGACTTGCTTTTTGGTCATGGTGATTTGTCACAGCAATAGAAACCCTGACTAAGACGGTCTCTTAATTTTTTTTTCCGTTTTTTTTTCCTTGGGCTGGGGACCGAACCCAGGACCTTGCGCTTCCTAGGCAAGCGCTCTACCACGGAGCCAAATCCCCAACCCCAGTCTCTTAATTTTTATCAGTCATTTTGCAGTTGTCTTCATATAACCGTAAGCACCTTGTACAGATATTTTTAAAGATTTACTTATTTTATGTATGGGAATACATTGTCACTGTCTTCTGACACACCAGAAGAGGGCATCAGATCCCATTACGGATGGTCGTGAGCCACCATGTGGTTGCTGGGAATTGAACTCAGGACCTCTGGAAGAGCAGCCAGTGCTCTTAACAGCCGAGCCATCTTCCCAGTTCCCTTGTATGAATATTTTATGTATTGATTTCCTTCCTTCCCCCCTTCCTTTCCTCCTTCATCCTTCCTTCCTTCCTTTACTTTCTTTTTTTTTTTTTTTTTTTTGGTTTTTTTTTCGGAGCTGGGGACCGAACCCAGGGCCTTGAGCTTCCTAGGCAAGCGCTCTACCACTGAGCTAAATCCCCAACCCCCTTCCTTTACTTTCAAAGACAGTTTTCTCATGTGACCGCAGCTGGCTTTGAACTTGATGTGTTCATCAGCCCAGGCTGGTCTTGAACTCCTGTTCTTGAAACTCGAGCTTTTGGTCTCTCTCTATGTGTACACACACTCGCATCCATAACATAGCACTGGCAATGACTTCGCGGTAGCCGGCTATACGGGATGCTACAGATACTGCATTCCTACAGCGATATGAAGCTCTTGAAGCTACCAAATGCTGGCACGGATGCAGAGCAACAGGAATGGGCTGCTAGTGAGACTGCAAAATGGCACCGTTACCCTGGAAGAAAGTTTGGCAGTCACCTGGAAAACTAAACATATTCCTCCCATGTGACATTGCAACTGTACTCCTTGGTATTTACCACACCCCAGAAAGCTGAAGACTCATCCAAATAAGAACCCTGCACACAGATGTTGATAGCAACTTTATTTAGAATTGACAAACGAATTGTGGTACTTTCTGGCCACGGACCGTCGCTCAGTATCAGAATGAGATGAGTTGTGGAGCTATAAATAGACGTGGAGCAACCTTAAAGGCACAAGTGAAAGAAGCCAATCTGAGGAGCTACAGACTGTATAATTCCAACGCCATGACGTCAAAGGCTAAGCGAAGAGTGGGATGACGGAGGGGCGCGGCACACAGAGGAAAGCACTCCACGCTGTCATGGCGGATACACACCCCTGCAGCCTGTTCCAGGCTTACAGCAAGAGAAACTACACCAAGAGCGTGATCTAGAGACCGGTGGTCACGCTGTGCTAAGTCAGGTTTCTAAGTTGTAAAAACAAGCTAGTATTCTCACTGGGGATGCTGAGAGTGGGGGAGGCTGGGATATGCCGGGCAGAAGACATACAGAAACTCTTAGTGCCTCTTCTCAGTTTATGTGTGTTTGTGTGTGTGTGTGTATACATCTTTGTGTGTCCGAGCATGTACACGTGTGTACACACGGAAGCCAGAAGTCAATGTGTTCCTACATCACTCTCCACCTTAGTGTGCCAGACAGGGTCTCTCATGAAACCTGGATTTCACCAGTTCGGTGGAGCTAACCGGCCAGTGAGCTCAGACAACCTCATGCCTGCCTTCTGCTGGGATTACAAGTGCTTGTCACCACATCCTGCATTTTACACGGGTGCTAAGAATCCAAACTCTGGTCCTCATTAGTAGGGCAAGCGCTTCATTTACGGGGCCATCTCCCCAGGTTCCTCTCAATTTTTTTCCCTCTTGCTGTACAATGAAAACTACTCCTTGAAAAAGTCTTTTATATATGCATGCCTATGTTCCCAGCACTGAGGACGTGGAGCCAACCTGGGCTAGGCAGGAAGACCTGGGGTTAAGGGTAGAGAGAAGCATCCCAAGTCCTCTAAATGAAGAGCCCAAAGGCAGTGACGAGACATGTGACTCCCCCATCTCTGTCCAAGTCTGGAGTTCAATAGGCTACTTTTTTTGTTTTCCCCATCCATAAATAGAAGAAAGAATAGCTGTGTCACAGGGTCGTCCCAGGAATTAAATGAGCTTCTACTGGACGCATTAGCAGGAGTGGTGTGCAGCAGCCCTATGCAACTCTGTGTCTTTCCGCCGTCGGCTTCAGAAGCTGCTCCTGGGCAGGGACCTATTCACTTCATAATTGCCTCTACCTAGCACAGTGTGCATGGCATTTGAGCCCCCCTAAGTCTGTTGGGTTGATAGTGAGAGCTAGCCTAGACTTTCCTCTCCGCTGGACATTTCTCAACTTTTTGGCTATTAGCAAAATGCATCTCAAAGCCCTTCTATTTACATTGTCTAATTTGATCTGCAGCCCAGGTGATGCAGGCAGAAGAGGGCTGTTTGCCCAGGCCCACACTCTGAGACAGACAGAATTACTACAGCTTAGAGAAGTGAAGGGACCTCTATGGGTCACCCCTATCGGTGACAGTGATGGAGCCTTTGGCCCCTATCTCCACAGACTGCAGACCTCTTTCTGTCTGGCTGCTGCCTTTTGCATCAGAGGTCTCTTCAAAAATACAGCCTTGTCCTGCTGGGCCTGGTCCACCTGAGAGCACCACCTTCACCCAGTGGTCCCTGCTGGGGATCATGAACTGCAAACTCCCAGATGGCCCCTGAAATCAAATATTTTATTTCCAATGCCTCTATTTTCCCAGAATGAGGAGCATGCTAGGGTCCTCCCCCCACCTCCCATAAAGAGGTGAAAGATGACTCTCGGTGTCCAGGAGGAGGGACTTTGGCTAAAAATAGCTGTGGCGTGTGGATTAGCCAGAGTGGTACCCAGGACTGGGGAAGGGAGGGGGGACGCTGTGGAGCTGTAGCCAGACTGGTTGCCATAGAAACGAGAGAGGAGCAGGGGAACCTGGGAAGTGGGGATGACACAGATACCAAGTCCTAGTCTGAGCTGCCGTTACATTCAGGAGAAACGGCAGTGTCTGCGGCTCCCACTCTCAGAGGGGACCTAGGGTGTTGGGGGAGATGGTGTCAGGGACATGGACTCCAACCCCCAAGGGTCTCTGCTGCCGGCTACTCTCCTCTTCAGGCTCTGTGAGTTGAGTTGTGGGACTTGGGGTTTGGGCCCCTATTTCTGAGCCAAGAGGGGTTTGGGTGGAGCTGGCTCCTGAGGGAGTTTTCACCAGACAGACCTCTTTCCAAACGATAAGCCCCCCTCTCCCCCTACCCCCCTCGTACTGGCCAGCACTGTCTAGAGGTAGGAAGAGCTCGCCAAGAAAATGTGGTGCTGGGATCTTACTGAAAGGGGTCACAGCATGCCTAGGACCTGTGGTCCGAAGTGCTGGAGTTCTTTGGAGGGAAGAGGCAGAAATGATGATGTTGCTCTTCAGGTGGTGGACCCTGCACGTCTTCCCTGCCCTGTGAAGACGAGGCTGTTCCTCAGGACGGCAAGAGCTAGGGTGCAGCAGAAGGCTCTCTGGGCAGTCAGTGTTCTGGGGGTGATCAGACACTGGGAGTCCTTCCCCATTCCTGGGCACAGATGGAGGTCAGATTACCTAAGACCCTAAGAAGGACGTCTAGAAGCCCACCTGAAACTAATGTTAGGCTGGAAGAGACCTGGGGTCTTAAGGCACTGAAAACTTACAGATCACTTGCTGAGGATGCCCTGGGCTGCAGAGAGGGAAAAGCAAGCCTGCTGTTGGGGGAGGGGAAGATCTTAATCTGCCATTGCCAGAGTGTCCCTGGGCCGTGTCTCTTGACTTCCATGAAAAAATTAAGTGTGTGGGGTCCCCTTAGGATACAAACCATCTTTTTGTGGTTCCTCCTCCTACCTTTATTTAACGTACACACACCCTCCAAAGGTCTGGCTGCGGAACACTTGGCTCCAAAATTTAAAAATTGGAATGTCGGATCTGTGGTTACACATCCACGCAGTTTCTCCCTAGGATCTGGTCCAAACATCCAAACCATCTGAGATCTCTGTGTCATATCTCTGCCCCCACAGGGCCTCCTGCCCTCCCCACCCTCAGCTCTCCTGCCCCACCCCTCACCCCGAATGGGTGATGACAAATCCCAGGAAAGAGAAGGGAAGGATGATGAGTCCTAAATCCTCGTTCTACAGACTTCTGTTCATATGGTTTGTCTCTCTTAGGGGGCCGTGAGAGCCTAGGGAAGGACCCTGGACATCCCGTCTCTCCGGGAAGATTTTAACACAGAGTTCTTCTCAGGGGGAAGAATTTGAAGCAAAACCAGGTGGGTTTTGCATGGAATCTGGGCTTTGTGTTGAATGTGCACTTCAGGACATATGGCAGATGTGGGTGGGGTTGCTGTAGGGTAGCGACTGCAAAGCAGGAAACTGGGAGGGGGATCGATGTGGGTGTTTGCTGTTTCGATTGGTCTGATTTCTCATCTCGTAGGAAGCATGGGGCTCTAAGAGATACTAGACTATCGTAACTCTGGATGGCCTGGTGCTTCCTTCATCCTGGCTGTGGGCAATCGACCTCCCGTGGCCTCCAGTCTCCCATCGCCAACCCTTTTCAGCATGTCTCCTTTGGGAAAGAGCCCCGGGGGGAAATGGGCTGGTGTCAGAGCACCACTGACCATGGCGGAGTGGTTAGAATTGCCAGTGGGAATCTCCTAATGCTGGGAACATTCAACCTTTGCCCGCTGGAGGTTTTCTGTGCAAAGCCTGCATTTCTTTCTCCTTGGTAAGTGTGGGGTGGAGAAAAGGTGTAGCAGGAAGTGGAAAGAGTGAGGCAGGGAGAAAACTGAGGGAAACGGTCTTGGTGTGACTTCAAAACTGTCTTCAGGTGGGTCTTCTGGTAGGAAGCTGAAGAGTTCTGGGGGAAGGGATAATAGCCGGGGAAAGGTTGTGCAAGTCCTCATTGACAGGGAGAGCTTTGTATAGAGAAGGAACTGCCAAGAAGTCCACCTCTTCAGAACCCCAAGTGTCTGATCGGGACGCCTGTGAGGTGCTCCATACACCGGCTTGAGGTAGTGACGCTGAGATCTGTGACATCGAGATCTCTAAAGCCCCCTTCTTACTGAACTATGACACCCAGTTTGTGCTCTTTTCCCTGTGTAATCCTTACAACTTTTTCTTAACCTTTGTTTTTATTTTATGTGAGTGGATATCTACCCTCATGTATGATGTCTGTGCATCACCCCGGGAGGCCAGAAGAGGGCGAGAGACTGGAGGTACAGCCGGTTGTGAGCCGCCTTGTGGGTGCTGGGAATCGAAATCAGATCCGCTGGAAGAGCAACCAGTGAGCCTTTTGAGCCATCTCTCCAGCCGCACCCCCTCCCTCCCAACTTTCTGAGCTTTGTGGGATGTTAGGGTAGTCGTTCCCAATCCACCACTGGGAGGAAACTGAGGCTAAGAGACAGGAAGGGAGAGACGCTCACAGCATTGGCCGGATCCATCAACTCGGCACACCTTTATTAAGACCCCGCAGGATCCCCGCTGCGGCCGCCATGGCGCAGGAGAACGCTGCTTTCTCTCCCGGGTCGGAGGAGCCACCGCGGCGCCGCGGTCGCCAGCGCTACGTGGAGAAGGACGGGCGCTGCAACGTACAGCAGGGCAACGTCCGCGAGACCTACCGCTACCTGACCGACCTGTTCACCACGCTGGTGGACCTGCAGTGGCGCCTCAGCCTGCTCTTCTTCGTGCTCGCCTACGCGCTCACCTGGCTCTTCTTCGGCGCCATCTGGTGGCTCATCGCCTACGGCCGCGGCGACCTGGAGCACCTGGAGGACACCGCGTGGACCCCGTGCGTCAACAACCTCAACGGCTTCGTGGCCGCCTTCCTCTTCTCCATCGAGACAGAAACCACCATCGGCTATGGGCACCGTGTCATCACCGACCAGTGCCCCGAGGGCATCGTGCTGCTGCTGTTGCAAGCCATCCTGGGCTCCATGGTGAACGCTTTCATGGTGGGCTGCATGTTCGTCAAGATCTCGCAGCCCAACAAGCGCGCCGCCACGCTCGTCTTCTCCTCGCACGCCGTGGTGTCTCTGCGCGACGGGCGCCTCTGTCTCATGTTTCGCGTGGGGGACCTGCGATCCTCGCACATCGTCGAGGCCTCCATCCGCGCCAAGCTCATCCGCTCGCGCCAGACGCTCGAGGGCGAGTTCATCCCTCTGCACCAGACCGACCTCAGCGTGGGCTTCGACACGGGGGACGACCGCCTCTTCCTCGTCTCACCTCTCGTCATCAGCCATGAGATCGACGCCGCCAGCCCCTTCTGGGAGGCATCGCGCCGCGCCCTCGAGAGGGACGACTTCGAGATCGTAGTCATTCTCGAGGGCATGGTGGAAGCCACGGGTGCGGGCAGGCTGGAGGATGGGGGCAGGGATACAGGGCAAGGGCAAGAAAAGCAGCCAGGGGGAGTGCGGGGAGATGGACAGAGAGTGGAGCGTAGGGTGACAGGCGGGGGAGGGATGCTGGGGCAGGCCTGATGATGAAAGGGATGGACAGGGTGACTTTGCAGAGTCAAGAACAGCTTGGAAGGGTTCTATGAAAAGCCGCTAGCTTGAGGCCCTGGCCTGACAGGTATGTCACTTTGAACTGCACTTTATATCTCTAAATTCATTTAAGCCCAGCAAAGCTCCCCTGGAGGTTACTTATGACTATGCTTACTTTTCAGAGAATGAGTAGCCCCAAAGAAAGGTCCCATAAATAGCCCGCTGTCACAAGCCAGTAAATAGCACAGCCTGGATTGAACTCAGGGCATTTATCTTCAGTGCTTCTTGGCACGGTGTCGGGATGAAGGTTAAGTGCCGGGTTCTTGAAGCCCAGCGATCCATAGTTCTGGAATTTAAGTTTGCCAAGGAGGCAAACTTAGGGGTAGGAAGGTGATAACTGGTCTCACGTCTGTCCCCGTTACCCCATCCGTCTGTCTTAACTTCCACTGGTGTTGCCATTTCTAGCCCCCTTCCAGAAGGAACGGTGACGTCAATACCTTCACTCAGGCCTACACTGTCAAGAGCTTGGGAGCAGGTAGGAAAAGACTAGTTAGTATAGGAGCCAAAAACAGGTCCTCTAAGTAAGGTCCAAGCCATCAGGGAGCGTGAGGAAAATGCAGGTGAACCAAGGGGCCACTAGGAGGAGCTGCGGCGCTGCTACGGACAGACTTGCTCCCTGCTGCTAGCCTTTGAAACCCGGCTCCTGCCTCTAGGCAAAACCGCTTCTGCTTCTTGGCCACCTCAGTTCTTCCCACTCCCCACTCCTCCTTCACTCTGACTATGCTGGTCCTAACCCGTCCCCTTCCTGTACTGCTCCTTCTGTCTCTGCAGCATCCCTTCCTCTGACACTATCTCGGGCAGGTTTCTTTTTTTTTTTTTTTTTTCTTTTTTTCGGAGCTGGGGCCCGAACCCAGGGCCTTGCGCTTCCTAGGTAAGCGCTCTACCACTGAGCTAAATCCCCAGCCCCTCGGGCAGGTTTCTAATAGGGACTTTTTCATCTACCTCCACTTCCCACCCATTCCTACTGCCCCAAGCCCAATCCCTGCTTCTCATGCCTTCTCCCTGCAGAGGCCCTGGTGGCTTCTCCTTCCCGCCTTCACATCTTAATCCAGCTTTGCCAAAGAATACCAATGTCCCCAAGAAGTCTCAGGGCCAGACTTTCAATGTCAGAGCCCATCTCTGGTTAGTGAACGTTTACTCCTCTGTTTCTGAGATGGATTCTGGTTTGGGGAGATTCTGAGGTAGGAACAAAATGATCTGCCCCGAGAGGAGGGTGCAAAAACCGAACAGAGAAGACAGGACACAGGCTCGGGGCAAGAACTGGGAAGGGCAGTTTAAAGGACAAGGGGGCGGGAGCTTGTTTGATGTTTCTAGAGATAAAGCTGGGAAGGACGGTAGTATTTTGGGATTCAAACTGCTTTTGAAAAGCAAGAATAATGAGCCAAAACCCAACATGATGACATTTAAGGGGAATAAATATAAAATTCTACATTTAGGCTTAAAAAAAAAAATCACTTATGTAAGCTCAGCATGGAAAGGCTCCGGTGGAGAAGGAACTGGGGGTTTTAGTTGGCCACAGGCTTGCTGTAGCAACGTGATGCAGCTTCCAGAGGCGTTTATGTAATGTCATCACGGGCCACTTCACTAAAGCATCTTGGTAAGAAGCAAGAGATAGTAAGCCTTCTCTTATGCACAGATGAGGCCGCAGTTGGAGAAATGTATGGCACTTCAGACCCTGACCTGGGCCTCCGTGATTTACAATGAGGACAGAAAGCTTTGGGGGAGTCAGAGGAAGTAAGAGACGGTCATGAGGGTTCAGTCTGAGGAAGAGAAGATGTAAGGGAACCCCGGGCTGTATTTACAGACACTCAGGGGCACAGGTCCTGGGAGACAGATTTCAGTTTGCGTAAGAGATAACCCAGGGCCAGAGAGATGGTTCTGTTTGCCACCACATCTGATAACCTGAGTTGAATTACCAGGTCTCACACTGTGGAGTCAACCGCCTCCCGGAGTTGTCCTCTGACCTCCACACACATACGAATGCATGCTTATAGACTCACATAAATGTAATACACCTTTTTAAGGATCCAGACTATTGCACCATCACACCGAGGACTGGGCTTTCGGTGCAGTGGCGAGCTTTCAATCCTGGACCGTAATCAGCTCAGCTAGTTGCCCATTGCTTGGGGGCGGGTGGAGGCGTCTCTGTGGGAAACGGCGAGGTTAATTTTAAGGTTAAGCTTCTCGAAGGAGAGTAGGGGGAGCAGGTTGGCAAATGGAGAAGAGGGCTGACCAAGAGAGGTGGGACTCTCGGGGAGAGAAGAGGGTTGTGGGATGACAGACAGGAGCAGGAATCCTTTGGCAGAGATCCCCCTGACTAATGCCCCTTCTCCTCCCCCCAGGAATGACGTGCCAAGCTCGAAGCTCGTACCTGGTAGACGAAGTATTGTGGGGCCACCGATTCACATCGGTGCTCACCCTGGAGGACGGTTTCTATGAGGTGGACTACGCTAGCTTCCATGAAACCTTTGAGGTGCCCACACCCTCATGCAGTGCTCGGGAACTGGCAGAAGCTGCAGCCCGCCTTGACGCCCATCTCTACTGGTCCATCCCCAGCAGGCTGGATGAGAAGGTGGAGGAAGAAGGGGCTGGGGAGGGGGCAGGCGCAGGAGATGGAGCTGACAAGGAGCAAAATGGCTGCCTGCCACCCCCGGAGAGTGAGTCCAAGGTGTGACTGGTTTTCTACAACCCCCTGTGGCAGACCAGGGGGCCAGACGCAGGTCCATGGAGGCTGCAGAATGGAGATGTAAGAAGAGGAGGCAGGCAGTGTCCCACGGAATGGCTAACGTTGGGAGAGGCCCACTGAGTCCAGGATCCAGTGGGGAAGGCCCAAGGTCCTGGTTTGAAGAAAATAGAGGGTGGGGGTGGTGAGAGATCGTATCAGTCTGTCTGTGTTTGACTTTTACATCTGTTCATGGGTGGATGGATAGACAGAAGGATGGGCTTATGGGGGTTGAATGGGAAGGTGGGCAGAAAGAGACAGTCAATGGATAGCTTGGGTGGATTGACAGTTGGTGAACAGCCGGTGCAGCACTCCTTTGTGCAAAATCTACAGGCACCCTTTTCTTCCAGGCATGGGTAGCCTTGAACCAGAGTCCATGGCTTAGGGAGCAAACTGTCAGGTAGACTGCAGTCCCCACTTACCACCCCCCAACTGGCCTCCCTATGTGTGGCATGCCTGCCTAACTAGACAAAGTGGCCACAGAGAAGAAAGCACTGGGTGGAGGTGGGCACAGATGTGGGTGCCCTCCCCACCTTCACTGTCCCATAGCGATGGGTCAGAAAGGTGCCGATGGCCTTAATCCTCAGGTTACAGGCAAACAAGCGGTGGAGGTAAACCCGGAGCAGGGGCCCTGGAGAGGGACCTGGGGAGACCCAAGGACAACAATTTTTCGAGAGAGAGGAATGAAACCTTGCAGGTACTGCCGGAGAAGCAAGAAGGCAGAGAGAGATTCCGAAGCAAAAGAAAGGCCATGGGAGAGACTTAATAAGGGGTTTTATGAGGGAACCCAAATCCCTGGGGAAAGTAGTTTATCCTTGGGGCACAGTGGCAGGGGCTCATTCAGAACAGTGACTAAGTGTCAGGTGTGATATTCAAAGACCTGTTCCTAACGCCGGAGCACAGCACAGGTGGAGGTCAGAGATACCCACAGCAACTGAAGGAAGTGGGGCTCACAATGGGAGCCCACACAAGCGGTTATAGCCACAAGTGAGAGGGCATTAGCAACCCGGAAGCTAAGGACTGAGTAAGGCAGGGGGGAATGATGGGAGCCAGCAGTTACGAAGCTTTACTCACGGGGATGGGCTTGTTACTCACGGGGGTGGGCTTGTTAAAACACAGATTACCGGTCCTGCTCCCAGCATTCTGACTCAATAGGTCCGGGACGGAAACCAAAAATCTGCACGTCTAGCCAGTTCCCAGACCTAGCAGGTTCCCAGATCATGGTGACACTGTCTGTCTGGGTGCTACCCTTGGATGAGGCATCTAAGCGGAGGAGAAGCTGGAAGGCGCTGAAAAGAAGCCCAGGACCCTTAAGGAACAGAGAAACAAGAAGGGGAATGTTGGGGAGCAAGGACCCAGGCCCAGGCTTGAAGAGCTTAACTTTGGGTCCAAGAAAGGAAACATCACTGATAACTGGCCAATAGCATTTGAGAAGGCAACAGAGACAGAGAAGGACTCCTGAGGAGGCAGTAGGGAGCTGCAGCTGAATGGGCTTCACCACAAAGGACTGGCTCTCTTATAAGACTCACAAGGCAAGACTGACTGGGTGAGAAAATGGAGCCCATATTTACAGTTGTCTGCTGTCTGCCACCTGTCCTCCCAGGACAGGGCACCCTGGAGACACTCACATCCCCTCTCCACTGCATCTTGTCTCAGTCACTGGTCTTGTCTCAGTCATCCTGGGATGGTGAGGTGAGAGCAACGGCAAGGCATGGCAAGGGACCTGAGGCTGGCCCCCTGGAGCCAAGTGTAGCCCAAGTGAACATGTCCTCTGATGGGACTGGTTCGAACCTTGGACCCCTGGCTACACCCATCCCTGCCCTTGAATAAAAGTCTGCTGCTCTGTCCCAGGCTAAGAAGCCGGCATCCAACAGGGCGCTGCGCCTCCCTCCCAGTCCCCATCTCAGCGTGGGTCCACTCAGAGAGGACTCAAAGCTGTCTGTTGCCCCTCCCCTTCCGTCCAGCAATGGACCCAGGTTTCAGGGCCAGCTGGGTCACTCTCAGCGATGAGGTCCGTCCCACGTACACATATTGAACCTGAGCACAGGAGCGAGCAGGGTTTGAATTCGGGGGAAAAACATGGAGTCGAGACAAGAGGGGTGGGGTGTTTGGTACCCACATACAAAACACTGGAATGGAGACATTGAAGCTGCTCCTGGAAGTCACCGAGATGCCACCACTCAGGGCCCTACTGTCCAGGGCACAGACAGGAGACCTGTTTCCTAACACCAATGCTGAGGGTCACTGGTTACCTCTAGGACTCTCAGCAAGACATATTCTCTGGGCCTCCGTCCCTTATCTGTAAACAAAAAAAAAAGAAAGAAAGAAAGAAAGAAAATGATACATTTATGTGGCAAACCCAGTAACGCTCAATAAACGTTCAACCACTGAATGAAGAGGGCAGACCGGATGCCGCTGGAAATGCAGGACAGCCGAGACTTAGGGCCGGAGAACCCATTAGGCGGGGAGCTGCAGCCAGTAGACAAGTCCTGGCATCAGATGTAGGCAGATGCAGCAGCTCTGTGTACACAGAGGACACAGGCCCTCCCCACGCTGCCATGTTCTGAGGCTCCTATTCGGCTGCTGTCAGAGAATAATTAAGGTCAGGAGGAAAAAGACTGAGGCCCCAGGGCCTGGTGGGAGGAGTCTGGTCCAAGACTAGTTCAACCAGGAGAAGGAGACCAGAGAAGGGTGCGCCCCAGTCTGGGGAGCTCAGGAAGACTTGTCCCTGGAAGCTCTGTAAAACAGGCAAAGCTCACCCCCTCTTCCTATGTTCCCCTCACCAAATAGAAGCCCCATTAGGAGTCGGCTCCGCACAGACATTTGGGGCAACAGATGGGACCCAGGCATCCCCCTCCTACAGTTGGTGGGTAACAAGGCCCACGGAGGACAGATGGTGTTTATGGTGGGAAGAGAGGCCTGGGTTGTCCACCTTACCACCACCCCACCCCACCCCCATCCCCCCAGGCTGCCTCTTACAGCTTCATGGCGCAAGAAGACACAACAGGCCCTGAGTTTTATAAAACCAGTTTATTCACATTTTAGAAAAACTAGTTTGAGGGCAGGAACTGGCCTTCCTACAACATGAGTGTGCGACTAAGAACCAGGAAACTTGACGGAAGGTGGGAAGAGGGGAGCCATGTCTCCCGCTCCGAGGTGGCGACGGACTGGTCAAATAAATTAAAGGAGGGCTGGACGGAGGGAGAGGGTATCCAGGCAACCAGAGGAGGGGTGGCACTGGCTGGAAGACAGTTGACACCTGCAAGAACTGGAGAGAGCATGTGGAGTAGCCTGAGGAAGGGGGCTCCTTTTGACCCCCTCACCCCGCTACGTGATCCTGCAGGACTGTGCTGGCTGCTTCTCTGCCAGATGGAGCCCAGGAACAGCTCGGCACAGGAAGCCTGAGGAAGACGGCTTGGGGGTTCCTTTCCCTCACCTGGGGTGCTACAGATCACCGCTTCCTCAGCCTCTTCATAAAACAGCAGGTGATGGTAGCGAGGATGCTGGCTCCCGTAACTAGGGCGACTCCTGTACCCACCAACAAGGGCACAAGCAGGGTATCCAGAGCTGGCGGGAAAGAAGGCAGGCTCTGCTCAGAGTGTGTCATGGTCCTCCACCTGCTGTCACACCGGTCCCTCCCCGAGGGAGGGCTGAGCGTCATCCCTGCCAACCCACAACCTCCCATCTCAGCACTCAGCCAGCTCGGGGACGGGGACGCAAAGGGATGTGGGAAAAGGACAGCAAGGGAAGGCAGGAAAGGGGACAAGCAGGTGGGTAGAGGGTGGTTGTCACTCACCATGCGTGTAGGGGTAGACCGTGACGGGCCCGGAGCGCGCACTGCCTGCCTGGTACCAGCTATAGTCAGCGTGCTGCACCCAGGCGCTGGGCGCACAGTGGTATATGCCTTCGTCCTCGGGCCCCAAGCTGTGCAGTCTCAGCCGATGACTTCTGGGTCCCACCAGCTCCACACTGACAGGACTCCCTCCAGGCCGGACTCCCAGCTCTGCCACACCGTCCTGACCCACTCCACCCACAAGCTGAGCAGGACCAGAGCTCAATTCGCCCTCCTCTGGTCTCTCCACCCACCAGCTGGCTGCTAGTCGCAGCCCCGGGGGGCCGCCCCGCACAGAGATGTTACACAGCAGGGAGGCGGTCTCTCCCCGGTACACAGTGCCCCCTGCTAGCCACGCCACGGCCTCTAGCACCACGCCTGTAGAGCAAAGAACACGGGGGTTACAGGGTGAAGGCTCAGGGGCTAAGGGGTTAGGAAATAAATTCTATACGCTCTGAACCTTGTCAAGGGCTCAACGTCCTCTCACCTTCTTCTCTCACATGCACCGGGAGAGGCCGGGAACGAGCACTGGCCGCTTCACGAAGCCGGGTCCCAGAGCCTCGAACGTAGGCTTTGGCGAGGCAGCGGTAGGTGCCCGCGTCAGCAGGCCTGGCAGCCTCCAGCCGTAGTCGGTAGGTTCTGGATGCTACTTTCTCCATGGCAATGTGCCGGTCTTCATAGCCAGGGCCCAGGCTGCCTATACCTTCTGTGTCCAGCTGGGCCACCAGGCGACCAGGCCCAGGAGCCCCTGCAGGGGCCATCTCCCAGCCCACAGAGTATGCGGCATGACGGCCTGCTGGGGGCAGTGCCCCTGACACATTGCACAGCAGTTCCAAGGGTTCCCCTGGGCCAATCCGCCGTTCACCAGGTCCCACTGTCACTGCTAGCTGGCTGGCTGAAACACAGCAGGAGATGGGAGGCATCACAGGGACGCCCAGGCCCTCACATGTAATTCCTCTTTGCAGAAATTTAGAGGCCTCTTATATGTCCCTCACCCCAGGACCTGAATCTCACCCTTCCACTGTAGCCCTTGTGCCTCCACATCCAATTTTTGAGCAGAGAAAACACAAATAGAGAATAAAGAATGTCTGCTCGTTCTCTGGAAGAGGAACTCTGCGGTCAGTTGATGGCCATGTTACACCCTCTGATGCCGGCTGAGATATCCACTCAGTTAGATATGTGATACTCACACAGCGTCTGCACATCCACATGAGCCAGGACTGCCCTCTTCTCTGCGACCTGAACCCAGGAGCCATCAGGATCTTGAATCCACTCAGCGGCAGTGCAGTGGTAGGTGCCGGAGTCTCCAGCCTGGGCACCCCCAACCACCATGCGGTACCGATCAGTCCCTTCCTTGCTCAGCCGAAGCTCCCCGGCAACCAGCCTCTCAGCATAGGGAGCTCCGGCCTCCACAGCCATGTCAGAGCGCAGTCCCACTACTTCCTGTAGGGTGGCTCGCCCCACTGGCGCCTCAGGAATGGCTCTCCCAAAAGACACGGACAGGTGTGTGTGTTTCTTCGTTTTGGTCTGAGCCAGGCAGCCCAGCGTCAGCTCCTGCCCCTCATGTACTGTGAGGCGTGAGGGAGAGGTTGCCACCTGGCGTCCTCGGGGCCCTGGAGGGGCAGCAGATACCTGCAGCTCATCTGGAAGAACTGGAGAGAAAGGCTTTAGTGAGAGCGGGCTGGGAGGCAGCATCCCTCCTGTTTCCTGTGTATCTCCTACGTCGCTACATACTCTGTAGGCTCACAGAGGGCAAGCACTGTATGCGGTATCTTTCTTCTATAACTCAGAGATGCCAAGCTTGGTCTGAGCACATTAGGGTGTTCAATAAATGCTTGCTGAATGTCACAGAACAAGCCTACTGATACCCACTCTGATGTCTGAGACTGACCCATTTTAAACACTCAGAAAAGTAATTCTGTCTTCCCTCTCTAAAGATAAAAGAGGCCAGACCTGATGGTGGCCGGCCTATAATCCCAGCTACCCAAGAAGCTAAGGCTTAGAAGGATCAAGTTCAAGGCCCGTCTGGGCTACAGAACAAGTTCAGCGCAGGTCTGGTCAACTTAGAAAGTTTCTGCTTTGGGGGCTGGAGAGATGGCTCAGCGGTTAAGAGCACTGACTGCTCTTCCAGAGGCTCTGAGGTCAATTCCTAGGACTCACATGGTGGCTCACAACCACCTGTAATGGGGTCTGATGCCCTCTTCTGGTGTGTCTGAAGACAGTGACAGTGTACTCACATATATAAAACAAAAAAAAATTTTTTTTTCTAAAAAGAGAAAGTTTCTGCTTCATCCCATCCCCCACCAAAAGAAAGAAACTGATGGGAAGATGGGCTTGATGGCACTGGAGCTGACACAAGACTGCCTGGGCTACACAGAGAATTGTGGGAGTACTGCCACGAGTTCCGGGCCAACCTAGGCTAGTGAGTTGTAAGCCAGCCTGGGCTACAAGAGTGAGCCCTCAAAAAGCAACACAGAGAATGTAGCTTAGAAGAGTGTTTCCCTGGTATGCTTCACGCTGTGGCAGGTTCAATCTCCGGTACTGAGAAGATGGGGGAGGGGAGAGAAGAGGAGAAGGAAGAGGAAGCAAGAGGAGGAGGAAGAAAGACTAGATCTGAGCGTTCTGGCTTATGCCGATAACCCCAGTACTTGAGAGGCTCTCTACCACCCAGCTCAGAGCCCAGTACCTCTCAGCTCCACCTTGGCACTGTAGTTGCCCAGGTACTGAGTATCCGTAGAGGGGGTGTAGCACTCATAAAAGCCGGAGTCCTGGGCCTGCAGGCGAGCAATCTTGAGCACCACGGAGTCCCCCTTCAGGCGCTGCACCTGCAGGTCACCAGATGCCACTCGAGGCCCAAAGACCGCATAGGAGAACTGGCTGTCCTTGGTGCTGATGATGCCTAGAGACGTAGCTGGGGCCTCAGGTCTGTACATGAACCACTCGAAGTCTTGCTGGGAAGGGCCCTCATAGTCACTCACATTGCAGGAGATAGAGACAGCGGTGCCAGCCACACGGTAAAGAGGCCCCTTGGGGACGTGCACCTGCCGGGCGAGCACCTGGCTCCTGGGGGGAGGGGGGAAAGGCAGAGAGAATTGGAATCTTTTCAGAAAGAACGGGTCCCCACTCACTGGCCAGTATCATCAGCACCATTCTTGACTGCTGACCTAGGGAAGGTCAGAACGTAGCTGGGCCTAAGACACAGATGGGAACATGGGAGAGCTGCTGGGGCACAAGACACCAGCATCTCAGCATAGGACATAGGTTCAGATCCACCGGAACAGAGGAAAACTCTCTCTCTAGCTAACTAGAGGCAGAGCACCTGTGTGAACAAGAGAGTCCGTTTGGAGTCTGGGGTATAGACGGCCCAGTAAGTAAAATGTTTTTGGGCAACCATCAGGACCTGAGTTCAATTCCCTGCAACTATGTAAAAGTTCAGCATGGTGACTGGGGAGTGACCTGACAGCCTGGGTTTGATCCCCAGAATATACAAGGGAAGGAAAGAACTGAGTCCTGAAAGTTGTCCTCTGATCTACACACACGCACGCACGCAGTAACAAATGATAATAAAAAATGCAGTGGATGGCGCAATGGCCCCTGATTGACCTGACATTTACCCAGACACCCATACACACACACTTGCACCATGCATACCTGTGGACCCTCATACGCACGCCATTAGAAATAAGAAATAAAAGACTGACTCCTGACTCGCCAGTTCTTGGCTGGATCTTTATCGCTGGAGCCCCATGCATGTCTAGGGGCTCGGATAGAACTTCTAGCTAAGGGATTCTGAGGCTTTTGCTGAATGGGGTGCTGACAAAATCCTACAGAAAGGCTGCCTGGCTTAGCTCTGTCACCTGCGCTAGACAATGGAGCCAGTGGCTCAGGCTGGCTGGGGTACTGCACTGGACCGGGCACCATGCTGGACAGGGCACGGGCCTGGCCAGTCATCACCACACAATACCCTCCCCACTACAGCTGTGCCATGAGCTCACTGCTTCTCCCAGCCCACAGGGCTACACAGGCAGCCGTGGCTTCTAGGGCAAGAACCAGGCTCTGCCCAGGCCTGGGGCAGAAGATCCCTTCCCCCGCACCCCAGAGTCTGTCAACCTTCTGGCTAACCCAGATGATGCACTACACACAGCCCTCAAACAAAAGCTTTCATTTACATACGATTTGCCTATGGTGTACAGCGCTTACGTAAGCCTCCTTTCTATAAGGAGACCCTAAACACCTGCTGCCCCTTCCCCTCTCTCTCTCCCTCCCTCCCTCCCTCCACCCATTCTACCCCCACCCCTGTCCCAACAGACAGCTGGATCCAAAACCTTAGAGAGTTCAGCTCCTTTCTCCTCTCCACCATTCCATAGCTGTGTCTAGGTAAGACCACACAACCCTAGAATGCAAGGAGGGCTGTCAATCATTTCACAGAGGAGGGAAATAAACTCTCCCAGAGAGCACCTCTAGGGAGCACTGTGACTAGGTTCTAAGCCCAGATGTGAGTCTCGAGCTCTCTCCTTGCTCTCCTAACCAACACAGAAGAACTGGCGGGGGGGAGGGGGAGGGAATCATCTCTCTTCTAGATGAGAAAAGTAAAGTGAAATGTGACACTCTGACCAAGTCCCTGACCTCTCTGGAGGGCCTCTACACACCCCTGAAGAGGGACAAAACCAAGAAGGAGGCGAGGAGATGCTTCCAAGGAGAGTCCTGTAATTTCCAGGATTCTGGAGGGGAGGGGAGTCCACAGCTTGCTGGGAACCACCCAGGAGCCTGAGAGCCTGCTCTCCAGTTCTTCCTCTGGCTACGTCACTCAGAGAACACATGACCACCGCTTGAGGCACAGGCTGGAGTCAGAAAGCCAACCTGGGACCAATCCTTTCCCCTCCTGGGTCTCAGTTTCTCTTTCAGAAGTAAGAGCTTTCAGTTCTGGCACTGAGCCCGTGTGTGTGTGTGTGTGTGTGTGTGTGTGTGTGTGTGTGTGTGTGTGTGTGTGTGTGTGTGTGACTCAGGCACCCAATTTCATAATCAGGATGACGATGGTAAAGACAGCCAAGATGACACCGTCCTGGCTGCCCATGGGTAGACTCTGCTGAGAAGGTCCCTTCCCACCTTCCTGGCCCCACACATGCTGATGCTTGGCGATCCCCATGGGAAAGTTGTCTCCACAGCCTCAGGAAGTAGGTGGCTACAAGGTTCTCTCCTGCCAGGTCACCTCCTTTCTAACAGTCAGAGGTCTGCTCTGAAGTCAGATCTGAGTTCAAATCCCTCCACCCCCATCCCCACTGGATGCACTCTCTGGAACGTAATATTTCACGTCCCTCGCCTGTGAAGTGAATGCCAGTGCTGAATGCAGTGGCCTAAGATGCCATTCAGCTCCTCTTCCACCCCCGTGCAGCATTCACTCCTCCCAACCTCCCCTGGGCCCATCCCTGCTCCATTAAGCCCACTGGGGGAAAGCAATCGCTAGGCAACCAAGCCCCACAGATCCTTCATCTCCCTACATCACTCGGCCTCCTGTTTTGTTTCCAAAGGAGAGTTTTCAACCTGGTCCCAGAAGGACCAGCAGCAAGGAACCATTCTGTGTGGCACCATGCAGTTCTGGTATAAACCAGAGAAGGCAGTCGGGGTGCCCCACAGGCTTCTTCTGCCTTGACTATAACACTTTAGATTCCTCCCTATGTGCATCTCTCTCTCTCTCTCTCTCTCTCTCTCTCTCTCTCTCTCTCTCACACACACACACACACACACACACACCACCCACGATACAAGGTTGGCCCAGAACACACACCATCATAAACACCCACCAGGACAGACACTGGGTGTTTAGAGATCCCAGGTTCAGTTTCCATGGAACCTGGTATCTCCTGAGGCGGGGATGTTGGGACCAACTGAGTCTGACAACCAGCCAAATATCTGGGAGAGTAATAGAAGGGAACTGGCCCAGGGTGGAGACCTGTGAGGGAGGAAGCCTCAGATAGTGAGGTGTTATGTTAGGAGGTGGGGGTGTAGGGGAGACTTTCTTCAAAGATCATGGTCAGAATCAGACCCTGGGCCTCTAGCCAACACTGGGCAATTATGAAGACCGCCAGGCACTGCCCACGCAGAGCAAACACCCAAAGCCAGGCCTGGAGCCGAGAGTGGGGCAGAAGGTTGTCACGGTATTTGGGCGCACGGACCCCAGGCGCTGGGTGTAACAGATGAGAGAAGAGGCGCCTGCCTCGGAGCGCTATGGTATCTCAGGGGATACCTTAGTAAGTCACCAATATGCTCAGCTAGGAGCCTAAAGCGAGGGCACCATCACCCTCCCCATAACTGATTGGGCAGGCAGGCGCAAAAGGAAGGGAGACGCCGAGCCCAGAGACAGTGGAGACACGTCTGATGAAGCAGTAGGGGTGCAACCAGCTTCGAAATGCTAGGAAGGTGAGCTGGTTGGCTGCACGGTGTCAGGCACCTACCCGGCCGGACAGGGACGCGGCGACCACCCCGCTTACCAAGTATTAGCAGCAGCAGCAGCAGCGAACTCAGCGGCGTGGGGCTAGGGACGCCCATTCTGCGTAGGCGATTCTGGGGAGATTCCTGGGGGCCGTATGAGCTCTGGGGGGCCAGGACCGCGGGGGGCGCATGCCCGGGTGGGGTGGGGGGGGACAGAAAGCGGAGCAGTGAAGCGTGGGTGCGCAAAGCCCAGCCGAGCGGGAGCCGCCAACTCCCCGCCCTCCTTCCTTCTTCCCCTCCTCCCGCCGCTCTTCCCGCCCTCCGCAGCTCGGGAGACCAGTCCGGGCCGCGCCCCGCTGCCCGGCCCCGCCCCCGCCTCGCACCGCCCCGGGCTGTCGCCTAGGCTAGACTTCGACCCTGATGGTGACTCCGCCTCTGGCCGCAGGCTGGGCGAACTGGCACCTGGGCTCCTCTACCCCCACCCACCCTAGCTCAGAGGGCACCCCGCCCTGCACCTGCCAGCCTCTCCGGGAGAATGGGGTGCTTGCAGGGCCTCTGGGGATGGATGATGGGGTGACTGTGGTTACGCACTCAGAATTCAGTTGGATGATGTGGGCAACTGAGTCCTGATAACAAACCTAGCTGATTTATGTGGTTATGGCCTGACCCCGGATTTCCTGGACGTGAAGCGGACCCAAAGGGGCTTAAGGGTCCTGGAAGATCACTGGAAATCTGTTCTAATACCCGGTCAGAATGCAAAGCGAAAGGGAAGTGGGTTAGCCGTCCAGACTTCCTAGCTGGAAGATTCTTGTTCAGCTCAACCCCTTCAACCTCACTTTTCCCCCCACCAATTACGGAACAGAGACTGTAAACACTCAAGTAGTTACGGCGACTATTAACTGAGATCCTGCACAGACGTTTGTTGCACACGGTAACTATGGGGGTGTTTTGTTTTTGCATTAAACTGCTTTCTACCAATTGGATTCTCCAATGAGAAGAGATGAACACACCTCTTTGCTGGGAAGGGAGGAGCTAGCCTGGAGGTAGGAAAAAGGAAGAGAAGTCTCTTCCCAATACTGTGTCTCCAACTGTGAAAAAGGCGGAGATTAGGGTGGGGCCAGAATGGGGAGAAGGGACGGCTCAGCCGGCAAAACCAAGGCTGGGGAAGTGGCCTAGAACAAGCCTAGGTCTTTCACCTCCATACCCTACTTGTCCCCCTCATCCCTGTTCCTCACTTACAACTCCCTATTGAGAAAATCGAGACACAGACAGAAAATGTGATTCAGGCCAGCACTGACTTCCTATTTTTAGGGAAGTATTCGTGGGCCTTCCAGTGGAAGCCACATTCAGCAACCACAGACAATCTATGAGGAAGTCAGAACTTCAACCCTGGTGACCCAAGACTGCACAGCAAGAGGCTAAGGGACCTGCTGCCTGTCATCTGGATATATCCCAGCCTGGTTTCTTCACACTTATTTCTCTAGAAGCCATGTTGAGTTATGTGAGAAGTACAAGCTACAGGGAGACTTCAGGAGAAAGCCTTCTCTGTTTAGCTGGAAGTTGAGTGGATTGAATGCCTTTCTAATACTGGTTTGAAAGTCAATCATCATCATCATCATCATCATCATCATCATCATCATCATCATCATCATAGCAGCCATTTATGGGATAATTACACAATAACACCACCACCACCTGTAGGTGTCCTTTCTAAACTTTACAGTTTATTTTACAAGACGAAGTCATTTAACACAAGAGAGACCTGAACTTTTAAAAACAGTTACGTGTCTTGCCCAAGGCCACACAAACTTTAAGGTTACTTTAAAGCCCAGGACTGGTGTGCACACCTTTAACCCTAGCGCTCAGGAGGCAGGGGCAGGAGAGGGGCAGGGGCAGGGACTGGGACAGAGACAGATGGATCTCTATGACTTCCAGGCCAGCCAAGGCTATCTAGTGAGATCCTGTCTCAAAGCAAACAAAAAAGCAAAACAAAGCAAACCCACAAAACCTCAGGCCTGACAGTTCTCATATTTTCTTGTACACCATTGTTCACTCTGTTCAGGGCGAAAACGCATTCGTGTCGTAGTGGGTGAGGCCTTGTGCTGGATTTTAGTAGTACCCTAGTCAGCAAGGCTTTCAAGGTCCCTACTCTCAGTGATATCCTGCGTTTGCTGAATGAACAAGTAACAGTCAGTACTCGGTATAAGCATTATGGGATGGAGTGGGAGGAGCACTCTTCCAGGAGCTTACCTTCTAGCTTGGGACAAAGGGACTCCCAGGCCAGTACACAGGGCTTAGGGGCTGGGCTAGAAAGCTTACACACCCCTCCCAAAACTGTGCAGTCCCGCAGTGGCCAGCAGAGGGAGCGCAAAGTCCAGGACTGACTCACTCCTAAGAAGCTTATGTAATTGGGAAAGTTGGGGGAGGGGAGTAAACGCCAGGCACGAGGCACACCGCACGCAGGCACATGGCCCCACTGAAACCAAGGGGCTTCACCCAGAAGGGTGTTGCGCACACACCCAGCAGGGCATTGCTCGAGCACACGCACTTGTAGCAAAGCAGAAGCCAGATCAATGTCAAAGACTGGAGGGCACCGCGGTACTCATGCATCCTCCCATAAGGAAACACAGTATGGACTTGTGTCCTGGGGTGGGGTGAGCCAAAAAGGAAGAGAGCTTTCCCGACAGTCTCCAGGTTAGACGAAAGCATGGATAGAGAGGAAGCCTGAGGCTGTGGAAACATGGACACTGTAGTAACCATTGGGTGTCACTGCACCATCACACCAGATTCCCACGCACATTTCCACGTACCGCCACACGTGGGCAGGCGTCAGTCACCAGTCTTGTTCCATAGGGTTATTTAACTCATTCTGCCTCCAGATGGCATGTGTATGAGACATCTAGATGACAGTTAGGTGTCATGAATATCGTTAAAGGTAATTACAACCCAAAGTCTGCCCTGAAACAGTTATAATCTGGCTGAAATGTCGTATCCTATAGTCACAACCAAGGGTACAATGCCCCTCAGGGAGAAACAAGTTCAAAGACAAGACTATTGAGGTGACGTGTTCTACCCCATGCAGACTGCAACACAATCTGATTTCGTTTTCCCCAGGTTAGCCCTTGTCATCCCTATAGAAACCTGAGGCATGGAGGAGCTTGAGCTTGCTAGACTTGCTGTCCAGTGTTGGCTTCCTTGGAGTCCAAATTCAGATTTGAGGCTAGAATCCTCTAGCCTGTTACATTGTAAAAGCAAATATTACAGGAAAAGAAAAGAAACATAAGCCACAACACACACACACACACACACACACACACACACACACACACACACACACACACAGAGGCATACAGCTGTAGAGACAGGTATCGCTGAGACAAACTGACAAGCACACTAGCCACTAAGCTAATGAGAAAATGACACCAACACACACATAGTCCCCCTACCCCCCCTCTCTCAAATAAGTACAAACTCCAGCTTGGAGGGATACTAAGGATCACACACAAGAATGTCTTGTGTTTGTGTGTGTTTACAAAGCCTTGACCCAGACCACACTGATGAAACATAGTTTCCCACCCTCCCCAAAGGGAAAGTTCTCTCTGCTGAATTGTTGAGAAGTTACAAAAAGGGTCAGAGTCAGAGGAAGAGAAAAACCCTACCCATCACCTGGACCACAAATTCATGCAGGGAATGAAGCAGGTGCATAAGCAAACACAGACATACAAGGCATCACACACACCCAACTACATCCCCACAAAATGGCCCCCAAGCACATTCTGCTTCTTTTCCCCCCCTGAGCAAGGCGTGTGCAGCCTTATAGTGTTCTCTCTCTCTCTCTCTCTCTCTCTCTCTCTCTCTCTGTGTGTGTGTGTGTGTGTGTGTGTGTGTGTGTGTGTGTGTGTGTGTGTGTGTGTCCCTGGTCCCTCCTCCTGCCCTGACAGCGCTCACACTTCTAGTTCTCAAGCCCGGTGCCAAGTGGGCAGCACAGTTGTTCAAGAATAGAGGAGCCACTATGCTACTTGGGCCTTGGTGTGACCTGGTTCTGACCCACTGAGTGGGCCTAGCCATTGCTTCACCCAAAATGAGTGCCAGCTGCTGCCCACTTTTGGAATGGCACACATGGAACCCTCTGAACTGGAATGCCCCTCAGCTTTCTACCCTGCCAAGTCTTGTGTTCATTAGGCCTGTGGTGTAGGTATCTGGGCTCCACCCCTGAGGCTCCCTGTACTTTTGCTCTGTCCCCAGCCAGCTGAGAGGGAACCTCTGGTTCAGAATTCCATCTAGAGGGTACCGGAGAGCAAAGAAAGGCAGGCCACACTCAATGGAGTAGGCACGAAATGCCCTCAGGAAATAGCAGTTTGGTAGACAGAGGTCTGTGGACTGGGTGTTAGTTGAGCCTCAGGGGGGAAACGGTGGTTAGCACCAGGTGACTGCCTCTGAGTCACCAGGTTGAGCAAGAAGCAAATTGAAGAACAGGTCATTTATGGGTTTGTCTGCCTCCAGCTGAGTGAGGTGAGGAACACGAGCTGACCCAGACTGAAAGAGTGCTTTGTGCTGGGTGCTGTGTACACACTACCCTCGCTCATTCAGTCCTCACCACAGCCTTAGAAGCTAAGAACTGTGCTTACCTCTGCGTTAGAGCCAGGAAGCAGGCACTGAGACCTTGTGCAATTCACCCAAGCTTGCGTTACAAGTAAACTGGAGCACTCACAGGCAAAAGCAAATTAGCTCCAGAGTTTAAATGTTCTGAGCGTATTTCTCCCTCCTATATAGTGACATGCATATGTTCATTGTGTGTGGGGAGGTGTGTGTGTGTGTGTGCAGTGTGATGTGATGGGTGGTGTGTGTGATATATGTGTGGTGTGGTGTATGGGTGTGTGTGTGTGAGAGAGAGATGTATGTTCGGTGAATAATGAGGTGTGCATGTGTGGTGTGTGTGTGTGTGTGTGTGTGTGTGAGAGAGATGTATCTGCAGTGTGTGGTGTGGTGTGTGTGTGTGTGTGTGTGTGTGTGTGTGATGTATCTGCACTGTGTGGTGCAATGTGGTGTGTGTGTGCAGTGATGTGATGTGTAGTGTGTGTATATGTGTATGTGTGTGTGATGTATGTGTGATGTGGTGTGGTGTATGTATGTGTGTGTGTGAGATGTATGTGCAGTGTGTAATGTGGTGTGTGTGGTGTGTGTGTATGCTGTGGCGTGTGTGAGATGTGTGTGCAAGTATGGCGTGGTGTGTATATACAGCGTGTGCGTGTGGTGTGACATGTGTGGTGTGTGTGTGGTGTAATCTGAGTGTGTATGGGTGTGTCTATGGGGGGCTGGTATGTAGCACACAGTAGGTGTTCTATAAATATTTCTTGAATGAATCAGTGCAGCACTAGAGGTCCTGAGCAAGAGGAAACAGTGAGAGCTGTGTGCTGGGACGTTGAGGGGAAGAAAGGAACAAGAATAGGTTTCATGTACACATGCCAAAGACTCCCTTCTGACTCCGGGGTCTCAGAGCCTCTCAGCCTCCTATATGAAGAAAGTTTTGAGGCCCAGCCCCAGAGTACCCTGAGATGGAAGGCATTCTCTGTTCTCCCCTCCAACCAGAACAGAAGGCAGAGAGGGTGTGTGTGGGGTATGGGGGTGTGGGGCGTGGGGGTACAGGCCTGCCCAGCCAGCTCACCCAAGCTCTGATCATCCTGCTTCCCCACCTCCCTGGATTTTCCTCAGCCTCTTTCTCATCAGTCCTTGCCCGTCCACTTGTCCACCTGGACTCTGGGGGAGGCCAGTACCCCTTGGCTATTCTGGCCAAAGAGTGGACAATTCCCTTTTTGCTTGGTCCAACTGAAACAGGGATGGAATTTTTCCAAAGGCTCTCTATTAGGAAAGTAACAGAAAAACAAAGCCAGAAATAAAAACTGCAAAAACAAAGAAACAGATGGAACAGTGGGGGTGAGGACGCTGGCCGTGAGAGTGAGTGTGAGCTGGGTCCTGATGATGAGACGATCCCCAATACACACACATGTGCACACGCACGCACACACTCACATCTGCCCTTGGCCCTTGGATGGCATTTTCCACACTGAACTGTATACACAGAGCTGCAGTCTGCCTCCTTGTCTTGACTGAGCTTCCCAAGGCCACCGCCATTCTCCTCCTCCTCCTCCTCCTCCTCCTCTTCCTCCTCCTCCTCCTCTTCCTCCTCCTCCTCCTCCTCCTCCTCTTCTTTCCCCCTCTTTCCCCTCTTCCCTCTTTCTCCTCTTGTTTTCAAGACAGGGTTTCTCTGTGAAGCCCTGGCTGTCCTGGAACTCACACTATAGACCAGGCTGGCCTGGAACTCACAGAGATCCTCCTGCCTTTACCTCCCAAGTGCTAGGACTAAGGTGTACACCACCTCCCCACATTATCAATTCTTTTTGTGCCTGGAAAGGCCAGAAGTTCAGCAGACATTTGCAGAGTGACTGAGCAAGAGAGTGAGCTGTGTGTGTGTGTGTGTGTGTGTGTGTGTGTGTGTGTGTGTGTGTGTGTGTGTGTGTGTGTGTGGTGTGTTAGAAGAAATCAGTCTTTTCTCTCTGGTTACCCCCATGGCCTTCATGGTGGACATTTCTGTTTCCTCTGACTCTATCTTGCCCTGACCACTTCTACCCACAAATGAAAGTTTCCTATTTCAGAACTCAAACTTCCATCCCTCAAAAATCAAGCCACCCTGTTTCCTGGGCAACCTAGTAAGGGCAGGCTCTATGTCCCAAAGAGGGAAGGTGCCAGAGATCACATCCACTGAGAGAGAAATTGCACCTCAAAGGCTAGGACCCTGGAGAAGAAGGGCAGAGAGTAATACTACGTCCCTTGAGTATGTTTGTCCTGCACGCTGAGTTAGTGACTACATAAACAGGTTCAGGAAACATTTTGTCCAATTAGTGGTCAGCCCGAGATTTACTTTCTAGGTATTCTGACTCCATTTGTGGACAAGAAACTGGATCTGGGGCATGACATGGGTATGGAGGTGTAACCAGCTGCCAGCTATGGTGACAGGGAACTCCAATAAGGAGATCCGGCCACTCTACATCGGCACTGAGTGTTGGCACAGAGGGTCCTACCTCTCGATGTTCTTGGGATGAAGGGACCAAACAAAACATAAAATGTATGGCCTGAGTAGGTGGGGCCAGAATGTCAGGGCTAGACAGTAAGGCTTTGGAAAGGCCTGGCTCTCACTGCCAGGTGACATTCATCCTATCACTGACTGTCCCTAACTTCAGTTCCATCATTTTTATAATGGGAACCATCGCAGCACTGAGCTCATTGTTTCCTGGTCATTGTCAGGAAGATAAATTATGAAACACTGTTGTACATGAGCAGTGGGATAGGGCCCAGCAGACAGGAGAAAAGAGTGCCTTCCACGCAGTGCCTCAGTCCCCTACCCCTCACACTTTCTCCTCAGTTACCCACTGTCTCCGTGGCCTTCTATTTCCTGAAGCAATCTTCTTGGAAGAAGGTGGCCTGCTTCACCCCCCAGCTTCCTCACCACATACCCTCGTCGGTGTGGGATGAGGGGGAGTTGTGTCTGGACTTGACCTGCCATTAAGATGGCTTCCTTAGAGGTCACACCAGTCACCTCTAAGGACTGAGGTGGGAAAAAAGAAGCAAACAGCTTCATTTCCCTTTGCCATCAGAAACTTGTTTTTTTTTTTTTTTTTTTTTTTTAGTTCTTTCTTGTGCTCTTATAAGGTTTCCTCTCTCAACTCTAGGTCCTTGGCTTGGTCTAGCTCTCCCAATCTTTCTGGCTTCTCTACCTCACCATCCTCTAGAGCAGTGGTTCTCAATCTTCCTAATGCTGCAACCCTTTAATACAGTTCCTCATGTTGTGGTGACCCCCGACTATAAAATTATACTCCTTGCGACGTCACAACTGTAAGTTTGCTAGTTTTATGAACCATAATGCAAGTCTCTCGATATGCAGGACATCTGATACGGACTTCCATGAAAAGGCCGTTCTACCCACACAGGGGGTTACGACCCACAGGTTGAGAACTGTTCTAGGCCCATCTTTGGCCTAAGTATTGAACAAAGTTCTGTCTAAGACTCTTGGCTATTTGTCCTCCAGACCCCCCCCCCACCTTGGTGACTTTTGCCCCAGTGGTCACCTCTGTGCAGGTGACTTCCATAGCCCATGCTCACTGCCGAGCTCCAGGTCCAGCCTCATCTACTCGAGGAGCCCTTCCTGCAGCTGGAACATACACCTCAGCCTCACCACACACCACAGTGAAGTTATAGCCTTTTCCCCCAAGCAAACTCCTTCCTTCCCTATCTGACTTTCAGAACTGCCCAACACACCCCACTCCTCAAGTCCTTTCTCCCTTGCCCTGCAAGCAACCGCTCCCGCTCCTCCATCCCTGCCTCCTCACCCGCCACACCCTCTCCCTAACAGCTCCTATCTCTTCCTTCCAGCCCCACGCCTCACACGCCCTTCAATCAAAGGAGTCTACCCAGGGTACACTTTGAATGAGATTATTTCTCCCCTCAAAAACTTTAAATGTCTCCATATTGTTTATAGCAATATTTCTCAAACTTTCTCGATGGTAAAAATACAGACTCCCACGCCCCGCCCCCGTCCTCATGAATCAGAATCTTTGAGCCGGCCCCGCTGTTCTGTATTTTTAACACGCATCCAGGTGACTTTTATCATCCCAGGTTTTTATTTTTCTTTTTTTTTTTTTAATGCAACGCTGACAGTCAGGATAACACTTCGTCTGGCATTTGAGGCTCTCAGTACCCATTTCCAGGGTCGACTTCACATTCTCCTCTCTATTTTGGAGGTCGCTGCAGCCCCCTACGCCTGGACCCATAGGGTTCCATCTCACTGAGCCACACCTCTCCTATCTATCAAGACCCAACCAAAGGGCCGCCTCCTCCATGAAGATCTTCCTGATTCTTCCGGCTGAGAATCATCTCTCTCATCCTGGAGCTGCCATCACCCTGTAGTCTAACTCTGTGCAGTCAGCAGCCATCAGAGCCTAGCTCGCAGAGCGCTGCTGGCCCCTTTCCCTCCCCTTTATCCCCTAGGCTCTCTTTCTTGTCACACTGCAGCCATTAGAACCAAACAGAGAAGGTCTGAGTCCCAGACCCACTACTTGTGCTCAGTCTCCCTCTCTGTAAAACAGAGTTGGTATGAGAACTAAATTAACATGCATCGTCTTTAGTTTTGGAGTCTGGGGCATCCAATGTCGGGGTGCTGACAGATGCCACATCGAGTGAGAACCTGCCCCTGGTTTGCACATAGCGACTGTGATGCCGCCCCCTCCACATGACAACAAGCAAAGGGAGAGGAAACAGGTTGTCCACATCTCTTCTCATAAGAGCACTGACCTGCCTCTGCCCGACACACGCTTGTAATCCTGTCAGTCAAGGGGATAATACCTCAGGTTAGAAACACCACCAACAATACCCGCCCCCCCAGCAAGCTCATTATGTAGCCAGCGCCCCCATTATGTGATTATCTCCCAGAGGTCCCTACCTCCCAATCCTCTCACACTGGAAGCTGAGATATGTTAGTCTGTGACATAGCGAGGCTTGGTGTGTTAATTCCTTTTTCCTTTGCTGCGATGAAATGCCTGGCAGAAGCGACTTATTGTGGGAGGGAGAGTCCATCATGGTGGGGAAAGCTGAGCAGGAGTGAGAGGCAGCTGCACACATTGTGTTCACAGTCGGGAAGCAGAGGACGATGAACGCTGGTGCTCGGCTCACATTCCCCTCCCCCACCATGCCCATGTAACGGTGCTGCCGGAGTTTATAGTCAGTCTTCCCGACTCCATTAACCTAATCTAGAAACTCTCTCACAGGCACACCTAGAGGCTTGTCTCCTGGGTGACTCTAGATCCTGCCAAATTGACAGTCACACACTCAGCACGCAGTACCCATCTAATGCTCATTCACCATTAGTTGTGATACACAACTTGTGAGATGGGAGCATCCCCCGAGGAATTCCCCCATGTGGAAGACAGGGCCTGAGGCCACAGGGCTGGAGAAGTTGTAGGAAGATTAAGGAAATAGGGAAATCTCAAAGGTTCAGCACCCACTCAGGAAAAATAGGTTCAAAGGCTAGGGTGGAGGGATTTGGAGACTAAATGGCCTGGGTGGGGTTCGAAGCAAAAGGACCGTGAGAGTGGGAACCGTGGTTCTGGGTTAGGGCAGTCTTTCCAGTACTGGCCTAGAATGGGGCATACAGAAGGAGCTCAACGAGTGCAGGCTGAATGTCTCAGTGACTCAGTAGCACCAGAAGGAAGGCACACTGTTGATTATGCCACATTCCTATGGGGAAAAGCTCCTGGACTGTAAGAGAAATTGAGGCAAAGAGGAGGCCAACCTCCCTAGAATTCTGAAAGTGCATTACATAGGAGGGAAGCCATGGCTGGGTGAGCCAGATGTTTACAGGGAGCCCTTTCCTAGCCTGGCATACAAAATGCCATAGGGGACAAGCAGACAAACGGAACTCTATGCTGGGTGAAGAGGAAGGGCATGGTAAGGGAAGAAGGAGACGGGCAGGAAGGAGGAGGCTAAGGGCCAGGCCAGGCTGCCTCTTGATAGGAAGAATGGGAGGGTGGGGAGCTCTGGGCCAGTGGCTGGGTCAGATCCTCAGCCAAAGCAAACCTACCTCAGGGGGCTGGGGGGACCATTCCCTCCCCACACAGATGGAATCAAAGGAAACAGGAACCCTGCAGGGCCCAGCTGTGACCCCTGCCCCCAAACGCAGCAAGGCCCATTAACCCTCTCCTCCCCAACACCTTTCATACTTTTACAGTCCAAAAGCTCTCTGGAAACAGCTTCACCTGTTACGTGCTCCGGAATACCAGCCAAGAGATGACAGATTCCCCAGTCCGGAGGATACCCTGCCCACCTCCACAGTGGCTCTGTGTAAAATAGAGAAGTTATCTTTGCTAATCAAAAACCAAACAGACAGATCTTTCCTTGTTTCTATGCCAAGAGTTAAAGGGTCCAGACTCATTTCCTATACTCACACTAATTGAAGCAGACGAGCCTGTACCTTACCACCAGACTGGGCAGGAGCAATTGCCCCCTCGTCTCCTCCCAACCCAGAGTAACTGCAGGCTATTGCTCCCCCCCCCAAGGTGGGTAAGAGTAAGAGGAAGTAGCCCAGAGTTTGGGGAGCCCAGGAAGTGAAAGGGAGATCTCACAGGTTTTCTGGCAGCCCTTGTCACCCGGGAGACAAATTAGGTGACAGCCTGTCCAAGGTCATACAAGTGGCAATGTCATAAAAGTGACTGGTGGGCCCACTGGGACCTGACTTTTAGGCAAGTGTCCACTGCACCAGTCCATGACCCCGACCCCAGGAAAGGCAGGTGCACCACCGAGCCTGAGACAGCAGACACGAACAACTGTTTTACTCTCCTTAACACCCCAACCTGTCTGTCCCAATGGAAACCCAATGCGGACCTTTCTGGATCCAGAGAAGCAAGGAAAGCAAAAAGATAATGGGGTCAGAGGCAGGTAGACCAGGAGGCTGCTTCCCCATGACTTTCTCTTTCTCTTTTCTGAGTTCTAGGCAATGTAATTTGAACAATCAAAAAAGGACAAGAAACCCAGCTGGGGAAAAGATTAAAGATGGCAGACAGAAGGAGATTCCAAGGAAAAGGACTTTTAGAGGCTACACTGATGGCCTTGTTGGGAGTCAATGGGAGCAGCCCTTGGTCCTGCCAAGGCTCCATGCCCCAGTGTAGGGGAATGTCAGGGTGGAGAGGCGGTGGGTGGGGGAGCACCCTATAGAAGCAGGGGTGGGGGATGGGATAGGGTTTATGGACAGGAAGCCAGGAAAGGAGATAACATTTGAAATGTAAATTAAAAAAATATCCATTAGAGGCTACACTGAGTACGCCAAAAAGAGAGACCGAGGAGAAGACAGAGGAATCAATATCAAGGAAGAGATGAGAAAACCACACAGTCCTTGGAGTTCAGTGGGGAAACTGAGGTAGTTGTGGGCCTAGAACAGCTACACCTGTGACTTGGAGCCCAATGTTCCCTCTGAAAGACCACGACAGTCTGAGGGGATATGAGCAGAGAGCTAGGAGTGAAGGAGGGATGAAGCAGAGCCTTTTGGACCTTCTAGACTCCCAACTAACTTTTCACTCCATGATGGTCTTTCTTTAAAAGACAAAAAATGTCACCCACCCCCCAGAAGGTTCCCAATGTCTGGCAGCCTTGACAAGACCACATTAGAAAGGCAGATGAGAGGTGCAGGGACCAGGGGAGACAGGACAGCCCAGGAGGCTGGCATCAGGAGAGGCAGGCAAGAGGGACGGAGCAGAGGAGTGGGGTGAGGGGGCGGGGGCGCGGGGGGGGGGCGGGGAGTGATGGAACCTCTCCCATCTCTTCCTTCCCACCCTCTGTCCCTCCCACTCTCTTCTTTCCTGATCTTGAAACAACCTTCAAGTCTGGGCTGGAGGCCCCAGGAGGCCAGTCACTTAGGAAACAAAACTGTTTCCTTTAGGAGTCCATCTGCAGCTGAGCGCCCACCCTCCCCCTTACACACTCTCCCATGGACTCTCACGTACACCCACAGTAATGCACAGCTTTCTCTGTAGCACACGTGAATGCCTGCACACGGACACGTGCACACTACACACTCCTATGCAGGCGACTAATTTGTAATAGATGGAGCACACATCCAAGCACGCAGTGCCCCCTGTCCCCGTCAACTTAAAGGTGGGGGGACAGGCTCTCTCATCCTGTCTGAGTTGACTTCTCACACTTACTATGTAGCTTAGGGTGATCCTCCTGCCTCTACCTGCCAAGTACTGGTATTATAAGCATGTTTACAGCCCTCAGGTTAGGGGCATTTGGGATAGAAGCCAGGTTTCCGTGTTTCCTAGGAAGTGACCTAACTGAGCCACTTGTCCAGACTGAAGCTCCTTTGGACTTCGAACTTGGTACATTCCTACTCACAGAATTCCAGACACGAGCGTCCCCTTCGGTCATATCTAGCACCCCACCCCCACGATAGTACATATTCCCTTCTCTCTCTCTCTCTCTCTCTCTCTCTCTCTCTCTCTCTCTCTCTCTCTCTCTCTCTCTCTCTCCCTACCCTCTGTATACACGTTCTTACTTCTCAGATCTCTGCCAACCAAACATGGCTCTGGCCTTTTCCATTTGGTCCCTTGTGACCTCTTTCTACTCTGAGTTTCCTGCCTTCTCACCTTCTGCACTCAGGTCTCTCTGTTTGAGTCTGGAACCCCAGGTACCTGGGTACCGAGGTTAAAGGGCCAGATGTCTCTCTCCACTGTGATCTGGGGTCTGAGACAGACTACCCGACATCCACGAAGGGAGTGGTCAGGGAAGGTGGAGGGAAGCCGGCTATTGGTGCTCTGTCTACTGTCTCACTTGTTGCGGCTCAAGCACTCAAGCACAGTGTCCTTGGGACTGTGGTCACCCAAATGCAGGGCATGGCAGGGAGCCCTAGCAGGCTTTGCAAGCAGAGGAAGGGCACAACCCTTTCCGTTACTGAGCCTGGCTACAGACAGCAGATCCAGGACGTGGGAAGGACTGGACAACTCTGGAAGGTGCCAGCAGGGAGGAGGGGGGACAAGCACAGGAGCTCAGAGCCTTGTGTCTCTCTTCTGTCTTACCTTCTATCTTGAAGAGGCTAGGGAGATCATTCAGAAACTCTAGCCCAGGCCTATAGATGTCCCCTAAACCCCAAGGGATCATTTATTCACCCATAAACCCCACAGCTCCAGTAGCCTTTGGATAAATCTTCTAGAACCTTCTTTCCTAGCTTTACATAAGGGACTGTGTTTATTCCCTCTCATGATTTCCCTGTCGCCTCTACTCCAGACCCAAGTCAGAGCCTGGAACAGACCGCAGACCATGAGAGAATCCAAGCGTGCTTATACGGCCCATCCTTCCTGCCTAAGCCCAGGAGGAAGCAGTAGGGGCAGGTAGGAGCTGACCCTCTGATGCCTGTAATGGAAAAATCTCAGCGGCAGAGCCGGAGGTGGCCAGTTATTTAGGGAATTCAGATGTGAGCCCTGTGCTCTGAGAGTAGATTTCCTGAACAAGAGGTCCATAATCCCTCTACAGGGAGCTCCCTCCGGGGCCAGAGGGGGCTCAACCCAGCCAGCCAAACCAGCGGGTACCTAGGCCTCCTGCCAGAGCCCCGTTCCCTCCCTCCTCCTTCCCAGTCAGGGTTCTCAGACCAGCCCCTGCTCAGCGGGTATCCACTCACGCCATCTCTGTGCCTAGAGAAATGGGGACGCTGCAGAAGAACCTTGTCCTCTAACTGCTCCTGGTAGATGGGGGCAGAAGTCTTCTCTCTGTCCCCAACCCCCTTCTGCTCTTCCTCAAATGACCGATAGCAGCACGGGAGCAGGTGGCCCGGTCACAAGTTATCTGTTCCCTTCCTGTTTCTATTGAGAACAATGTTGAAGACGCCTTTGCAGCTGGAGGTGAAGCCCCCTCTCGCTCCCCAGGCCAACTTCTGGGATCTCCCACGTCATTACACAGGTCTCTCATAGTGGAGTCTGCCTGTCCCTTTCCTCCCAGAAGGAACTGAGGAAGTCCTTGTTCTTTCTAGCCCACAGCCTTGGTATCTGAGGAGATAATGACTTCCACACGCTCCTTAGAAATGCCACACCTCCCAGATTTGACTTCTCATACCATTCACCAACCTCCGGATGCAGACTCACCCCGAGCTCCTCTGTAGCAGTGAAGGGGAGGTTCATCTGTTCCACATACAGAACGCAAAGATGCTTCCAAATGCCTGCGTTGCTGGACTAGAGCTGCCTTCCTGGCTTTTCATATCTTCTGTCATTTACCTTCCCAACTGCTTCTACCTGTCTTGCTGAGACTCTTGTAGCCTTCTCTGGGTTGCAGGTGTGTCACAATGTTGCCATCTACAACATTCACATCATCTACAAACCACACTGGACAACTGTATAATCACACCATCAAAAACAAAAACAAAACAAAACAAAAACAAACAAACAAAAAAAGATCACGCTGGAAGGTGGTGGTGCACTCATTTAATCCCAGCAGAGGCAGGCAGATCTCTGAATTTGAGGCCAGCCTGATCTATAGAGCAAGTTCCAGGACAGCCAAGACTACACAGAGAAAACCTGTGTCGAAAAACAAACAAACAAACAAACAAAAAATTGCTATAAAGTTACAAAGTATCAATGTTTGAAATAAGTTTAGGATGTGTTGGGCCAAATTCACAGCTATTGTGGGGCGGGGTGGTATATGAAGCAGCCAGAGGGCAGCAAGTCCGACTTGCCTGGCTCAGCACCTCCAGGCTTTGGTCCCTGCAAGGAGCTTCAAATATAAGAGTCATCTGTGTTCTAATTCTTTCTTGGTCACAACGTCCTTGCAGCCTCTACAGCAGACAGAGCAGGCTGTTGCTTCCTCTGGGAGCTTGGATGTGAGGTTGGCGAGATTCTGTCTTATCCACTAAGATTGCTGAATTCTTAAAGCCTTGCTTCCTCACCTAGAACTATAGGCGGTTAGTCCTAGGACCCTGAGCTGTTAGCTTTCAAGGGGCCACTTCTCGTTTTTTTCCTGCTCCCCCCTCCCTAATCCTTTCCCTTTGCTTCTCTCTTGGTTGTAGCTGCCATGGGATGAGGAGCTGGGGGGGGGGGCACACCAGGGACAAAACAGGACCATCAGCTGGGCCAGTTGCTAAAGGGGCGGGAGGGGAGGAGTCCTCAGGGATCCAGTTTCAACAAACGTTTCTTTCCCCAGAAGGGGAAGGCGGGAGTGAGGGGGAGAGGGACCTATTTAAAGCTACCCTGTTGCTCTGGCTCTCTCTGCCTGTCTGCCAGGGTCTCCAGCTGCCCCAGACAGGCGGTGTGGTCTTGGGATCCTCCTGGTGACCTTTCCAGCCTAGGTCCCCTCAGCCACTCTGCCCCAAGATGGGTCGTGGGGTGAGTATCTTCCCCAAGATCAGGGGCCACTCTCTGGAGGGTGGAGTAGAAATGGGATGTGGAGAGAGGGTGAGAGACGCTGACTGAACTGCGTGGGATGGTTTGAACTTGGAACTGGTCTCCCGACTTCACATGCATGTGGATTCATTCCATGGTGCTCAAGAACCTAAAGACTGTCAGGTTCTGCAGCCACCCTGCTCTCTGCCTCTCCCACAAGGAGCCCAGAAACCACCCAAGTGCCCTTCCAGACCTCCCCCGCTCTCCACCCCCTCATCTTCTCTCCCCAGATCCCTCCTCTTTCTCCACAGCTCCTAGCTTCCCAGCTGAAGGGACTTTGGCATTGTTCGTTCGCTGCTGCCCTTGTTACCCACTGAAAATATCTATTGCTCTGAGGTCCTTAGCCCAAGAGCACAGGGGCCAGCCTGGGGTCGGGAAGGAGCTGTGGAACACCACACTCCTGGGGCCACCTAGCAGTTCGTTACACCAGCTCTCAGAGCAGGGCATGTCAGAGTCAGCTGGGAGAGACGGAGCAAAGATGTATCCCCAGCCCTCACCCCAGCACCCCTCCAGATGTCCCCAGCAACACTGTCCTGGGCTCCAGGCCATAGGCTTTGGGGACCTTTCCAAAGGCTGCTGAGAACTGCCCCTGCCCATGGCATTCTGAAGCAATGGATCTGCCAATGAAAAGATTAACAGTCATGTCTGGGCGAGCGAGAACAAGGCTTCCCGATTCTTAGAAATGAAATTCCCATATGAAGCAAAGGGACCCCGATCCCTTTACATACTGTGCTTGGCAGCCTTCCTTCTGTGGAACACTGGCTTGGAGGGAACGGAGGGCACGGAGGGAAAGGGCTTGACAGGCCATTGCAAAATGTGAGGAAGACAGTGCCACAGGGGGGCTGTGGGCCAACTTCTGGGTCCAAGGAAGAGTCAGGCAAGGACATGTTGTTGCACTAAGCCGAACAGCTGGGAAAAACTCTGATCCTGGACACCAGGGGTCCAGAGCTGGGGTGGGAACTGGAAATAGAAGAGTGTTGCGCTCCCAAGCATACGTGCATCTGTGTGTGTGTGTGTGTGTGTGTGTGTGTGTGTGTGTGTGTGTGTGTGTGTGTGTGCATGTGTCCACAGCCTCACAACAGCATGTTCTCAGAAGGCGAATTTGCAAATGAAGAAAGAGCCTTTGAGCATACAGGGTCATGGGTGGTGGAGGGTAAGGTGAGGGCTGTGAGCCCACCCTCAGGAACTCTCTATGGTCAATGGGTTTCCCTGAGGAAGAGGCTTAATTAAAAGAAGCCACACTGTCCTGGGACCGCCAGCAATATCTTTCCTGCTCCCCATAGAAAGAGCAGATCCAGCTGAGGGGCAGAACCTCTGAGAGGCCAGAGCCAATCAGGTCAGGCAAACCCTACCTCCATCTAAGTAGAGAGAAAGAGCAGACACTCCTCCACCCTCCTCTCTCTACCTTAGAGTAAGGTGGACCCAGCTCACAGAGTTCTATCTACTTGGAAAGTAATTTGACCTTGACTTCCCCATTCAGAATTCTCCCCTAGTCCCCTTGCTGGGTCCAGAACCTGTGGCATCCCTAACCTAGCGGCTGTGTGCGGTGTGAAAAGCTGGGTTAAGTCTGGGAGCTCAGGGTCCTACCTACAAGGAAAGCCCTGCGGAGAACAACCCCACTCCCCACGCTCCACTCCGTGGTCTGCTTCACCTTCCTTCCAGTCCATGGCTCTGTGGCAGCAAAGGGCAGCGTGGGAGCTGGGGGAAGGAATCACAGTGGTGGGAGGGAGCCAAGCCTCCTCCAGAGGCTGAGGTGGGGGTGGGGGGAGCACTGGCTGGTTTCCAGCTACCCCCACTTTGTCCCAGTCTGAAAAAGAACTCTCTGTTCTCCTGCAGCATTGAAGAACCAGAGAGAGGGCCTTGTGCTAAGGGAGGGAGGGGAGGCCAGAGGGGGAGAGAGGGGTCCCCACTTCCTCTTTCTTTCTTCCCTGGGCAGCCACTGGCCCCAAATCTCTGCAGGCTCCTGGCCATGGAGTCTGAGGTCCTTGCCAGGACAGGAGGAGGGGGGAAGGGCAGCTTTGCACTTGTGGGAGAACAGGGTGGGAGCTGGGAAGAGAAAGGGCCACATGGAGTTATTTAGCTCAGCCACAACTCTGACACACCGACATGTAAGGGCCAGCACATGTATTTGTTTGTTTGAGACAGGATCTTACTATGTAGCCCAGGCTGGACTCCAACTTCCAATTTGCCTGCCTCTACCTCCATCGGTATTATGGGATACAGATGTACACATCACCAGTCCCGGCTCCCTAAGTGGCATTTGACTCTCATTTTAACGTCTCCTATTTAATATCAAATGTGCAGAGGCTTCCCTGGGCTCTGCTGTTCGGCCTCTACCCCAAGCCTCCTACCTCTCGGGCCCCCAAGGACCACACTGAAGTCTATCCAGATGCTTTCTCAAATTCAATCCCTTGGTGGCTTCCTATCCTCTCATCAGCCAGCCTCACCAAGCGTGGTAGAGGGCGAAACATTTCAATTTACCCAACTTAATGAAGCCTCTTGCATCCCCCGGGGAAGGGAGAGGTAGAAATACTTCTGAGCTCTTCTCAACTCCTTTGGATGACCATTTCAGCTTCCCCCAAGATGCTTGGCCTTCAGAAGCTCAAGACCAGATTGCATCATGGGTATTTCAGATAGAGACGAAAGCATGACGGGTCGGTCTTCTTTTCTAAATGGAGCGTGTCTGAGTCACACAGTCTCCAAGAGCACTGCATCCTGAAACAAGTGCCCACCTTGTATTGTATGTCCCATGCCCAGCATTGCTCCGGATTTCACTGGACAGAATTCTATTACTCAGGGTGTTAAGCTAAAGATTCCTTATGATCACAGCAGCTGCCATAACCCCCAGATGGCTCTGATGCTATTCTGGAGTACCAAGGACTCAGAGGACCACAGCCACATGCTGGTGAAATGGCAGGTCCATACTGATCTGCATTTGCCCCTAGAACATACACTCACTACGAGAGTGTCAGCCCCGCCCACTGGGAGATGGTGCTGAAACAATGTATCACTCTAAGGATGTGGGATGCCGATGCGGAGGGAGGGTGTCCATGGGTGGAAGATTCATGAGAACTTCCTCTACTTTCCACTCACCTTTGCTGTTAGCCGAAAAGCTGCTTAAAAAAAATACCCGACTAAAAACAAAAACACCCCCCAAATACATAATCTTGAAAAACAAAATAAACAAGCAACCCCCTCACCCCCACTGACTCTCCTTTCTACCAGGTATTCGTTCATTCTTTATGGAAAACACAAATCATAACCACAGCATCAAAACCCACTCCTAAAAGCTCAGTGTAGCCTTTAAGGCCCATAGAAGAGCCGGAGGGACCAGCTATCCCCAGTCTCCTGAGGGAGGTGGAGGGACACGGAGAGAGACGATGGTATTTTGTCCACTAACCATAACACCAGGCCTTTCCTAGCCCCTGCTTAACCCCTTGCTCCAAGGCTGTCTCCATTTGAATGAAGAATCCTCACCTTCTCCCCAAAGAAACTTCCATGTGATCCTGAAAACCTACAGTGGCCCTGAAAAGAAGGGCAAACAGGGGCCTCAGAAGATTACTCTTAAAAACATTGAGCTGACCTGGACAGATCCCCAAGGCTGACCCTGACTTATATGACTTCTGTCTCTATTTACTCTCATATATATTTCTTGACAGAGGGAACTCAGTTATGCTTTGAAGTTGCCTCTGTCCCATCCCGGGCAAGCCTGCCCAGCAGGCTGGTGAGGGTTCCCAGAATACCTTGGGCTCCCATTTTACAAACATACTTGAATCTGTCACTCATAGCTTCTCAGCCCATCATCTCTACCTAGTCCATTTCCACCACCAAGCCTGCTTCTTCTCGTGCCTTGCTGGGACTTTTAACTCTACCCAGTCCTTCTCTCTAAAGACAGACCTCCCTACAGGATACCCCACCCATCAACACAACCCTCTCCCCACCCAGAGTCCCCTCAAATCACATAGGATGATCTTTTTCAAAATGTGTGCTGCTTCTAATGGTATGACACCCTGGATGGCTGGTGTGAACAGGCTCCCCCCAGTCTCCCTGATTATCTGTGCCCTCCCTTTCTTTTGCAGGCAGGGCGTGAGTACTCGCCTGCCGCCACCACTGCGGAGAATGGGGGTGGCAAGAAGAAACAGAAAGAGAAGGAGCTCGATGAGCTGAAGAAGGAGGTTGCCATGGTGAGGACCACAGTGCTTTCAGATCACAGGGCTATGATATGGAGCAGCAGCCCTGCTCTGGTAGTCACACACCAGCAGCCATGAGCACCCAAAGGAGCTCTGTACCCAGGCCCGTGCTCCCCACGTAACCCTGTGCCCAGAAGTGTGCCTAGCTCCTTTCCAAAACTGTCTCCATTTCCCCTTCCCCAGGATGACCACAAGCTGTCCTTGGATGAGCTGGGCCGAAAATACCAAGTGGATCTGTCCAAGGTGAGTGGAGCCACGAGGTGAGAGAGGCAGGCAGCTTCAGGAGGGAAATCCCCAAAACTAGAACACAATGCTCTTTGCAAGTGAGGGAAGCAGCCCAGAGAGGAGAGACTTACCTACGGTCATGGGATTAGTTGGTGGCAAGGCCAGAAGTAGACTTTGGACCCCTGCTTCCCCCTCTTTCCCCATGCATCTGGAATCTAGAATTCCTTAGAACCCAGGGCCCCAGACCCTGGCACGGCTCTGTGCTCCTCCTCAAGCAACTGCTCTCAGAGATGACAGGCACGGACCAGCAAGGTGACTCATCCCTGTTGTTATAGTACTTGCTGGCTCCTGCTACATCATTGGCTCTGTAATAAGATGCAGTGGAGACATTTCTTTAATCCTCACCATAGCTCTGTCAGGCACTGTCAGCCCGCTTAGTAAAGCAAGGAGACTCAGGAAGGGAGAATGACTTGCTGGATCTGTACCCAGGCCCATGCTCTCCCTGCCTCCAAATGTGCTCAGTTTCCTTTCCCAAAGTGCCTCCATTTCTCCTTCCCCAGATGACCACAAGCTGTCCTTGGATGAGCTGGATTATATAACAAATGCAAGCCACACATCAGATTGCCGAGCTCATCCTTAAGAATTTTTAAAAATTGTTTCTCAAAGCTAGGTGTTCTGGTGCACACCTATTACCCCAACTACTTAGGAGACCAAGCAGGGAAGATTGCAAGTTCAAGGCTGGGGCAGACAACTTAAGAGTCCCTGTCATAAAATCGAAGAGGGCTCCGGATGTAGTAAAATGGTAGGGTGCTGTGTAGCTCGTGTGATGCCCTAAATTCAACCCTTAGTGTAAAAAGTTATCTTCCAAGGGCTATGGTGGTCAACTGTAGTCTTAGGTACTTAGGAGGCTAAAACAGAAGGAACACTTGAGTCCAAGAGCTCAAGACCATGGTAGACAAGCTATTGAGATCATGGCTCAAACAAAAACATTGTTCAAGCTAGCGGCAAGTCCAAGGCCAGTTTGGGCTATAAAGTAACTTCCAAGCTAGAACAATACCTTGTCTCAAAAAAACAAAAGATACAAAATTTTATGGTCAATATCCTTGACCCACTCCTTTCTGTCTCTTTGCTTAAACTGCTATGCTCCCTTCTTTAACCTTACTTTATTTTCTGTGACACGTTTTCCACTCTCTGGCAACATTGTATAGTTGTCACTGTGGTTTCCTCTTTAGATTGTGGGTGGGTACTTTGTTGATCTTGCTTGTCTGGAGAGCCTTCCAGTGCCAGGCATGCAGTTGAAGCTCAAGGCTCACACGTAAAGTCGGTGAATGTGCGACATGAAGATCAGTAACACATGGTTCCTGCTCGAAGTCAGTAGCAAACATTTCAAAGACAAAACCATACAAACAGAATTCCAGGGCAATATAGTAAGCACCCCTCTAGAATCAAACATGGAAGATTACCTGGATCCAGAAAGAGGCCTTTAATCTAGTGAACCTGGCTAGGCTTTCTTTAAAACGTAATAGGTGGTTGCCAAAACTGCGTGACACTCAGGGTCAAAGCTGTGGGGCTTTTTCCGGAGCCCTGGAGAAAGGAAGGATCTGCAGGAAGAAAGGAGGGTGGTCAGACAAGGAATCTTTCCGGTGTGCTTATGCATGCTGTCCCAACAAAAACATCTTTCAACCCAAGAATAACCAAGGTGGAGCCACAGTGGGAGTCCATTTTAGCCTTCATGGCCCTGGTCTCATTATGGACACCAGTTTCTCTGTGTGGTCCCTGGTGATGGTCCCACCCCTTCCGACCAAGGAAGATGTTTCTCCCTCCAGCGGAATATCATTCTCCAAGATGCCCAGAGGTGTGATGAGGGTTGGGTTTGTTTCTTATGACCACCCCTACACCTTTCCTCACTCCCCAGGGCCTCACCAACCAGCGAGCTCAGGATATTCTGGCTAGAGACGGACCCAATGCCCTCACTCCACCCCCTACAACTCCTGAGTGGGTCAAGTTCTGTCGTCAGCTTTTTGGGGGCTTCTCTATCCTGCTGTGGATTGGGGCACTTCTCTGCTTCTTAGCCTATGGTATCCTGGCCGCCATGGAGGACGAACCATCCAACGACAATGTGAGCCCAGCACCTGACCCCTGGATTGGTTCACGGCCCTGCCCCCCCTCAATCCCAAATAAGGTGATGGGAGGGTCCAGAAAACAAGATTGCTGGCCCAGTACCTCAGGCTGAAGAGAATTGAGGCTTCTGTACAGACCCATGAGGCACCCTCCAACACATGTGGTCAGCAATGAGAGAGACAGTCCGCCATATTCCTTCCACTAATAGGCTGGTCTGTATCCCTGGGTCGTCACTCCTAGAAAAGCCAGAGCCATAGGAACTCCCTTCTTTGTCCCTTTCATGCTAGGAATTGTGGGTTAGAAGACTAGGGGTGCTCATCCCAAATGTCACCCACCCCTGGAGGTGACAAATGGCAGGTCTTTCAAACTCGCTCTCTCCTTACCAGTTATATCTAGGTATCGTGCTAGCAGCTGTAGTTATCGTCACTGGCTGCTTCTCCTACTACCAGGAAGCCAAAAGCTCCAAGATTATGGACTCCTTCAAGAACATGGTGCCTCAGGTAGATGGCAGGGACTGGCTCCATCCAAGTTGGGACATAAGGTTTCTGAGATGGTCCATCTCTTTCTGTCTTGTGGTCTGAGGCGGGCAGAAATACCCTTGTCAGCTCTCCGTGCCAGAACCCAGTTTTGTTGCTATGAGATGTGGGGGTTTCTTCTTGGAGAGTAAAGGTAGAAATGAACAATTTGTGACAGGCTCTTGGCCTTTCCACAGCAAGCTCTGGTCATCCGAGAGGGAGAGAAGATGCAGATCAATGCAGAGGAGGTGGTCGTGGGAGACCTGGTGGAAGTGAAGGGTGGAGACCGTGTCCCCGCTGACCTCCGGATCATCTCTTCCCACGGTTGCAAGGTGAGGAGGTCACCTGGAGCAAGGGGTTGAGTCTGTACAGTTAAGAGAGGTCCACGTGAAAGTTTAAAAGTTAAAAAAAGGGGCTGGAGAGATGGCTCAGAGGTTAGGAGCACTGGCTGCTCTTCCAGAGGTCCTGAGTTCAATTCCCAGCAACCACATGGTGGTGGAAACTGATGCCCTCTTCTGGTGTGTGTAAAGACAGCTACAGTGCACTTGTATACATAAAATAAATAAATAAATAAATAAATAAGCAAATCTTTTTAAAAAAAAGTTAAAAAAAAACCCCAATTGCAAACATCAAGGTCTTCCAGCATATGATGGCTACATGCTACCTCTATGTATCTATTAGGAATTCTCTATGTCCTGGGATTTCTTTGACCTGGCCACTTTATAGCTATTCTATATTGAATACCATTTCCATGATAGAAGCCTTTACCTACACTATCTAATTTCACTCTGAGAGATTCCAGGCCAGCCTGGGCTACAGAGACCCCTTCCTAATAAATAAAATTTAAGGAAAGAAAGGTGAAGAAGTTGGATGTGATGGATCACACCTACGATCTCAACCCTCCACAGGCGGAGGGTAGAGTCAGGAAGATGGAGATTGGTTCAAGGTCCACCCAGCCTGGCTACATAGGTGTCTGGGAAAAGGGGACATAATTACAAAGGCTGCTATCTGTTGCAGCCCGATAACCCTGGGAGGCAGCATTTTCACAGACAGCCTTGGTGGTGTCTCTTGAGTTGTGCAATGCAGTGACCCTGCTAACATCCCCCCACTTTACAGGTGAACAAACAAAGGCCTTGTGGGTTAAGTAAATAACTCAAAGACATTTAAAAAAAAAAAGGCAGGAAGACTCAGTCATCCATACCCAAGTCGGGGTGATAGCTGAGTAATGTCATAAATATGTGATGAGGGCAAGTGTAATTTTGTCCCTCTTGTCATGAAGATTGAGGGGAGCTGAACCTGGCTCAGGAGGCAGCTGTGTGCACAAAGTGCTGCCGCCAGTTTAATGACCTCACATCTCCCTCCTCAGGTGGATAACTCATCCCTGACAGGGGAGTCGGAGCCCCAGACCCGGTCCCCTGAGTTCACCCATGAGAATCCCTTGGAGACCCGCAATATCTGTTTCTTCTCTACCAACTGCGTGGAAGGTGAGGAGCTAGCCTCCCGAGAAAACTCCTCATTCCAGCGCAGCACAGGGAAGGGGCTGACTCCTGAAACTGTACTTATTTGGCTAAAGCCCCATATAAAGGTTGAGGGGACAGGGCCCTGAATGTTGCTATAGTCATCTTTGGAGAGCAGGGCATTGGCCAAGGGCAGACTGACTCTGCTGGAAGTCACCTCTCTACAAGAAGCTCTCAGTTCTGTTGATCTCCAGACTGAAAGCCTTCTACAAATCCCTCAGATGGTGAGTCAAGATGCCCCCTCACCCAACTGTTAGGAGCATGGAGGTCAAGTGAGGTCTTCTAGTTGGTGGTTCTGGACCAGCCAGTGAGCTGAGTCAGGGCCGACTCTGGGAAGGAATCCAGGGGTAAGAGATGGTAGGAGAGAGAGGTGTGCCTGGACCACAGAGGTGATAAGGAATACCCTCTTGCATTCCAGGCCTTCCCTGGCCCTCCTTCTCCTCAATACATTGGTTCTTTGGGCTTATTTCCTTCCGTCAGAGAATCGGAATTACAATAAAAGTCACTACACATTAAATTTCCTAAATGTTTAATGTGCTGCGATTCTGATTTGTCATGCCTTTCCCATAACTGAAGGCATTTGAAAGGTCAGATAAGGTATCCTTATTGCTTATGCAGCGACTAGCTCTGAAGGGAGGACAAGGAAAGAATGCAAGTCACATCCACGCCAGCTGTGTGGCAGGCGATAGTTACAGCCCACTTGACTACTGACTCCTAAGTAGGAGTTCCGATGGCATCTGAACCCAGATTTGGCTGACTTCAACATGCATGCTGTCCCCAGGGTACCACACTTCCTTTCCCAAAGACCCTTATAATGTCACATATTTTAGATAATCACAAGATTATTTTATAGATTATAAATATATAGAATAAATACGTAGATATAAATATGTAGGCTAAAAGGTTATTTTAGTGAGAAGGTCTTAGTTTTTCTAATTGAAAAATCTTTCATAAGTGTGTGTGTGTGTGTGTGTCTGTGTGTGTGTCTGTGTAAGTGAGCACACTCACGTCACAGTGTACATGTGGAGGACCTGCAGAACTTGGTTCCAACCTGGGTCATCAGGTTTGGCAGGTAGAAGCCCTAACACACTGAACCATCTTTCTGGCCCAAGAAAATCTTAAAAACCAATAAGTAATTTACTTCTGTTTGTAATATGCTTTGGAAAAATATACCTAGTATAAAATTGATTTGCTGAAATGTTGTGAGCAATTTTTATTTCATTTATTGAATCTCTTCAATTTGAACTTCAGTAATACTTGCAAGATGTCTCCTCAGGCTCAAATATAAAAGAAAACAATTCGCCACTGTATTAAACCTAAGAATGGTGGTCTAGGCAGGGAGGTCCATGCCCTGTTTACTAAAAGTGGCCTCCAGGGTTCGAACCTTTGACTCATTTACTTTGTGATGGTTTTGTTTCCTTAGAAAGCGTGAGGAGATGTCAGTCACCGGCGAGTCCGGGGCACTCATCCTCTGCTCTTTTCTTCATGGCAGGCACTGCCAGGGGCATTGTGATCGCCACAGGTGACCGGACGGTGATGGGCCGCATAGCCACTCTTGCCTCTGGCCTAGAGGTGGGACAGACGCCGATAGCCATGGAGATCGAGCATTTCATTCAGCTGATCACGGGGGTGGCCGTGTTCCTGGGGGTCTCCTTCTTCGTTCTGTCGCTCATCCTGGGCTACAGCTGGCTGGAGGCTGTCATCTTCCTCATCGGCATCATCGTAGCCAACGTCCCCGAAGGGCTCTTGGCCACTGTTACTGTGAGTGGGTGAGGCTGATGCCTTCAGTGTCTCTGGCCTTCTCCCTATTCGATGCAGACAGTGGCTTATTGCTTCTCAGCAATGTTCTTCTCTTCAGGTCCCTGCAGTCACATCGCGGACGCTGTACACAGAAATGGTTCAGGGCACGCCTCGGAGTCTTAAGATGAAAACTTGGGGGTTGAGCTGTAGCTGAGCATTTGATTTCTCTTTGGGGGCTTGTCACGGCCGTGTCCCTCACCATCTGTGCGCTTGTCTCCCAATGCAGTCTGGGGTTCATCCTGTCTCGTGTGCTATAAAGACTCTTTCAAAGGTCACCGGTGACTAACTAGCAAATCCACTGACATTTCTCGGTTCTCATCCTTAACTCTGCTGCTGAAATGAATACTTCTGTCCCACCTTCTTGTCCTCTGTCCTTCATCAGCCGCTGTGATGTGTCACCACCCTGGTTCTCCCGTCCTCTGCCCTCACAGCAGCTCAGTGGCTGTCAAGCCCCAGCCTCTCCTTTCTTCCTTGCTGCCCTCAGAGAAACCCATTTTCTTCCACAGTTTCTGTTGTCCCTTCCATGTGGGTGGTTGTCACATCTCTGTATCTGTCCTGGAGTCAGTTATCGTCAACTTTCTTCCAGACATTTACCACTGATATCCCTAAGAACCTATTTAACACGCCTAAAGTTGACCTGCCACTGTTTCTTGCTAGGTCCCACACAATCTTTTGAGTGGAATTAATGGAAAAGGATTAGAGCTTCAGAATGGGGAAAGTCATAGACAGCTGTCACTCTCGATTTGGCCACTCTAATTCTCCTCTCTGTGTCTCAGGTGTGCCTGACGCTGACAGCCAAGCGCATGGCTCGCAAGAACTGCCTGGTGAAGAACCTGGAGGCGGTGGAGACGCTGGGCTCCACGTCCACCATCTGCTCGGACAAGACGGGCACCCTCACCCAGAACCGCATGACGGTGGCTCACATGTGGTTTGACAACCAGATCCATGAGGCTGACACCACTGAAGATCAGTCTGGTGATTGGGTGCTCCGGAAAGGGTGAAGGGAAGTGGATGGTCCTGAGGGCCCTCGCGGAAGAGGGAGACCAGGGTGTGAAAACTCTCTAATGGAGAGCCAAGCTTCTCCCTCCTTTCTTGCCAGGGGCCACTTTTGACAAGCGGTCCCCGACGTGGACAGCCCTGTCTCGGATCGCTGGTCTCTGCAATCGTGCCGTCTTCAAGGCTGGGCAGGAGAACATCTCCGTGTCTAAGGTAGGGGGCCAGCCAGAGAGTGCAGATGTGTTAGAGGGATGTTTCCCAAGTCCCCTTGCAGATACCCAGCTTTCCTCTCACATCCCCTAGCTGCCTTGGTGACCTCAACTGGTGCTCTGTCTCCTCCATCCTCCATTCCCTCCCCTCCCCCACCCTGACACTGAACTCCCTCTTCTTCTGGCAGCGGGACACAGCCGGTGACGCCTCTGAGTCAGCTCTGCTCAAGTGCATCGAGTTGTCCTGTGGCTCAGTGAGGAAGATGAGGGACAGGAATCCCAAGGTGGCAGAAATTCCCTTCAACTCTACCAACAAATATCAGGTCTGGCTGGGCTCCTGGGACAGAGCGAGAAAATGGGGGACGAAAGCGGGGAGAGTGGGTGAACAGAGACTCAATAGCGGAAAGAAGGGACGGGGTATGTCTGAGGGACATGCTCTCCCACCTCAGTCCTAGCTGGCCCGACCGCATCACTCTCTAACAGGCAAACCTTACCTCACACAGCTTAGCACCTTCTCTTCTTCACATAGACCCCATCTACAGGCCATGGTCCTTCAACACTGCCATCCGCATGACTAACGCGCACTTCCGTAACGCTGCACTCCTCAGCCTTTAGACACATCTTCTTTGTGCCAAGAATAGCCTCAGGTCTATTCTGCATGCACCATGGAGGGAAAGTCCCCCTGTCATTGGAGACTAGGGGACGCTAGTGAAAGCCATCCTCCCCCTAGCACAGCGCCTATCCCAGCTGATCCTAATGACTATTTGTTGAATGAGTCACTGTTCTACGGAAGTGACTCCATAGAACACCATGGATTTTAAGACTCTGGATGATAAGCAAATACCCCACACACACACACACACACAGAGTTTCTCCTTTGTTGACAGTCTTTGATGGATGAGAGTTATGTTATTAAGGAAGGTTTCCTTCAAAGCAGCTGCTATCCGACCCTGGGCTAAGCAACAGAGCCACCAAGGTTATATGGCTCCCCCTGGTAACTGCCTTTCTCTTCTCCAGCTTTCCATCCATGAGAGGGAAGACAGCCCCCAGAGCCATGTGCTGGTGATGAAAGGTGCCCCGGAGCGCATCCTGGACCGATGCTCTACCATCCTGGTACAGGGCAAGGAGATCCCTCTTGACAAGGAGATGCAAGATGCCTTTCAAAACGCCTACATGGAGCTGGGAGGACTCGGGGAGCGAGTGCTGGGTGAGGAGGCAGAAGGAGGAGCAGGGCTGAGAAGGTGGAGCCTGGTGGTGTCTCCAGCCTTGGTGGTGTCTCTAGCCTTGGTGGTGTCTCTAGCCTTGGTGGTGTCTCTAGCCTTGGTGGTGTCTCTAGTTGCCAGGCAGCCATTCACTCTGCTGCTCTCACTCCTCCCTCTTGCTCCTCCTCAGGCTTCTGTCAGCTGAACCTGCCTTCTGGAAAGTTCCCTCGGGGCTTCAAATTTGACACGGATGAGCTGAACTTTCCCACAGAGAAGCTCTGCTTTGTGGGGCTCATGTCTATGATTGATCCCCCCAGAGCAGCTGTGCCAGATGCTGTGGGCAAGTGCAGAAGTGCGGGCATCAAGGTACTGGCCTCCTTCCTACACACACACACACACACACACACACACACACACACACACCCGTGTCCTTGTATGCCTGGTGCCAGAGGTCAAGCGACTGCAGCTGCTGTGTCCTGAGGAGACACAGGCTCCTGGTGGCCTCCTTCCCACTGACCCAGAGGAGTTATCCATCTGCAGGGAGAGGCGCATGCCTGACAAGAGCGCTCATTTCTGTCTTTTGCGCATGCCTAGCATCTAGCTCAGCTCACTGCCCCATCTGCATGGGCCCCCTCCCTCCCCACCTCATTCAAAGCACCAGTCAACACTCCTGGCATGGATACTTAGTTATCTGACTGCCCCATTACTGCTCAGTCTGTCCATTTGGAATGGGACTAGTAAGCTCTTGTCTACCCCAATGGGCTCCTCTCAGCACTTCATATTCTCCTCTCTCACCCACGATCCCCCCTCTTCTGCCACTGAATCCTTGTCCAAGTGCAGTCAGTCATTTATCACCGACTACTCTCTTCTATTCTATTTGTTTGGTTTTACTGCTTTCCGATATTCATCAGGCATCTTTGACATCCTCTTTCTCTGGTCACCAATTCTGGTCCCATCACTGTTACAATTTTTTTTTAAACAATGCAACTCAGCCTGCCCCCCAAAAGCAAAGTCTCGGTATCCCACAGAGGATACAAAGATGAGTAGAAACTGAGCTCAAGATCTCTCTGGGTGGGGGACAGATGCTTCTAAGCACATCACAGAACAGTCACAATTGGTTAGATGCCCAATAGTAAGTCATTTTAACTTTTTACATGCCTCAGACACTACTCTTAAGCACTGGGCATGGCTGTCTTCTGAGTAAGCACCAGCATCTCCCTGTCACAGAGAGAGAAATTGAGGCACAGAGTAGCAAGCCCGAGACCACCTAGCTAGTAAGTTACTAAGTCAGAATTTGAAACTAGGCAGTCTGTTTCTTTTTGTTTTTTTTGTTTTTTTGTTTTTTTAGGCAGTCTGTTTCTTAACCATCACACCAGGAAGACTCAGTGCTGTGTGTGTGTGTGTGTGTGTGTGTGTGTGTGTGTGTGTGTGTGTGTGTGTGTTGAATACAATTAGAACTCAGTATGGAAAATAGGCATTATTACCCCCACTGAAAAACAAACACAGAGAAACTCAGAGTTGGTAAATAGCTTGCCCGAAATAGAAATGTCGTAAGAGGTGAGATGGGAATAGGATGCCCAGTTGGCTTGTCTGGGAGCCATCCTCCTTCTGCCCAGTCAGGTGCCTCTCGGCATGATGAGAAATGGCACAGCGGCTGGGCAAGGGCTCTGTGGAAAACCAACTGGGAACTGTTAATTCCGCCTCAGAGAACCAGACAGGGATTAGCAGAGGGGATGATATTTGACCTGGGCCTTGAAGGCTGATGAAGATTCAGTAGGCTCGAAAGGAAGGGGAGCAAGAACAGTATGTACCCAGATGTGCCCACACTCTCAGGGGTGTGCAGGTCAGCAGGGGGAGAGACGATGGGGGACTCCTGGGAATTAGGACTGAGACACTGGGTCAGGGCCAGTTGGAAGGATTTCCTTTAAATGCCAGACTTGTGTGCCACAGAAGGCCATAGATGTCACAGAGATAGCTTGAAGGAGGACGAACTAGATTTGGGCAAGAGCTGAAGTCAGGGAAACAGGGAGACAGATTAAGACAGATTGAAGATGTACAGTAGCCCAGGCCAAGATGAGGATCTGAACACGACAGCGAGACAGGGAAAGGAGACACAGAGTTGCATTTGAGAAGCATTTTGAGAAGTTGGTGAGCATGAGGTGCAAAGCTATGGGAGAGAACGGGACAGAATGGGTAGAACAGATGGTTCTAAGAGGAGGGAGGAGCCGGAGGGTGAGCTGGGAGAACTGAGTATCTCAGCTTGGACCTTAAGCTTGAAGCATTTCTAAGGGGTGGGGAGGGGGAATGAGCATCTAGAGACAGGAATATAGTTTAGAGTTCAAGAAAGGAGGTCAGGACTGGAGATTTAAATCTCATTAGCACATGAGTAGAGACTAAAGGTTTATTAGAGTATTTTATTACACTGTTCAGGAAGCAAACAGGAGTCAAGGAGTGAGACCCTAGGTCCACCGACATTTCTGAGGAAGTGGAGAAAGAGAAGGGAGGGTGATGGGGCAGTAAAATGCAGCTAACATTTATTGTCTACATAAAGCCAGCCTGGGATGATTGTGGACCACCCCCTCCATTGTGCTGAAACAGAAAACTGGCTCCTCTAAGTTCCAACAGCTGGGAAATGCTCCTGTCCCAAGCCAGGACTTGCTCCATTCTGCCACCCTGAGGAAGCTGAGTGAGCACGCAATAGAATGGGGGATACAACTGGGGCAGAGACGAAGGAGGTGCAGAAACCAAGAGAGTGAAGGGTTTCGATGTATTAGGGAGTCAAGGACAATGAGGTTTGAAGAGACTCTTGTTTTTCAGTAGGAAGGTACTTTGGGGGTAGTTTCAGGTTAATAATAGGGGGTGGGAGAGAAGGCAGTGGGGCCTGAAGATGTGTGTCTTGCTTCAGATCTGTGGGACTTCTACAAGCCCACATATGCAAATCTGTCCTCTTCTAGCTTGGCTCACTTTATGCTGATAATAGCCTCTTTCCAGGCATACGCCCTTCTCATCCCACTCCATGTATTGTGCAACAGTAAGAAAACATTAATTATCCCGGCGAAGGCACGCCTTGCCTCCCCCCACACTATGCAGGACAGTTGGAAGCAGACGAGCGTGTCAGCGGTTGGACACTGTCGCCATCTTAGCCCTGCTCTACTCACTGCACTGCTGCAGTGACCGCTGGAGACACTGGGGAAACCAAACCTTTTTTGGTAGCGAGGTAGCTCAACCGTTATGAGCACTCACTGACAGTTCTTTCAGAGGACCCTCTTCTGGCCTCCAAGGGCACCAGGCACGTACATAGTACACAGACATACAGACGGACAAAACACCTCTATACACATAAAGTAATAGAAGAAGGAAGAGGAGGAAGGAAGCTGATAAAAAGGAGCGCCTGGCCAGCTCTGACTGTCTCATATCCACGTAGCCAAACTCCTGAAGCAGCCTCCCAGACAACTCAGGCAGGACCCTCACTGTACACACATAATCCCAGCACTTGACAGTCGTGGGCAAGAGGATCCTGGGAGTCTGAGGCTGGTGTGGGCTGCATACCTCAAGATCTTGTCCTACAGAGACTGGAGGAGAGAGAGGGGATGGGGAACATAGAGTAAGCAAGCAAGTGACAGACAGACAGACAGACAGGGTTGGGGAAGAACACAGACTCTCCTCTGCCAAGGGACCGTCATTAACCTGTCAATCTGCCATAGATGGTTTTTTTTTTTTTTTTTTTTTTGGCTGTCCCTCTGAACCCAGTTTGTTCTTTCTCTTGCCCTTACTGCCAAACACACACACACACACACACACACACACACACACACACACACACACACACACCCCTAGTAGTTTATCTTGACATAATTTGGAGAGAGGAATGGGGAGGGAGAAACCAACATAGCTTTCTCTTTCTGCCTTCTCCTTCCTATCAGGTGATCATGGTGACTGGGGATCACCCTATCACAGCCAAGGCCATTGCCAAAGGTGTGGGCATCATATCAGAGGGTAACGAGACTGTGGAAGACATTGCAGCCAGGCTCAACATTCCTGTCAGCCAAGTCAATCCCAGGTGAGGCCATTACAAAGACCCCATCGCTGGCCAACACATCACCTCCCAGGGAGGCCCGGGGTGTCCCTTGAGCATCTCTGGGACCCGTAGACTAAGGTTTTTCCTTTAACAGCCCAACAGCTGGTTCCTCAGACAAGCTTGTGCTCAGGCTGTGTCACCTTGGAAACATCTTGCAGCCCTGAACTTCCATTTTCTCAGTTATGAGATTAAGATGCTGTCCACACTGCAGGGTTGCTATAGGGATAGGTCCTGCCTAGCAAACAGGGCCTTATGCTTGCATGGGTAGGATGTCTCCAATCAGAGAAATAGCAGGACTCGGCTTCACAGAAGGGAGCACAGAAGCAAGATGGAGTCCCACCTCCCGGGAAACTCAGGCACACAGCGGGCAGGGAGGGGGAACAGGACCGGCCTGAGCGTAGATGGTCAGATATTTTGCCCCTACCCTCCAGAGAAGCCAAGGCTTGTGTAGTGCACGGCTCAGACCTGAAGGACATGACGTCAGAGCAGCTGGATGAGATCCTCAGGGACCACACGGAGATCGTGTTTGCCCGGACCTCCCCTCAGCAGAAGCTCATCATTGTGGAGGGCTGTCAGAGGCAGGTGAGCAAGACAGCAAGAGGCAGAGACAGGGCAAAGTCAGGAGCCAGACAGACGAGGACTCTTCTCAAGGACCTCTGGTGTCTTCCCCATGCCAGGGAGCCATCGTGGCAGTGACTGGTGACGGGGTGAACGACTCCCCCGCGCTGAAGAAGGCTGACATCGGCATTGCCATGGGCATCTCTGGCTCTGATGTCTCTAAGCAGGCGGCTGACATGATCCTTCTCGACGACAACTTTGCCTCCATTGTGACGGGCGTGGAGGAGGGTGAGAAAGCGGTGTGGGCTGTGTGACATCCAGGATGTCTGAAGCCAGACCTTCTGCTTCCTCTGACTTTCACTCTAAGACTCCAGGCTGCTTCGGGTTTTAAACCTTCCTCTTAGAAAATCGAGCAGCCAGCCACAGTCCAGGGGCTGGGGTGGGGAGGGTCCCTCTCATCTCCCTGATGCCCTCAGAACCTCTCCACAGGGCGCCTGATCTTTGACAACCTGAAGAAGTCCATCGCGTACACCCTGACCAGCAACATCCCTGAGATCACCCCCTTCCTGCTGTTCATCATTGCCAACATCCCCCTCCCCCTGGGCACCGTGACCATCCTGTGCATCGACCTGGGCACAGACATGGTGAGGACAGAGGGCGGAGTCGAGCCAGACCAGGCAGTCCCACAGAATAGGGGTGGGGTGAGCAGCACCAGGGCATCTGACCAGACCCTGACCAGTAGACAGCAGATCTTCACAGGCCTGGAGGGAAATAGGAAGTTCCTCTCCACCACACTGCAGTACCGGGGATTGAACCCAAGACTCACTCAATGCTAGACAAGCACCCCTAAGCTATGTCCCTCGTGATAACAGGATCTTAAATACCAGTGTACTGATTTCTGTTGGCGCTTCACTGAGCGGTTTCACAGAGCTCTTCAGATACCTTCTCCTCCCCATGTCCCGTGTGTACAGGTTCCTGCCATCTCATTAGCATACGAAGCGGCTGAGAGCGACATCATGAAGAGGCAGCCACGGAACTCCCAGACGGACAAGCTGGTGAACGAGAGGCTTATCAGCATGGCTTACGGACAGATCGGTGCGCCAGGGCTTGGGAGGGTAAACCCCATCACCACCACCACCAAAGGCTGCTTCTAGTTCCTGAGAGAGATGAGTGACGTTTCAGGAAAGAGTCCGGCTCCACCTCTGTCCCCAAGGGATGTCCCTTTCCCTCTCCTTTCTCTACTCAGGTCCTACCTTTTGCTTACACTACTTCCAGGCATGATCCAGGCTCTGGGCGGCTTCTTCACCTACTTTGTAATACTGGCAGAGAACGGCTTCCTGCCATCGAGGCTACTTGGGATCCGCCTTGACTGGGACGATCGGACTACCAACGACCTGGAGGACAGCTATGGACAAGAGTGGGTGAGTGGGGCTGTGCAAGCGTGGTGCTAATAAGTAGGGATGGGGCCGAGGCCCTGGCAGGAATTGGCTAGGAGCAGCCTGGGGGTAGAAGACGGTCACGTGCCGGGTTTAACAACCGCCTAAAGCATGCTCTTTCCTGGCACCATGCCTTCCTCTCACACTTTACCTTCTCCTGCCTCTCTTCTGCCCAGACCTATGAGCAGCGGAAGGTGGTGGAGTTCACATGCCACACGGCCTTCTTTGCCAGCATCGTGGTTGTGCAGTGGGCTGACCTCATCATTTGCAAGACCCGGCGCAACTCGGTGTTCCAGCAGGGCATGAAGTGAGCACCTACCACGATGAGGCCCTACCAGGCAGAGTCCTGTACACGTGGTCACCAACCCGCGTAGGCCAGGACTCCAACGCCAGCTCACCTTAGCTGCCAGGGCTCAGGTTTGCTAAGGAAGTGTCTGGTTGTAATAAGTACTTAACCATGGCTGTGTTTGAAACAGACCAAAAATGAGGACGGAATGGCAAGACTCTTTCTACTGAGTTGTAACATTGCTCCGAGAGTTACTTTGTTATTGTTTCCTACCTTCACATTCATCTTCCTCCTTTTCTTCTCACCCTTCTTCCTTCCTCTTCCATTCCCTACTAAAATGGCACCTAGCCACATCCTCTCCCCAGTTCTGGGTCAAGCCTCCTGTACTCCACACCAACACTTGGCAGGTAGCTGGGTTTATAGCACTCGTGTCGTGTGCTGCATCTGCCCAGGGGCATACTCAGGCCTTCCTACAGTGTGGCACCGTATACTAGGGAGTGAATCAAGTGTCTCACTAATCTCACAATGGCTCCTCCAGGTGGGTACCATTGTACACTGTGTGGGCAAGAAGTTCCCCGAGGTTAAATGGTTAAGCTGATGAGCTGCTGATCAGGGCTGTCTGGGTTGGTCTCTCCACCCCACACTGCAGTAGGCAGCCTATCGTGGGTACATCTGTCACCTCGACCACTTGTGATTTTAACACAGAGAGTGGCAGAATACTGAAAGGGCCAGGCTCTTTTTTTTTTTTTTTTTTTCTACAATAAAGAAAGGCCACCATTCCCCATGTTTTGTCCCAGGGAATCTAAGAAATTAGGCCCAGTCCTGTAGGAGACATTCGTAAGGAAGCATGTGGGAGACGCAGGAAGGTAGAGACAGAGCCAAACTGATTAAGTCAGTCCACAGAGAGGCAGATAGGAACGAAACAATATGACTCTGGCTAAGCACAGGAAGAAGCACTGAGACCCACAAACCCACCTCGCCAGAGGCAGCCTCAGAGTACCCAGGCCTCACCTTCTGTCTCAGCCCACTAACAGTCCTCAGACATACTCTTCGCAACATTTCAAAAAGAGATATGCTTTTACTTACAAGAATCTGCCAGGTTTCCTAGTGGGTCATCCTTAGACAGTCCCCAAGAAGACAGTGATGGCATATTAATCCATAATTCTGCTTGGAACCTATGAATATTTATAATATATTTTAATATATTCATCACTAACAAGTATAATTTGGGAGGCAAAAATCAATTAAAATGTGGGCCGTGTGGAAGAGGAGCAATGAGAGACGCATTCCTATGTCCTCCTCAGGCACTGCCTCACGCTTTTTGTAACCAAAGGAAACTTGTCTTCTCTTCCTCTTACCATACGTAGAGAGCAAGCACACGGCTCCAAGAAATTAGGCACTCATCAATCACCCAAAGTCAGGAAGGGACGAAGCTAGCCATAGAGTTGACAGATCTGACTCTAGAAACTGCCCTCAGAACTTGGCTCCGTCCTGCTTTTGAATTCTGATGCAGAGAATCTATGGTAACCATCTCCTGTGTGGTCACACGGGAGCAAGCATTGGCTGGGATCAGTTTCTCCCAAATAGCCTCTTGAGTCAGTGTCTGTGATAAACAACCACTCAGGTCAAAGGAGATGCTGAGAAACAGAAGACATCCATGGGCTCTGTCCGGAGCAGCTTTTAAAGCATCTTGTTGGGAAGATGATATTTTCCCAGTCCATGGGCCTAGAGCAATAACAATATTATATGTTGTCTATGGGTATTATATTAACAATATTAATATTTAATAACAATATTAAATGCTGACTTCTATTTCTCTGGCACAGAGTTACATAGAAATAACTATTTAATGAATATATTTATATGTATATGTATATGTATATGTATATAAAATAGACAGTAACCAGAGGTGAACAGAACAAGCAGAAGAAAACATTTGTTTTCTTTGGTTACATAAAGCATGAGAAAAGGTTTGAAAAGGACTTGGATGAAGACCGATTCCCCACATTTCCCTTCTGCCCCCAGGGGAGTCCCTGGAGCTCTCCCTCCAGACATCCTCCCACAACGCTGCCTTCTCTGTCTCTCTAGGAACAAGATCCTGATTTTTGGGCTGCTAGAAGAGACGGCTCTGGCTGCCTTCCTGTCTTACTGCCCGGGTATGGGGGTGGCCCTCCGAATGTACCCACTCAAGTGAGTGTCTCTCTAGGTGACCGAAGGAGTGGTAGCAGCAGAGAAATCTTGGGCTCCTTCTAGGACCCAAGAATGACTTTAATTCTACCTTTGTGACACTGTGCCGCTCTCTGAAGGTCCTGACACTTCCCTCCGTTGCTTGCAGGGTCACGTGGTGGTTCTGTGCCTTTCCCTACAGTCTCCTCATCTTCATCTATGATGAAGTCCGAAAGCTCATCCTGCGGCGGTACCCCGGGGGTAAGCATGTCCACTCTGCAGAGGTCTGTCTGACCTAAGGTCCCAGCAGCCCTGAGCTACCGCCCGCCCCGGCCTCTTCCTGTATCCCATCTAACTTAGGGCCCTTTAGGGTCTCCACTTTCCTCTAGAGCAGTGGTTCTCAGCCTTCCTGACGGTGTGACCCTTGAATACAGTTCCCCATGTTGTTGTGGCCCCCAACCGTAAATTATTTCCGTTGCTACTTCATAACTGCAATTTTGTTACTGTTATGAATTGTAATGTAAATGTCTGTGAGACAGCAGCCCTTGGGAGGCCTTTGGGCCTAGCCTAGTGCTTGTCTTGACCTTCGAGTTTTAGTTTGACCTGTGAAAGTGTCATTTGACCCCCAAAGAGGTCATGACCCACAGGTTAAGAACTACTGCTCTAGAACCACAGGTTTTAACTGTCAGGATAGAAAGGACCTTCAAGGTCATCTAATCATCTATACACTTGATGATAAAAAAGGATGCCCAGAGGTGACTTATCTACTTACGAACACAGGGCTCCTGATTCCCAGGCATCAACTAAAATTTAGTTTGTTTTCCCTAGAAACATCATTGAGCATTTGCTGGGTTGAAATGGATAGCCTGCAAACCACAGACCCACGTACAGTGTTTGGTGTTCAGTGGTCCAATAGCTAAACCTTTGGTATTTTCACATAAAATCTGAAAACTGATTTTTAAAAGAAATAGTAAGGATGTCAGTCTTTGTAGCCACGGTGGGACAGTTGCCTCCAGGAGAGCCTGGGAGGCATTTTCAGCCTCTACTGAGTGAAATACAAGTCTACCCTGAAAACAGACTTGTCCCCTCCCTCCCAGTTAAAAATATATAGCCCACCCAGCAGGCCGGGGGCTGTCCTTTTCCTCTGCCCTACTCTCCTGGCTTCTCCTCGCTGACCTCAGCTATTCAAGCCCTGGTCTAACCTCAGCTATTCAAGCCCTGGTCTAACCCCAGCTACTCAAGCCATAGGTGGGGTTGATCTTTTACCTCTTTTTATGCTCCTGCTGCAATCTTTATCCCATCTCTCCAACAGGCTGGGTGGAGAAGGAGACGTACTACTGAGCTCACCGACAAAAGGAAGAACAGGGGAGATGGGGTGCTCTGGAGGGGCTGATGGGTGTTGTGGTGAAGGGAAGGGCTGGGGAGACACAAGGAAGCGACGGTGGCGTGAACTCAGAGGGTAGGCTTGGGTAAATAAACTTGAGGAGACTGCTCCAACTTCTCCATAGGTCCCGCTGTGAACCCTAAGACAGTGCATGTTGAGGTCGCCTCCTCAGATCCTTCCTGTCCCACTCTCCTACATTGTCTACATTTTCTGAAGAACCGGGGGTCGCCCTAGCCCTCCCTGTGTCCCAGTCCTTCACCCTCACCTGCATTAGATCAACACCCAAAGGTTAATCCTGTCTAACCCTGGAGGAAAGCCTCTCAGACCACCAGTACCCACCACCACCACCACCACCACCACCACCACCCTGTTCACTCCTCTTCTCATTCTTGCCTTCCTCACCTTCATGCCTGAGTCTTCCCCTGCTCCTCCCCTTACACCTTGAAAACACAAAATTCTGCTTCTGTGAGTGCAAGAGCCTGGGGCCAGAAAAGGAAGCCAGTTGGAGAGGTGGGGTCTGTCTCCCAGCCAAGACCAGTCAGGAACCAGAGGGGAGCTGGGCTGGCAAGTGGAGATTGGGGTGCACTGGCTGAAAAAGAAAGGAAGAAAGAAAGAAAGAAAGAAAGAAAGGAAGGAAGGAAGGAAGGAAGGAAGGAAGGAAAGAAGGAAGGAAGTGACCACAGGTGTGTCATCTTCAGCCTTCAGGTATATGGGACAGGCTCTGGCTCTGTGAGAGACTTAAGAGGCTAGCACACCAGCAGACCAAACTCTCATCTCATCAGACTAGCAGTAAGTGCCACCCAGTGCCCCTCTGACCCTTGGGTAGTGGTCCTCTCTGTCCACAAGGCTCAGATTTCACAGAAGGTCCAGTTATCTCAACCACATACTCGGGAACACCCCCTTCTTTAGAATAATTAGTTCTTTGGGGCCTCGTGCTGTTCTGAGAGCCCTGTTAGCTGCCACTTCTCCCTGTGCTCTCTCACTGCCTTCTGCTTCCTACCCACCTGCTGAACCCACGTCATGTCCAGTATCGCCTTGCTTGTCCTGAAAAAGGATCTCTTGGCCATTGGCAGGAATCAGTGTAGAAAAGTTTCCAGGACATCCCTGACTTTCGGGAACATGCAGAATCAGTGTAGTTCATGACACAGTCAGAAACTTTAGACACAAGAGAAATTCTTAAGAGACCTATGCGCCTTTGACCTCTCAGATGGCACGGCCGCTGCCCGGGCAAATGCCCACTTTCCTTGAGACAGGAAGCTGGCTTCAGGTTTCTATGACATAGAGTTATCTTTCCTTACTCTCTTCTCAACCTAACATATTCGCTCTTCAGACAGCTGCCTGTTCTCTAATCCTGGCCTAGAAAGCATAGCATAGATGCACCTGGATGAATGAGGGAAGCAAGAGAGAATCAGCAAGGAAACTGGAAGGCTTGAGGTGGGAATATGAAAGTCAAGACAAGCATCAGGCCAGGCCCCAGGGCCTCCCAAAGGCTACTGTCTCATCGTGGTGGATTGAGTTTTGCCTTACCCTAAATACCTTGAAATTTGTCAGTCATGCATAGCCTTCAGTCGGAAGTCTAAATGGGACACCGTATTTATTTGGGCCTGACTAATTTGAGATCACTGACTTTGAACAAAAGTTTACCTTTGCACAATCAATAGAATCATCTGCTGGGTAATTCAAGAGCATAAACGATATTGCTAGGAGCAGCATAGTTAGTCTCAAAGTATGCTTTCCGAGCACTTTAGCAATCTCCCTTTAGAATCAGCAAGTGCATAGGCTAATTACTATCAGTCCTGATATATTTGTTAAAGGAACACCTACAAGATCCTTACTGGCGACCTTCTGTGAGACACTAGTTTGAGGCACTACATGTGTACTTGAAAATAATAAAGTTGCGTTTCTTTATGAATAATTAAGAGCTGTTGCTTCCATGATTGATTTCTCTACTCCATGTTGGCCTTCCCCTCAAACTGTGGTACCGGATGTATGCAGGGAAGGACTTGGCTTGTTAGGGAAACTGAAAGAAATGGCAAATGTCGGGGTTGGGGATTTAGCTCAGTAGTAGAGTGCTTGCCTAGCAAGTACAAGGCCCGGGATTCGGTCCCCAGCTCTAAAAAAAAGAAAAAAGAAAAAAAAAAAAAGAAAAAAAAGAAACGGCAAATGCCCAGAGTGGCAGGGAAAGAATCCGGCCACAGACTGCGCTCCGAGGCAGAAGAAGTTAGGTTTCTATTCCCTCTTCCTCATAGCCAGTCCCACCGGGGAGCCATAAGAGTTTGTCCAGGACAATGCAGAATGGCTATGGGTCTATGAAAGGCAAGAACGTTTCAGTTTCTTCTTTTTCAGACCAAATCAGTCCACTCCCAATCATAGGGACGTGGACTGGAGGTTTTGTTCTGGGGCCATGACAGGCAGCACAACAGTGCTGACCAGGAGTCTACACTGTCCACAGAGCCATCTTCAGGCAATGAGGTAAAACGCATACAGCTTTGAAATCTACCTGAGTAGGTGCCAGCGACCCTCTTGCACAGTGTGTATGAGATGGGCAGAGGAAGAGACACTGCACTGAGGTGAGGACCAGTGGGGTGACGCGCAGTCCTGCAGGGGTCAATGGGGATGGGAGACAGAGAGACACTGGCTCTTACAACCCTACATCTGACTCTCAGACTAACCATGAAAAGTCTGCTTCAACCCAAGCTGTGCACCAGCCCCTTTGTTGTAACTCTCACTGTAGTCATGGTGGCGGCACTTGTCCTAGAGGCTGTCAGGGTGACTGCCTTTAAGAATACCAGTTTTCTTTGAAATGGTTAAGAATAAAACCAGATTAAAGTTTACTTTGACCTCACCTTGGGGCCTTGGTTCTTGATGGATCCTCTTCCAAGAACACTTTTCTTTTCCATGCCTGGCTTTCCTGCCTCATTCAGACATTAGCTTAGACATTGAGTTTTCTGGGAAGTACCCTCATAGCTACCCTCAAGATGCTAGCATTCCTGACATTTATTTTCTATTCAATGTGGTTTTATTCATGAACACTAACTCCTGATCAGTGCAGGAGTTTCGACCCACTCTGTTTCTGACCTAGGCTGGTTCCCCCCTCCTTAAGCAAACTGGTGGTTCCCTGCTCCCGTAAGGTCACCATATTGGTGCTGGACTTAGTGTGAACACCTGATTGGCATAGTGCACTATAGTCCAGAACTCTTGAACTCAAGGGATCCTCCAGTCTCAGCCTCCCTAATAGCTGGGACTACAGGCATGTGCCACCAAGCCAGGCCATAAACACTAACTCAAATTTAGGTTATGAAAATGGATAGATGGAAGGATGGATGGTGGATGGATGGATGCATGAATGGATGGATATAATATGTTAAGTTGTACGTACATAGCAGTGGCTGCAGAGACAGCTCACTGGTTAAGAGCACTGAATGCTCTTTCGGAGAGGAACAGGGTGCATTTCAGTTCCCAGCATCCATGTGGTACCCAGCATCCATGTGGTGACTCACTGTAACTCCAGTCCCAGGTGACTCAACACATCTTTCTTTTTCTTTTTGCCTCTGTGAGCACTGCATGCACATGGCACACAGACATGCATGTAGGCAAAACACCCATTGTCTTAGTCACCGTTCTACTGCTGCGAAGAGAAACCATGACCAAGGCAACTTTTTCAAAAGGAAGCATTTCCGTGGTAGAGCGCTTGCCTAGCAACCGAAAGGCCCTGGGTTCGGTCCCCAGCACCGGAAAAAAAAAAAAAAAAAGAAAGAAAGAAAGAAAGAAAGAAAGAAAGAAAGAAAGAAAGAAAGAAAGAAAACAAGGGCGCAAAAGGAAGCATTTAATTGGGGCTTGCTTACAGTTTCAAAAGGATAGACCACTGTCATCATGGCAGGGAGCACGGCAGCACAGAAGTAGGCATGGTGCAGGAGAAGGAACTGAGAGCTACACAGAGAGAGAGAGAGAGAGAGAGAGAGAGAGAGAGAGAGAGAGAGAGAGAGAGAGAGATCAAGCCTAGCTTAGGCTTTTGAAACACCAAAGACGGGGCTGGAGAGATGGCTCAGTGGTTAAGAGCACTGATTGCTCTTCCAGAGGTCCTGAGTTCAAATCCCAGCAACCACACGGTGGCTCACAACCATCTGAGATCTGACAGCAACAATGTACTAATAAATTAAACAAAACAAAACAAAACAAAACTTAAAAAGTGGGTTGGGGATTTAGCTCAGTGGTAGAGCGCTTGCCTAGGAAGCGCAAGGCCCTGGGTTCGGTCCCCAGCTCCAAAAAAAAAAAAAAGAAACACCCCAGCCTCTTCCAACAAGGCCACACCTCCTAGTTGTTGACAAGAGTCCATCACTGGGAGCCAAGCATGCAAATACGTGAGCCCACAGAGGCCAGTCTCACTGAGACCACCACACCCATACGCACGAGATGCATGAATATAAGAAAAAAAAATATGGAGAGACACGTCTGCCTGCTAGAGGATCTTGGCCAATGAATAAGAGATTTTGCTGGATGCAGTGCCAGAAAGTAGGTCCAGGTTTCCACCTCAGAGGAAGAATTCCACACAGCACAACTCCTTTACCAAGAGAACTAGAAAAAGATGACAGGCTGAAGGATCAAAATTCTAAGAACGCGCCCCAAAATGGTAGAAATTCGATAGCTCAATATCAACCACAAAGGAAGATGTTGAATAAAAAGACTGTTTTTTTTTTCCTTCTGAAGCAAGGTCCTCTGTGTGGCTCTGGCATGCTGGAATCTAGAGATGTAGACCATACTGGCTTCAAACTCAGATCTACTTGTCTATGCCTCCAGTGCCAGCATTAAATTTGTGAACCCAGTCAAATGAGTCTTCATAAGATATCCCTTGAGCTGGGCAGGCCTGATGGCATATGTCAGAAATCTCGTCATCTGGGAGGCTAAGGCAGGAGGAGCGTGAGTTTAAGACCAGTGTGGACCACAGAGTAATACAGGGTCTCAGCACCAAATGGACTGAAGAGATGGTTCAGCAGGTAAGAACACTTGCTGCTCTTATGAAGGCCCCATCTTCAATTCCTAGCGTCCACATCCAGAGACTCACAAACACTTATAACTCCAGATCGCGGAATAGCCGATGCCCTCTTCTGGCCCCTGATGGCACCCGCACACACGTAGTGTATATACCTACACTTGAGTGCACACATACCCATAACATAAAATGATCTTTAAAAACAACAACCGGGGGTTGGGGATTTAGCTCAGTGGTAGAGCACTTGCCTAGCAAGCACAAGGCCCTGGGTTCGGTCCCCACCTCTGGGGAAAAAAAAAATACAAAAAACAAAAAAAATGTTTTGGGGTTGGGGATTTAGCTCAGTGGTAGAGCGCTTGCCTAGGAAGCGCAAGGCCCTGGGTTGGGTCCCCAGCTCTGAAAAAAAGAACCAAAAAAAAAAAAAAAAAAAAAAAAGGCTTTTTTTTCTTGAATTCTTTGAAGAATATTCTTACATTATTTAAACCCTACGAGACTATAGAAAGAAAACATTTTGAATTGCCTAGCTTAGTTTATGAGAGACAAGTGTCATTTTCATAAAATCTTATAATCTTATAATAACTCCATGGGAATTCAAGGAAATATATGAGAAGAAAACTCTGAGGAACAATTCACATTGACTGAAACACATACGACCAAATACTCATTTCAACTGGCAGTGAGAAGGCCATCCATAAAACTCAATATCTGCTCCTGCTTCAAAGACTGAGGAAAAAACATCCTGGGAAATGTAATTGTGTTCAGGAAAGAGAAGAAGGAAAGAGGTCCAGAAAACTAATAACAGGGCCCACATCAAACCTGATGTCAGCCTTTGAAACCTGGAGTAAGGAAGGAATGCTTTAAAAACTGCAAACGGTCACTGGAGAGACGTGCTGGAGAGACACGTGGGTAAAGTGCTTGCCACATAAACATGAAGGACCTGGGTTCAGAACCCCGCAAGCACACATGTAAAAAGCCAGGCATGGTTGGATGCGTCTGTGATCCTAACGCAAGGAGTTGTACAGAGGAAGATTCCATTGCTGGCTGGCCAGCCAGTCTTGCTGAATCAAGGACTTCTAAGTTCAGTGAGAGATTTTTTTTTTCCTCATAAAATAAGATGAAGAGAGATTGAGAAAGACAGCAAACTTCTACCTGTGCGCACACACACAATATGCACTCTAATCTACTTACCTACACATGAAAACACACACACACACACACACACACACACACACACAGAGTAAAGAAACAATGACAAATAAAAAATGTATCGTTTTTTTTTTTGGAAGAGCACAACTGCTTCTAACACCGAGAAAGACAGCGTGTGGTGGTTTGGATGAGAAAGTCCCACAGGCTTATTACATATTTGCATGCTTGGTCCCCAATTGGTAGAACTGTTTGGGAAGGATTGGGAGGCGTGGTCTTGTTGGCAGAGGTGTGTCACTGAGGGTCTTGAGCTGTCTATGCTGTTTTCAGTCAGCCCTGCCCCCCCCTTTGTGGTTATCCTCTCAATGTGCACTGGCTCCCCTACTGCTCTAATACCCCGCCAGCCTGCCACGCTGACTACCGTGATGATCACAGACTCTGGAACCGTAAGCCCCAATTAACCCTTCTTTCATAGGTCGCCTTGGCCATAGCGTCTCTTCACAGCATCAGAAAAGTAAGGAAGACCCAACCCAAAGGAAAAACAGCAGCATCAACAAAGCCCTGGAAGCAGGAAGCTCAAAGTCACAGAATGCAAAATTCAGTCCAAAGCATCTTCCAAGACTAGAGACAGAAGACTGGGAACAAAGGACTTACCTTTGCAACAGATCAAAGCAAACCAGGCTTGGGGCTTAGTGTGGGCAGTACATTGTTTCAAAGCAAATTTAAAATAAGGATGACAAAAACAAAAATATACACACACCGACAGCTACTCCTGCTGCTCTTGGGGAAGACCGAAGACATGAAGAGAAGCAAGTTACTCTAAAGAAGTCAGTCCAACATCAACCAAAGCCCTCACTGTATTTTTATGAAATATAACACAGTTTGTGAAGTTCAGCTGTTTTGGTAACTAGGAAGCATCTGAGGCTTGTTTTTTTTTAAGAATTATATATTTATTTTATGTATGTAAGTGTACTAACTCTGTCTTCAGACACATTGGAAGAGGGCATCAGACCCCACTACAGATGGTTGTGAGCCACCATGTGGTTGCTGGGAATTGAACTCAGGACCTCCGGAAGAGCAGCTGGTGTTCTTAACCACTGAACCACCTCTCCAGCCCCAGCATCTGAGTTCTGAAAGAGTAAATTAATGAAGTCTGATGCGTAGCCTATTTAACTCAACAGATTTTAAAACACTTCCGGCCTAAGTGGCTTCATTATCAAAGACTAACAGTGATGAAATCTGAAAACTACCGCTCACTTGACTTTACCTCGGGAACTCCTTGTGGACTGGCTGCTCTGAGCCAGGCCCGCTCCACAGGCCTGGGGTGCAGCCAGCAAAGGCGCTGGGGAACAGGCAATTAATGCGTCAACAGATAACAGGGCAGGGACATCTCTGAGGGCGGAGTCCTGTAAAGGGTGGCTAGGGCTGGCCAAGGGTCCTGCTCTGTTCTCGAAAAGGTAAGCTTTGGGGCTAAGATCTGTGGATCGGAGTGAGCTTTCCAAAAACAATCTGAATGAATTATGTCCTCTCGGCTCTGCCTCCGCACAGTACCAAAAGAGGAACGTAAACACCCTCGTC